>NC_090656.1:108503705-108839539 GCF_040937935.1 Hyperolius riggenbachi | reverse complement strand
AAGAGCCGCAACAGCGCCCCCGCTGGAGCCTGGGAAGGTAAATATTGAACAGGCTGTCGGGCCGCTGTTCGGAGGGTTGCAGCGAAACCCCTGTGGGACAGAGGACGACGGGGGAAGCCTCATTAGGATCCGGAGGCTTCCCCCTCCCGAGGGGAGTACCCCCCAGGAGAGGTTTTTCTTTTTACAGGGTCTCTAAGTCAACTGAACTGCAGCTGTCCAGAGTATGGTATTTGAGGCCACATTTTTAGACTAGGAACACACTAGGCAGAAACGCTAGCATTGCGGAAACCCAGTGTTCTCCCCAGGCTCTTTTAGCCGGGTGCTCCACCCGGCTAGTTTTAGTGAGCACCCAGTCATCGGCTCACCTCCTCCTGTGCTGTAAGCAGAGTTGCACACAGAAGCACCGGCCCGGCATTCTCTCATCTTGCCCCACCCTTTTTATGCCACCCGAGTCCCGACTCCTATTTCATGCCACCCGGCTGGGGAAAAAAAAAAAAAAAAGACGCTGGTTTTGTTGCATATTTTTCCAAAACACATAAAAAAACCACACATAATGAAAGTCAATGGTGACGCAGAGGTATTGCGTTTGTGTGTTTTGCATGTGTTTTTATATGGTTAAAAAAAAAAAAAAACAAGTTTGATGATGTATTTCTGCTTCCTGTTGACTTCATAGTGATTTGCATAAAATTAATTTAAAACCGCATGCAAAACGCATATGCGAACCGCAAATGCATTAAAATGCATGCAAAATGCAAAGAAAACACACGGCAAAGGCACAAACGCATGTGCAGCAAAACGTGACCTTTACCGCACCGCCTAGTGTGTTCCCAGCCATAAAGTTCAGAGAGTACCACAGAGGACTATGGTGCTACATTACACACAGAGTGCTGCTCCACCAATGCATAGATCTGCAGCAAACACAGAATCATTTAGGTTACTTCTAGAAATGATCAATGGGATGCTAATAATTTGGGCTTGCATGCAAATGTAATACAAAATGTACACAGCTGGAAACTGGGCCAATCAAATCCGCTTCCTGCAGATTCTGAGAGGCCCAATTCCAAACGCTGTACAAGTTGCATCAAATTTACACTGAAAGACAAAATTACTAGCATCACCCAGCCATAAATAACCACTGCAAGATATTGCACAACTAATACAATTATTTAACCTTCTATAGATACGGGAAATAGCTTTTCTAATTACTTTGTGATTCGTTTTTTCTTTAGTGCTTACGCTAGCATTACCCCAAAATAACTCCATACATTCAGTTTGGCATATTGCACAATACTGTCTGTGACATGATTTGGCAATCGCTCGCAAGAAGAAAAAAAAAAAGTAAAAATGTGAGCAATAAGGAAAACAAGATGTAGATAAAAAAAATGCTGTAACTTTATGTAACGTTCCCATTTCTAACAGTGGTGATCAGCTGAAATGTGACACCTTTTAAAGGGAATCTGAAGTGAAAATAAACTTATGATATACTGTATTTTTTGGACTATAAGACTCACTCTCCCCCAGAACATAAAAAGGACAGAGGCAGACAAAGGGAGACAGAGGAGGACACAGGGAGACAAGAGGTACAAGGGAGCATGAGGGTTTTTTTTTTTACTCTTTCTATGAATAAGACCCTGGATATGATGGAATCCCAAGACAAAATCACAGAGAACCTGACTTTCTTACTTCTATGTTTATGGTATGCTTTCCAGCCTGCTCCCTCACATATCCCTGTTGATCCAGAGGAAGGCTAAAAACCCTTACAAGGCATGGTCCAACTAGCTCCAAAAGGGAAACAATTCCTTCACGACTCCAGTTGGCAATCAGATAAAATCCCTGGATCAACACCACTGGAAAATACATTACCTAGTAATTATAGCCATGGATGTCTCGACGCAAGGAAAGCATCTAAGCCTCCTTTAAATGCAGATCTAGAATTTGCCATAACTACTTCCTGTGGCAATGCATTCCACATCTTAAAGGACTCCTTTTCCTAAAAATGACAAGATATTGCACAGTTTTATTTTGTTTAAATCTACTTTTTAAGTTTTCACTGTTATTGTTTTTGCTCAGTGACGCATTCATTGAAGTATGCCAGAGCTAAAATCTATGAACTATTGACCCCTTTTATCTCCTTCCGGCTCTCAGAAGCCATTTTCTGCTAGGAAAGTGTTTTATAGTTAGATTTTCTAATCAGTGAGGGTCACACTGTAGTCACTTCCTGTCTGAGTCAGGACTGAGTCAGCCACTTACATACCTGATATTTAACGCTTTCAGGCAGAGAAAGAAAAAAAGGAACACAGCATAGTTATTTGTGTGCTTGGCACTGTACATACCCATGTCTATCTCATGTCACATGTAACCTCGGGTATCCTTTAATCACGCTTATGGTGCCGATGGTACAGTTTTTGTCTTTTTTTTCCGCTTAGATAAATTAGTGTGATTGTCCCGTTCGATCAAAAAAAATTGCATAGTCGTTTTTGGGATACCATATACAAACGTTCGATTAGGCTGAAAATCTGGGTAAAATGATCGAATATGGCGAAAATTCAAATTGATAAAAGAGATCAATAGAAAAAATAAAGTATTCGATCGAATGGTTTATTCGATCGGAAGTGACTTTTTCAACCGGAATCTCTTTTTTTCAACTCGAGCAGTATTTTATCTCATGTTGTTACCTTATGTTGTTCTTTGGCAATTGCTTCTGCACCAATGGTATTGGATGTGCAGGGATCAAATTTGGAGTAACAAGTGCTTGCAAACACTCCACACGATCCGCACCATCAAAAGGCCACTTTTATTGCTTAATCCATAAAATCCATAATAAAATAAATATGGGTAAGTATAGGATGGCACACAGGCGCTACACCAGTCCTTTCTGAAATCATCACGAACCCACACTTTAGTGTAGAGACTGCCACATTATCTGTATTTTGGAGACACCTCTGCCTAATTACGGTATGTGTATGTTTGGTGAAATGCTGTCAGATTACATGTATTTTGGGGGGAATACACTATGGCAGAGCTCAAACTTCCCCGGCAGACCTTTTACACCACTGCTAAGGTCATGTAGATTTGGCCCCACCCGTGACCACGCCCACATTCTGTTGAGTGACCACACCCATTTTTCAGCAGGGGTGAAAGATATCCTTTGTCAGTAAATTTTTATATTGTTGTTAGTAAAAAAGAACGTGAAAGGTTGGCAACACGGGGCCCCATAATCTCCTATTGCCCGGGGGCCTCATGAGTTGTCAGTCTGCCCCTGGCCTTTAACCACTTCAGCCCATTGGTTGTGTTCACCTTATTGACAAAATTTTCAAATCTCAGCACTCCCATTCGTTTGCCAATAACTTTACCACTACTAATCACACCTAAATAATCTCCACAAATTAGGCTTTTAAGAGGCAATTATTTTATTCTCTATGCAATTTAAAAGGGGTAACCAAGCAGCTCCGGGTGACCCAAAACCACTAGGAAAGTATAGGGGACTAAAAGAGACCGAAAAGCCCTCCTACTAAAAAGCAATGCTTAGTGTGATTTGCCTTCTTAAAACATAAGGTACTTGCGATAATTCAGCTTTAAGTTACCATCTGTGGTTACCCACAATGCACTGCTACTGAATATGCAAATGACCTCTTCATGCCCCTTAAGCCAGGCAAGCATCCAGAACCGCTGGTGTCTAGCAAGCCTAGAGCTTTTAATTTTACAGAGCCACATCAACCCCACATGCAGACAGCCTGTTTTGGACTTTTGGTCCTCCTCAGTGCATGGCGGGGATTGAGATGGTTCTATGGGATAGGGCTTGGACCAGTACAACAGAGTAACCAAGCAGCTCGGGGTGACCCAAAACCACTGGGAAAGTATAGGGGACTAAAAGACCGAAAAGCTCCCCTATTAAAAAGCAATGCTTAGTGTTAAGAGGACCAAAAGTCCTAAACAGGCTGTCTGCATGTCTGTAGTTATTAACAGTGGGTGATGAGGGGCCCTCTATTTTTATATTTATAGCTGCAGTTTCTATAGTGGGCAGTCCCATCGCTCGCTATTTTATTGACCGACTCAGGCGCCCAACTTTAGTGTTATAGTTGATATTAGTGGCGCTTTACACAAGTCCCTATCAGCACACACTGCACCCAAATTTACATGACCTCTCGCAGCAGCTCCTGTCAGCTCTCAGAACTGCTGTGAGAGATGCACAGTTAGGCAGAGGCCACACTTGTGTCTGCGGAAAATACCAGCATTTTCCCGTTGATAATTTTTCACATCTTTTTTGCGCCCTCATCTTCCACCATAGACTGCTGGCACCTACTACCAGTCCATGGGAATCGTAACCGTGTTGCAATTTTGTGTGGCGAGCCATCAGTTTTTGTTATGCGCTTGAATCACAACCGGAAAATGAACAAATGTGCGCGTCCCCATTGTAAAGCATTACGTGCGATTCAGCATTGTGCAAAGTTGCACGCACATGTCAATGAAGTCTTACTTTACCTAACATGGTTACTTGTTTTCATGAATTAGTACGGTTTCTAGCTGTAACAGTCATTGAAGTATGGTCGATCACTCAGAGGTCTGTCATGACGGTGGCGTCCGGTGATGGTGGTCGCTAAACAATGTTTAAGCAATTCAACAATGTTTAATTGTAGTTAAACAACGTCACACAATATTGTGAAAATAATCATTCGTCACAAAAAATGCCCCCAATCGCAAAAAAAAAAAAAAGTTGCTGCAAAAATCGCATCATGGGTACAGACCTTCAGGCACACTGATTGGTTCAGGGACCCCATGATCACCAATCATTGCTGCCTTAGGGGGGCTCATGAACACTTTTTTTTTAATCAATGATCACTATAACAGTAATCATTGAGGGACACTGAGGACATCGATTGGCAAAGGGATCACAATCACTGAAGTTGTAGGGGTCAAGGGATCACATGATCCTTTTGACCAATCACTGCTGCGGGGAGGGGGGGGGGTGACGGAGAGGGGGCAAGTGCACGCAGCCATTAAACAGGAAGTCTTCCTTTATGCATTTTTTTGAAAATGATCCCTGTAACTAGCAATCATTGGCTCTTCCACCAATCCCTCCTGACTCATGGGCCATCAGGATTGCACACACCCATGCACTTCACCCAGCGGAATCTGCTGAAAGCTCATTGTGTATTCCCAGCATTGGGATACCTTCGCGTTGACACAAATGTAAAAATGGGGAAGCAGGCTTGTAGTATGCTCTTCTCACGCCCTTCGCTCCCCCAATTGTCCTCCTTCCCCCTCCGTTACTTTTCAATAGGCATCCCAAGGTTCTTCTGGGTCAGGGTGGTTGGTGGCAAGTGCTGGCCGGTAACGCATGGCCGGGAGCACTCTGCGCACTACAAAGTTGTGATGTAGTGCACATGCGCAGAGCGCTTCTGGTCATGGGCGTGCATAGCCGGGCAGCGCCTGCCCACTTGCCACCAACCACCACCCCGCCTGGAAAGCTTTGGATGCATGAGGAGGTGGGCATGAGGAGAGCATGCTACACATGCCTGCTCCCCCCATTTTTACATTAATGTCAGCGCTAAGGTATCCTTTAAAAGACAATTAATTGACTTCCTCTGGAGAGGCTTTCACATTACATAACACTTGCAGGAGCTGATTTCCTGCAAGCGTTATGATCTGCGGTGTGGACGTTGGGGATGTTGCGGTGTGACGCCGATTAGCGGTTGTAATCCACCCGACGGGAAAACAACAGTGCTGGATGATACGAAGCTCCCAGCAGCGTCGTACCGCAACACGCCAAAACGCAGCGTTGGATGTGGAAGGAAAAATGAAAGTCCATAGACTTTCATTTTACCTTGGTTAACGCAAAGTATTGACTTTGCGTCAAAACGCTAGAAATCAGCTCTGGTGTAAAAGGGCCCCAAGTTATGTGGAACAAGCTGATAGAGGTGGGTACACTGACAGTCGCCCTCACAGAACACTCGGGCTTTTGTGAGCGGTTAGCGGAGCTTGTGGTAACATTGGTATAGAGCACTATACACACTCCTACACATACATCTGAACAGGCAGCAACTTCAGATATTAAATGTAAAGTTTACCAACCACACAATAACTGACAACAAATGAATGGCAGCAAATGTCTAGCTGCAGGACAGCTCAATCATTAGCAGTAGCAGCACAGATGAACTGTATGAACTAGGCCTTACATAGGACTCATTTTCAGCTAGATTCAGCAGGTGCCATTGAAGCTGCCAATGATTGATTGACCCTCCTCAAGTCCAGTCAATTTCCTTCTGATTGATTCTGTGTAGTTCAATGATCGAAACTATGACAGGGCAGCAGTAAATTTCTAGTGACCAGGCAGGGGGATCAATGGATAGTTTTGTATTGCATTAAAGTACCGGTAGTACAATGCTGGCTGAGGCAGCAGTTCAACAGATTTTCAATTATCTTTCTGCTGTGGAGTAAAAAGGGAGATGCCAAGAGTTCAGGAAGTCTTGTAAAGTGTACCAAATAAGTGCACAGTTTCTTTGTCACGCTGAAAGGCTGCATGGCACAAAGGCCAGTGAAGGGCTGCACAGAACAGGGGATGCTAAAAGGCAGTAGCCACTGCTGAAGCGTTAAAGCGAGTTGGACTTCAGTACTGTGGATCCAGAAGGGATCTTGGCCAACGAATGTCAGAGACCATCATTAGGCCCATGGCATGACATCACTCCGAGTCGTGAGCCAATGAGGCTAGTGGATGTCAAAGGCTGACAGACTGAGTTTGCAAGCTAGTAACCCTAGAGATAACCCAAGTTGAGTGGTGCATACAACCCATGCAATGCTGTAGTTAAATGCTGAGACGTATGAAATGAAGCTTACTGCTATTATTTATAGCCCTAAAAGACTGACAGGCTGGTGCTTTCTGATCTTCTATGACCTTCTGGCCTAATCTGAGCTCTTACTGTTCAGGAAGCCAGCACCTATTCAGTAAGAGACCTTGGGCAAGACTCCCTAACACAGCTACTGCCTATACAGCTCTGGTGCTTTGAGTCCGCCAGGAGAAAAGGGCAATATAAAAGGTTATTATTTGTCTTTGCCTTCTGTAGTAGGATTCCTACTCTCGGATGTGCTATAATCCCACAATTGCTGCTCATTGATCAACTTCTGACTGGGAAGCGACTGATCACTTGCTGCTCTGGATCCATGCATGGTCAGCTTTAGTAGGTCGAACCAGAGAGTGTCTAAATAAAAAAAAATGTCAGCTTTGCACATTCAGAAGAGTGCCTACATTCCAGACCATTGTACCTGCCGAACTGAGATAACTTATATGCTCTATGACATAATATTATGAAAATGTATAGCAACCTGTCAAATTCTTCAAAACTCACACGTACAACTACTAGCTTTGATAATAAATCACGTTTAGTGAACAAAGCTACATTGTTCAGCAGGCAACTCAACAGTTACCCATGCTGATGGAGTCCATGCTCCAAAAACACCTCAGTTCATTTGTTTGTACTGCAAATTATCTATTGCCAGACAGATTGTTGTATTATAATGTGTTCTGATACCACACACATACTGGGAATACACAATGAGATTTTTCAGCACATTTACTGTCCAACCGATTTTCCGATCGATTTCCCTTCACGTCTATGAGAAATAGATCAGAAAAACGATTGAAAATCAGATCGGACATGTCGGAAATTATCTATCAAACTTTCAGGCAAAAAATGTCATGGTGTATTCCCAGCATTACTCTGGCATGGTTTTGTATCTTCTATCTTTGCAAAACCAATAAAAATGGGTTTGAGCTTAAACCCCTCCCTTCAACACTGCAGTCTAGTTAAAAGGGTCCTTAATACCTTACCAGCTCTCCACTGAGAAGCTGCTGTAACAGAGATGCCGGTGGTCTGACCTTAAAGGACTCATAACCCGCACAAGTCCTGGGATCATGTTTAGACCATGCAATGTAGTCAGCAAATTTTCCCTGGTTAGCAACCCTTACTTGTGAGTACCCTGGTCTTGTGTCATTAACATCCATTATGCTGCTTGACTTCCTATACCATTTTGTGGTCTTGATCGTTCCTTTTGTCTTTTGAGCATCTACTTCAGGACACTGCCCTCAACAAAGCAAATAAAAATGGCTTTATAAAGGATTTACAGGCATCTAGAAAATCCACCACACAAATTCCTGATCATCATTTGATAAAATTCACTTCAGAACATGGCTAGAAAGATTTCAGATAGAAAAGTGACCTTAATGCCAACCTGAAGTGGAGAAAAATGTCCCCCATGTACTGAGGTGTGTGTACTTTTATGTAGTCATAGCAGTTATCTTATCCTCCTTCATTTAGTGGAGTAATCCCCCAAAGAACTAATCTGGATATAGTGCTAGCCTCCACCAACAGTTGCCCACATGGTGATGTCAAACTCCCCAAACCTTTCCCTCGCTGTGCTCAGAGCTTTCCAGATGGGATTACTCCACTATATGAATGATACAAGGAAGACATGTAGAACTACATGTAAGTACATAATCCAGTACATGGGTATATGTACACTTTAGAGCATTATCCCAATTTCAAGTATGGTTTAAAGGTTACAGCTGGCATGCAAGTTTTAAGGTTTTGTGTGACGGTTGTTAATTGAACAATCTAAAAATTACCTGCTGGTTCCTGGATTAGACAGACAAGCTCCTAAATTCAAATTCATTTGTCTACCCCTGCTTCAAAACGTCACTTGAAAATTAAATAAAGTTTCCAGAAATCTTAAAGATTTTACAACCCTGAAGACATTATTCCTGAAGACCCTCAAAGTAAGGCTAGTGGGAGGAAACAGGAACTGCAACGTGACTACCGGTGAAGCTGCTGATGCAGAGACCGTGCAAAACGACACAGGGAAATTTGGGCGCACTATGCGCTGCCATAGGCCATAATGTGAATAATGGGTATAGCGGCGCCCAGACAGCAATTTGGGCACTGCCAAAAGACGGAGCCCAAATTACTATAAAAAGGCCCCCCCCCCTAACACACACACACACACACACACACACACACCTTCCTCCGGCCTGGAAGGGGAATAGTAATTAACGCTCCCGGGACTTTTGCAGGTGCAGGGTGAGCCATTTTTCGGCTATGCCCTGTGCCCACAATTTCCCGATGCCATTTTTGCATGTATGCGCTAATGCTAGTGGCTGTGTGTTTCAAGTATGAACATGGGTCTTAATTCCTCCTCTTCCCCAACACCTCCCTGGTACCAACTCTTTCCCTCAAGAACAGCAACTGTAAGTAATTCCTTGTCCTTAGTGCAGCACACAGAGGTGAGGGACAGGAAGCAGCTGCACAGAAGAGAAGGATGAAGTAGTCTTGGCACTGGGGAAGGTATTACTTACCATTGTTGTCCTACTCTGACCATAGGGGAAGGGGTCTCAAGGTGGCCATATTTGTTGGGGAAAGGAAAGGGAAGCGAAGGGATCTCCTGATGGTGAAACTTACTAGAGATGGTGAATGATATGCCAATTATTCAGGCTTGCATGCAAATTGTAAGCAGCTTTGAATTGGCCCAACATCAACAGGAAATTGCAGCATAAAATATACCTGAAATGCGATCTCTCATTGACCATCTCTATTGGTTACCAAAATTTTACTTGTGTGGCCCATGATTTCTAGCTATACCCCTGCACAGGGCTACACATCTTATAACGCCTAGTGGTGACTGGCAGCTGATAAATGACCGTAGGAAGTCTGCAGCTCTGCTGGCCTTTCCATAGATACAGTTCTAGAACAATAACAGTAACCGTACCCCTGTAATGGAAATACAGGAAGTTGGGACATGCCCTATTTCATTTCAGCAACATCTGCAGAAAAATACAAATACTGACAGACAAAACCATATTCGCTTCTAAACTTTATACATATGGGTTAAAGATGTATTCCTAAATGTTGCCTGGAGTTTCTATAAAGGTGGTCCTACATTAGACAAAGTGCCACCAGATAGATCCCTCTCTGATCAGAACTGATTGGATCGGGATCCATTACCTGCCCACATACTGCAGACAGATTT
The DNA here is from genome assembly GCF_040937935.1 of Hyperolius riggenbachi. NCBI lineage: Eukaryota > Metazoa > Chordata > Amphibia > Anura > Hyperoliidae > Hyperolius > Hyperolius riggenbachi. The sequence continues at coordinate 108,829,522 of NC_090656.1, read as the reverse complement.
CAGCATGAAATCTATTGGAACTCGTCCTACTGCTGCCGAAAACAGGAGGCGTCACAGTGTCCCGCCAGCATGACAGGTGAGCATGAAACACATGAGCATGGTAAACATACAAGGGGGGACCGGACAGGTTTCCCTTGGTTGTCTGGACATCAAATGCCATTACCACTGCCCACCCAATGCAGCCTTTTCGACCAAGATTTTTACAGCATGCCGGATCGACCGATTCGGCCAGAAATCAAATCAATCAATCGAGTGGCCATGTTGCAGCATCAATATCTGCCAGATTTGATCATTATGATCGAATTGGTTAGATATCATGGCAAAAATCAAGAAATATATAAGCGCCCTTAGATGCAGTTAGGGATAGTAAACAATAGTGACTGCTTCCAATGCAAATAGGGATTGCAAACTATGTGACTAGTGACTGCTTCCAAAAGAAGGTTTCCTATGCCGACGCTCCAGAAATCCTACACAGTTGCTTGCTCAGGTGACCATGCCCAACTGGCACATTGATGCCCACTAGCATAGCTCTGGTTTTATGATGAGGGCAAGCCCTGTACATGTACATCACATGAAGAGTTATTTGTATTGCTGGCTGCCTACAATTCAGCGCTACCACTAGACTCCGGAAGAGGAAAAAATATTTTGGATAGCTGAGAAAGCGGTAAGAACCTAGTCACTGTCATTGCTGTCAGCCCCTAATGGAAAGATGTACCCTCACTTCCTGTCTCAAGGGCCTCTATGGATGTAAAGGGAAATTGAAAACGCAGTCCACCATTTAGTTCAGCTCTATTTATTGCAAGGCAAACATTATTCATGGCAAATATATCAGCTTGTTTGTTTGTTTATTTATTTTTTATATCCATGTAAAATAAAAAAAATAAAAAAAAACTATTCCATAGAAGGAAGTGGAGTCCGCCTTTAACATGGAACTTCGTGATCTGGGAGGACAGAAAGGAAGGAATGAACAGAAATAAAAACACTTGACGCACAGTATAATGCTGGGAGTGGTACATTTGGGCACCAGAAGCGCACGTGTAATTTGGCCACCACAATAAGTGCCTGCTGAGCTTAGCACTTATTACAGGTTATTTAGGCGATGGAGGCAACCCACCATAAAACAGCGGACCCTGGGGCTGCCCGCTATACAAACTGCAGCTAGAAATAGCGGGTGCTTTGGCGCCCAAAATACTTGTAAAATCCGATAGCTGCGAAATAGGCGCACACAAAGTATTTGGCAGTTAGGGTTCGGCATTGCCGTGGGGCATCCTTTGGGTGTTGGAATTAGTGGAGGGGTTCCTTAGGATATGGTATTGAGAGAGAGGGCTCGTGTGAGAGTAAGGTTAGGCCACAGTAAAATTATCAGTAAGGATTACTGATATCTAACTATCGGAATTACTCACGGATTCACGGTAAATTTACAGATATTCTACTTGCGGACATCTCCAGCATCCAAACTCCCACACCATATCTTTAAAAATGAAAGCTTATATTTAATGCCATATGTCTCCTACCAGCACAGGAAGCTAAACAAAATTCTCCCACATCAGGACACAGCAATACAAATAGAACTGGTCCCTCTGTCTTCCTCAAAACCCGAAAGGGGACGCGAGGTGAGAGAGATATGGAGGCTGACATGTTTGTTTCCTTTTAAATAAAGCACATTTCCTGGCTGTCCTGCTGATCCTCTGTCTCTAATACTTTAAGCCATAGACCCTGAATAAGCATGCAGATGTCTATGACAAATCTGACAACATTTGCTGCATGCTCATTTCAAGTATGTAATTTAGACCCTACTGACCAGAAAAACAAGCAGAGCACTGCCAGGCAACTGGTATTCTTTAAAAGGAAATAAATATGGCATCTTCCATAGGTCTCACACTTCTGGTTCCTTTGAAGTACACAAACTATTTACTAGAACTGATTTTAGAACCGCTCTCTGAGGAAGTGGACTGAGACACAGTATTGCTATGAGTACTTTACCTGAACCGTACACATTTAAAAGACCAGAGAAAATAAAAAGGTGTACTCACACTGTAAAGTGGTAGACAAAACATTTCCATCCAGTGGGCCTTTCTAAAAAGTTATAGACTCTGCCTTGTATGTTGGTTCTAGAGAGTAAAGGCCTCCTGGCGCTGTAGATGGACATTCGAGGGTCCAGATTGATCACCGGACGAGGAGTCTCTGTGTTAATCAGTATGTCACGTTTCAGCTCAAAAGTGTTGGTGCTGCTCTCCTGACCTTGCTGCCCATTGCGGTTAAACCCGTCATAATGCGTGTTCATGTTTTCATTCATCTCCAAAGAGTTCTGCAGGTACTGGACCTTCTTTTTTTGGTTAGGATTCCAACTTTCCAGTTTCTTCGTGGTGAATTAGGAGGGTGACAAGGACATTGGGATTAGAAAAAAAAATCCTTGTCAACAGTTCAGGGTGGAGGAAAATAAAAAATAGGAGACTATGTATAGAAAATCCCCAACTCTTCTCTCTCACCGGCATCTGTCATCTGGTTGGGAGAGTAAAAAAGAAACAAAATCTGTTTAGTAACACACACAAGTTGTGAGGTCCTACCCACTCCAGCTCCCTCCTCATGACTTTCTATGGGAGTGGTTTGGAATACAAGGTTAACTGCAGGATTCCTTCCTCAGCACAGCGCTGTCACAGCTCTCATGGCGGAGGTACGAATCCTGACACCACTTCTCTGGGAAGGTTACCTGCTTTTCACTTTCACTAAACAACTTTCTACTCCATCTATTCCAACATACGGCACAGCTACTTCCAAAATGCAATGCATCAAAATCTCTGCTTAGAGCTAAAAACATATTATCCCTGAGCAAAGGGTGAGGTGAATAGATTATCTTAGTAACCCGTATCCTAGTTATTTCAGTAGAAGCTGTGCACATAATAATGATATTATTATTTAGTATTTATATAGTGCCAACATCTTCCGCAGCTCTGTACAGAGTATATAGTCTTGTCACTTAACAGTGCCTCAGAGGGGCTCACAAACTAATCCCTACCATAGTCATACGTCTATGTTTGTATCGTGTAGTATATGTATTGCATAGTCTAGGGCAGGCATGGGCAAACTTGGCCCGCCAGCTGTTAAGGAACTACAAGTCCCACAATGCATTTGCCTTTATGAGTCATGACTGTGGCTGTAAGACTCCTGCTGCAATGCATTGTTGGACTTGTAGTTCCTCAACAGCTGGAGGGCCAAGTTTGCCCATGCCTGCTCTAGGGCCAATTTTTAGGGGAAAGCCAATTAACTTATCTGTGTGTTTTTTGTAATGTTGGGGGAAGCCAGAGAGCCCGGCGGGAAACCCACACAGATCATACAAACTCTGTGCAGATAGTGCCCTGGCTAGGATTTGAATCTGGGACCCTGCTGCCTTCGCTGACTGTATACTAGTTCCAGGTGTGCAACTCAGATGCTACTAAAGTCAACCCATCACCATAGCAACATAGCAATTAACAGGGCAGCCTCCATACGCCCACATATTTAAAAAGATTAGGCAATACTATACCAGCCTATGAAGCCAGAGGTTGCTGCTAGTGACAGTTATTAGCGGCTGCATTGCAGAGCACGAACAGTAGGCATTAGCAACACATTACAACAACAAACATCCTAATTGGCTATAGCGTGTAGGGTTATTCCTTGCTATTGGCTGAGCAGGAGGTTGCTTACATACTATAGCTCTAACTATCCAGAACATTAATACTACCACCATATTAACCTTCTCCCCCCTCACCAAAGCATATCCCCCCAACAATTCTGTGCAAAGACCTACTGGATCTGAAATAAAAATATTTACACAACAAGAGTACTGGTCACTTAAAAATACTGCAAACGTCACAAAACCAATCTAAAAGAGGAACTGTAGTGAAAAAAAATAATGAATAAAATTGCTTATTTTTTATATTCATTTATAAACTAGTGTTTGCTAACTGTAACATTTTTCCTTACCCAAATTTACATTCTAAAATCTATACCAGGTGGAGACATCTTTAGTCCTGTCAGGTGCAGCTCCGTGGTATGTTTGTTTCTCCGAATTTTAAAGCCAGTCAAAACAATGCCCGATCTCCCAGAATGCTCTTGTTGGCGAATTGACGCATAGCTAAACTGCCTAGGCCAAACATCACTGGCAGGGCTACAAACCAGTATACAGCGCCATTTAGATATAGGAAGCATTTCTGATGCTGAAACCAGGAAAATTACTGTAAATGAGGTATCCTGATTAAATTACTGCATTTTACTATAAGTCACTACAGTGCCTACTAATGATGCAATCATTTTTGTCCAATATTACAATTTCTATGTAACATTTGAGGGACTGCCTAAATATATGCATTCAAAGTATATTCACTCAGTTTACAATTTTTTTTACATAGATTTGGTAAGATTCAATCATTAGTAAGCACCATTAACAGTACAATTTTCTCATCAAATGTGATATATTTTGATGTACTTTTCATGATCGAATTGTACAGAAAACTGTGCAGTGTGTGGTAAAAATTGAAGTAAAAACGATTCTATGGTCGATTGGAACAGAAAATGTAATCAATCCGAAAGTGGGATTTTTCCATCCTATCTGAAGAGAGAAAATGCCCTAAATGACTTCCGATTACTTACAAATCATAAAAAGGTGCATTGAAAGATCGCATCTGATGAAAAAATATTACCGTTAAAAAGGAACCTTAACTGAATCTGAAGGAAAAAACATTTTTTTTTCTTTAATAAAAGGGGTTTCACTTACCTGGGGCTTCTACCAGCCCCATGCAGACGTCCTGTGTCCGCGCCGTCACTCACTGATCATCCTGTCCCCGCCATGGCTCAGTTTTGTTTTCAGCAGTGCGCCCACTCTGTTGTGGCCACATTCGTCCTTGATCATGATCCCATCCTTGTGGCCGCCTTGCGCCTGCGCAGTACACATACTACATACATACGTGTACCGCGCAGCTACGGGAGCACGATTGAGGAAGTGTGTGGCCAAAGCCGTGCAGTAGCCAAAAACAAAACTAAGCCATGGCTGGGGACCGGATAATCTGTGAGTGACGGCGCGGGCACAGGATGTCGGCTGGGGGAAGGTCCAGGTAAGTGAAACTTTTTTTTTTTCAGGTTCAGTTAAGGTTCCCTTTAACGGGTACCTTGAGAATAACAGAAAAATTGTCAGATCTGTTTAAAGTTGGTGACACTCTATGAAGTCTGGCAAAAGGACATTTCATTGGGGAAGGAAGGTTGAAATTGGGAGAGTAAATACAAGGACACTTTGCCCCTTTTTTTCCCCCACTGGTGGCATTTTGATCTGATTTTTGGATTTCTTGCAATTTGCCAATAGCAAGTGTGCCACAATAAGCATTATCAGGCCTGGATTTATATTACAGGAGCCTAGAGGCACAGATGTCATGACGCCCTAGAATTCGCCCTCCATGAACCTACAAACCCCCACCAAACTGCAACACAAGTGAGCTGGCCGGCCCAACTGTCGCTTCTCCCTTACTTCCCTTGCCCGACATAGGTAGCTACAGGTGCCCCTTAGTAATAGCCAGAGCTATCCTATCAGTATTAGGTAGCTAGAGGTGCCCCCGACTGAAGGGAGATCTCATCAGTAAAAAGCAGAGAACCGGGTGAGTAACCTTTCATTTATACTCCACTTGGGACTCTGCATAGGTAATGTGGGAGGGAGGCACTTGAGGGGAGTGAGCCGCCTTTCCATCATCAGGATCCTGTAGGCTTGTGCCTACAGTACCTTATGGTAAATCCAGCCCTGAGAAATTTACTCGTGGCGCAGCTTTTTCCACTGGAGTAATTTGATTTCTGGCTTAATGGAAGGACAATGCATGCAGCATTTACCCACCGGGTCAGCGGCTGTTACAGAGGGGACTGAGAGCGGAGCTGTGGTGAGGGACACAATCTTCCAGGGGCTGGAGGAAGCCCCAGGTATGTAAATCTGGTTTAGCTTCTTTTCCCGATGTTTCCTTTAAAATAAAAAAAAAAACGCAGCGTAAAATAATAAAGTGCATCAGCAATAAAAGGCAACCTTATAGAATTATGTAGTTGATGCTCCTCACTCTTGTGCTGCTACAACACCACGCTGGAGAAACCAGAGGAAGACCGCAAGTAACAACCTCCATCACCGGTTTATCTTAAATATCCCCCCGCTGCGATAAGCTGTTTTGCACGCATGCTAGTGACTGTTACCGCCAAGCATGCAGGAAACTAACTTTAACCCAGCACTGCAAACAGAAGCTCTACAAAAACATGAATTGCATGATCCAAATTAAACAGCATCAAATAGATTTCATTTTTAAAATAAATTTTATTCAGAAAATAATAAATGAATGATGTACAATCTAGAGAGTGTTACAAAAAAAGTATGCAAGAAGTTGATTAAACTATAACCAAGTGCTGCAAATGGGGTCCCTACGAAGTATGACTGTGGGGAAAAAAAATTAATATGTACTGTTAATATTTTTCATTTATTAGGTTTTATACTAAACAGAAGCTGTGAAGTAATCCAAAATATTAGTGTACTATACAAAGGGTGTTTAGAATGCTTTAAAGTGGATCCGAGGTGAACTTTTACTCATTGCATAATTGTGTTCCTTTCCTATTGTTTATAGGGCATTCCTCAAGCCAAATACTTTTTGTTTTAATACTCTTATTCCCTATAAACTAAACAAGCCACACCCACAGGTTTTCAGAGACCCTTGGCAGTAGCAAGGGCTCATGGGAGCTCAGTCTGGGCAGGAGGAGGAGGAGGTGTTACTAGCCATTGATTTCAGAGGCAGAGGTGAAGAGGGAGGAGGAGGAGGAGGGGGGGGGGGGGGATTAGTTTTTTTTTTCACAGGCTGAGTGCTCAAGATACAGATAAGCCTGCCTCTGTGTAATGTTTACAAACAACATGGCTGCTGTCATTGTATCACAGGAAGAAATAATCATGTTCTATTGAAGCTGTTTGCAGCTAGATTTGCTGTGTAAACTAAACTTTAGATAAGATATATATAGACAAGTTACTTGTTATAGTTAGTTTTTCTCGGATCCGCTTTAAAAAGAAGTCTATGATAAATAGTATACTCCTCCCCCACATGTTCTTTTATTCCCTCCCCCACTCTTTCCCCACCAATCCTAGAGGATCCCTTGCCCTGTCTGCCTGGCTCATTGCTTACTATGCCTCAATTTCAGAGACAAATTCCATTATATGAGCCTAAAATAAAGCTGGGCAGTCGCTCCTGAGGAAGTGAACAATATTTGTTTCCATGTTCACAAAACGCACCAAGATTAATAATAATCTTAGCTAAATAGAATAATAGTCCAACATTATTATTACTATGTATTTAAAAAGTGCCAACATATTCCGTGGCTCTGTACAACGCAAGAAACAAACATGGAGTACAAAATGATAGACAATTCTATACACCGATATTCAAAATACAGAATTAGTAATTACAGTGAAAATTAAATCTGAACAAAATTGTGTAACGAATTCCAAGACACAAAAGGGTGAGAGCCCTGCCCTTGTGAGCTTACAATCTAAAGGGATGGGGGGGAGAAGAACAAGAGGTGTGGTAGTATACAGTATTCATACTTAGAAGCAGTGTGTTTTAGGTTATCTAGTAGGAGTTCAACTTGGCTATAGGACAAAGGGGGAATGGCCTAAGGAAGATTGTATGCTCGACGGAAAAAGATTTGAGAGCATGTTTGAAGATATCAAAGGTAGTAGAGAGACGGGTGTATTGTGGCAGAGGATTCCAGGGCTGGGGTGAAGCACGTGCAAAATCTTGTATATGTGAATGTGAGGAGGTAATTCTAGTGGAGGACAATAGAAAGTCATGAGCAGATCTGAGATTGCAGCTGTGTTGGTATCTGGAAACTAGTGAAGAGATGTACAGAGGAGAGAGATTGTGGAGGACTTTGTAGGTTAGGGTTAAGAGTTTGAACTGAATCCTTTGGTTAATTGGCAGCCAGTGAAGAGCTTGACAGAGAGGAGCAGCAGAGGAAGAGCAAGAGGAAAGATGAATGAGACGAGCAGCTGAGTTCAGTACAGATTGGAGCGGTGCCAGTCTGTTGGTAGTCCACAAATTAGAATGTTTCACTAGTCAAGACGAGATAGTAAGACTGTTGTCCTACACAAGCACATTGGTTAGAAGGGGAAAAAATGCCAATCCTGTTTTTTCTGTACTGTATCTGATGTCAGAAATGTAATATGTATTTATATTATTATTATTATTTAGTATTTATATAGCGCCGACATATTACGCAGCGCTGTACAGTGTATATATATATATATATTGTCTTGTCACTAACAGTCTGTCAAAGGAGCTCACAATCTCATCCCTACCATTGCCATATGTCTATATTATGTAGTGTAAGTACTGTAGTCTATTTTTTTAGGGGGAGCCAATTAACTTATCTGTATGTTTTTGGAATGTGGGAGGAAACCGGAGTGCCCGGAGGAAACCCACGCAGACACGGAGAGAACATACAAACTCTTTGCAGATAGTGCCCTGGCTGGGATACGAACCTGGGACCCAGAGCTGCAAGGCGAGAGAGTTAACCACTACGCCACCGTGCTGCCCTTGTTCTTACAATGTTCTTACTGATGACCAAGTGTACTATTATGTGCTGAGTTTATATTTATAATGTTATGTTCTGCTGTATAGTCTTTTGTAAATACAATTTTAAACTTTAACAGTGAACAAATGACCTGATTTATGACCTTCCTCTCTTTTAACAAGAGTAATTAATTGAATCTATCCCTTTGAAAATCCGAAATAGCAGTTTTGCACAAATTCTATAAATAGTATACCCGTATTACAGATTTTAGCTCAGTTTTAAACTACATACAAAATACTGGCAAATGACCCAAACTATATAAAAAGTAATGACCTATTATTAATATTGTACTTACTGTGAGTTTAAGTTCTACTAAGAAAAAGGAAGGAACATGTTAGACAAGTTGAAATCACAAAAAAATTGTATAGCACTGTGTTTCCCTATGTACTTTACCACTTATTTTTTCTTCCTTTAACACAATCCAGAGCTCTGTAGCACCAACAGAGCTTTCTGTTGGTGGGCTCTGTTCGCTGCTGCCATGTTTATTTTTTTAAAACTTTTTTAATTAAAGCCTCCTTCCTCCAACAGCCAATCAGGCCGATCCTCTCTCATAGGCATCAGCCTATGAGAGGGGATCGCGTTCAGAGCCTCTCCAGGGGACAGCTAAGTGACAGGGCTGTCCCCAGTACAGCACTGCATTAGATCGCAGCGCTGTACAAACAAAAGAAACAGACGTTTCTTTTTAGTCTGCTAGCGGCGATGGCTGCTCGCAGACTGTTGAAGGAACTCCACTCCGTAACTGAAGCGGGGATGCACGTGCATCAGCGCGCACTATCCCCTACAAAAAATACTCCCCCAGGACCGTCTAACGCCGATCGGCATCAAGCTTCCCGAGGGTCCCCTTCGGGAAGGAGTTAAACAATACCAGTTGCCTGGCAGCCTAGCTGGTATATTTGGCTGCAGTGGTGTCTAAAAAACACCAGAAACAAGCATGCAGCTAATCTTGTGAGATCTTACAATGTCCTTTTCTGAAAGTATCAGAGGCAGAGGATCAGCAGGGCTGCCAGAAATAAATATGGCACCCTCCATATCCCTCCCATTATAGTTGTCCTTTAAAGTAAACCTGAAGAGAGAGAACTCACCTCAGGTTTGATCAGGGTCTGGATAGCATAGAACCTTCCCGTTCCTCTAGTCTAACGATTGCACCGCTGGAGTGACAGCCCGTATGGAGGAACGGGAAGGCCCTGTGTTTTCCAGAGCCTTTCCTCTACTAACCGAATTATCACTCCTGAAGTGAGTTTTCTCACTGCAGACCTTACGATCAACAAAGCCTGTGTGATCCGGAAATTAAATCAAAGCAAAGGCAGTGGACAAGGACCCCATTTCCATTCACTGAATTTGTTATTCCGATCATTTAGCAGTAGCAATGACACTTCAGAAATGTCATGAAACGCAGTGGGCCATCTTAGTCAGTCCTATGGAATTGCAATCGAACTGTCTGCTGCTTTTTATGCAGTTGTATAACAGTACAACTGAACAGGACTTTGCAATCACAGAGAAAAAAAAAAATGAATCGTATAGTTCCCCAACCCTGTCCTCAAGGCCCACCAACATTACGTTTTGTAGAAAACCACAAACATGCACAGGTGGGGTAATTAGTGTATCAGCAGAGCCGATTAACTCCCTCTATGGATTTCCACAAAACATGCACTGTTGGTGGGCCTTGGGGACAGGGAAGGAAACACAAGAAGGATGTGATTGCCCTCTACCCCTGTCTTTGGCACTTTTGCAGTGGAAGTGATCCCTTATGATCAAATGCTCATACTAAGGTTGCACAAATAAATATGGAATAAAACAACCAGTCTGTCCTTGCCAGAAGTCAGATTTAAAAAAAAGTAAGCGTTAGAAGCTGGCTCCACTGAGAGAAAACCCCAAAAGTCAGGGAGGGCTCTGGATCCCATAGAGGCTTGCCAGGCCTTGCTCCTTCCCGTCCTTCCAACTCTGTCTCTGGGTGGATTTATGTGCCTTAGGGCCTTCTCAGCCGGCTTTGAAATCACTTGAGTCCTTCCAAGGTTGTGTGCATCGGTATTGCGCATGCACGTGTCTGGGTTCCCACATGTGCTGCATAGATCTGCTCGTTTTTGGAAATACTAGGGGAAGTGTGTACTGAAGCATACATGAAGTGCCCTAAAAAGGTATTCCACCAGCTGGTCAAATAGCTTCAAAGGGGGACAGCAGTGTTATAACGAGATGGAGACGGGACCAGGAAGGCTCTGTGGGATCCAGAGCTTTCCCGCTACATAGGGGAGCATCTAACTTTTTTTAAACATTGCTTCAGGTTCACTTTAGTTCGGACTACATGGCTTCTGGAATCTAACTACAGGTTTCACTATACATATTACAGGTGACATGGCAGTATTATAAAACAGAGATCTGTGATACAAGCATTAAGCCTGCTTAACATTGGCCTAAAAATGGAAGGTTTAGCGAACCGTAATGGAATGGATGAAAGCGTTTGCAAACGCACGTAATGTAAATCAATAGGATCTGTTTACATTGGTTCGTTTGAACGGATCCGTTCTACCGAACAGACGGCAAGTTTTGGGAGGCTGTGATTTTTCCAGACCAACGGATGTGTCCCATTGACCCCACCCTAAAGGAGAGGACGGTCATGGATGGAAAACTGATGCTTTTTAAACACTGATCCTTGCCACAGATCAGTTTTCCATCTGTACCAATGCCTTCAAGATAAAGACTTCATTTTAAGCACACTTAAGTATAAGTAATCTGATGTTTTTAAAAAGTCATATCATAGCAGCTTCAATTCTGAAGTGAACCGAATGAAAAATGTTGCAGATCGGAGCAGCAGATGCATATATTTTTTTGCCATGAAAAAGTTTACAATGAAAGTCACTTTTCATTTGTGCATAGCCGGAATTTCCTGAGGTCTTAAAGGGACTCCGAGCAGTGCAGAAACTATGGAAAGATGCATATCATTTTAAAGCTCTCTTTCTCCTCTTTCCAATGATATATAAACCGCCGCCCTACGCCTTTTAGTTTTCGCTATTTTCGCGATCGAAATTGCCGCGGCTGTGACTTCGATCGCGAAAATAGAGAAAACTAAAAGGCGTAGGGAGACAATTTATGTGTCGTCAGAAAGAGGAGAAACAGAGCTTTAAAATGATATCCATCTTTCCATAGTTATATTGTATTACACAGGGCGACTTTTTCTGCTGAATGGAGCTGCTGACTTTGAGAAAAAGTCGCCCTGTGTAATACAATATAACTATGGAAAGATGGATATCATTTTAAAGCTCTCTTTCTGGCGACACCTAAATCGTCACCCTACGCCTTTTAGTTTTTTCTATTTTCGCGATCGAAGTCGCGGCCGCAGCAATTTCGATTGCGAAAATAGCGAAAACTAAAAGGCGTAGGGCGGTGGTTTATATATCATTGGAAAGAGGAGAAAGAGAGCTTTAAAATGATATGCATCTTTCCATAGTTTCTGCACTGCTCGGAGTCCCTTTAATGAGCCATCGCTTTAGTCCTGACTAAACACTTCACAAAAAACACGCAACTCCCAGCCTTCTACAGGAATCATTGTAACATCCACAGATGTCCACATTGCTGCCCATAACAAAGGCAGCATACTGTATCTCTAGTTCCAGTTTGCACACCTGACAGGTTAAATACAGTTGCTAACACTTTATGAAGCAACAGCAATTGTTGGCTATTCCTCATATATACAAAAGTGTCCCAGACCCAAAACATGTGCATACATGTGGGCCAAAATGGAAGACACAGCATTTCTAAGCAGCACAGCTTCTTCCTGCCATCTCTCTCACCAAGCGAGCATCGCCTGCACTACATCAGTGCTATTCCTGACAGTGACGTATAATGGGCACCCCACCACTGACTGGAAGCACTTCTGATAGGAGAGAAAAACAATCCAGTACCAGCTACAATAACATGAAAGTACACTGGCAGTTGTACACAAGGCACAGTGTCATCATAGCCTCTGTGTATGGAAAGAATAACTCCCTTTACTGCTGAACTGATCCAGCATACTCCCCACAGACCATCATCACAACCTCCAGTCCCACAAAGCAAATAAATAGCTCTGTTAAAAAGGGGACAATAGCAGGCATAGATGCAAAAAGGGCACTAGGAAAATGTGTGTGCCCAGAACTCCTGATAGTAGAATATCAGTAACTTTCTACTATTACAGTGAAAATGACGATATTAAAAATATTGTTAATACATGCCAATATTTTACTATAGCTAAACATAAGCCTATTCTCACATTGAACTCTCCCACTACCGATGCCTAACCTTAAACACCTCCCCCCAATAGCCAACCTTAACCAACCACCCACGCTCCATGCCTAACCATCCCCCAATCACCACAAGAACTGCAATTCTTTTAGGCATTGCCAAAAGTGCCCATTGAAATACCGGCATTGAGGGAAAATTTGGGCATCCGAACTTCCGACCCTAGTGGGCACCCAAATTTCCAGTCAATGCCAGTATTTCAATGGGCACCTATGGCAGCGCCCAAATTTCCCATCACCAATATCAGTACCAGAAGTGATATAACAAGCTCAAAAGTGAAGACATTGCTGCATTAGCCCCCTGAGAGGACATCTACTGTAGTAGTGTTCGCTTATGAAATTAAGCAGGCCCGGATTTACATCACAGGAGCCTATAGGCACAGTGGTCCTTAGACCTTAGACTCCACCCTCCATGAACCTACAAACCCCAGCCGAACTACACCACAAATGTGCTGGTTTGCCTGCCGTTTACTGCTCCATTACTCCCCTTGCCCGTCACAGGGAGCTACAGCGGTCCCTTAGCATAAGGTAGTCAGAGGTACCCTCAGTATTAAGTAGCTAGTGGTATCACCAACTGAAGGGAGAGCTTGTCAGAAAGATGTTGAGGTGGGTAACCTCATTTACACTCTACTCGGGACTCTGCATAGGTAAGGAAGGAGGGAGGGAGGGAGGCACTAGGGGAGGGGAGTGAGACGCCTTTCCACCATCAGGCGCCTGTAGGCACGTGCCTACAGTGCCTTATGGTAAATCCGGCCCTGAATTTCAAGTTAATAAATAATGGTCACATCAGAGCTGGGCAATCCTAAGAAGCAGGTAGCTAGTAAGAGCTCCAGAGAAACATTACTGTACAGAGCTTAAAAAGGGAACTATGGTGAAAATAATGTAATGGATAAAATTGCTTATTTTTTTACCATATTAATTTATAAATTATTTAGTCAGTGTTTTCCCATTATAAAATCTTTCATCTCCATGAGTTACATTCTGAAATTAGTCACCGGTAGCAACATCTTTAGTCCGAACACATGCATTACAGCGCAGGAGATTTGGGCCACCATATTAGGAATTACGGCTATAGCAGCGCACAGCGAGTAACTTCGGCACCGTCAGAAGGAGCTGACGTTCCTTTTAAAACACTGTAATTCGACCTTCAGCAATAGCTGCCAGCCGAATTACAGCATTCCCACCATCCACGTGGGCCTAGAGGGGGAATAGTAATTAACGCTGCCGGGACTTATGCAGGAGCGGTGTGAGGCGTATATCGGCTGTATCCTGCGCTCAAGTCTCCCGGCAGCGATTTCATTCGTACACCTTTAGTCCTGTCAGGCGCATGTCTGCAGAATGTTTATTACTGAGAGTTCCAAGTCATTACAAAATATACCTGGTGTTCCAGAACACTCTAGCTATGTGGAATTCTCCTTCCATCCAATCAGCCTAGGAGAAGCATCACTGGGAGGGCACAGTTATATACCAATATATACAGCAATATAAACCTATGTTTGACACACCAAAAAAAAAAAAAAAAAAAAAAAAACCAAACAGGTCATATTTTCAGGGGGTGTCTTCTATTTCTATCAGGAAGAAGTGTCTCTCAACAGAACATTTCCTGTTCCTTTGTACTGTGCTGTTCCTGGATTTGAAAGTATGGTACTGTACTGATACCTGCGCATAGCTGATAAGCTTGCTGTGTGCTAGGATGACAGGACTGGTGCCTGATCGGCACTGCACCTCTGTGTCCCCCACTGGCTGGCCGCCTCTTCCTCTTTAAATTCTGCTAGGGCTTATTTTTTGGGTAGGGCTTTTATTTCAAGCATGCTCAAAAATTGCTGCTAAGGCTTCCAGGGTTGGTCTTATTTTCAGGGAAACAGGGTTGATATAGCAAGAGTTTCTTATTCTGAAAGCAGGAAAATTACCGTAAAAGTGGAGATCATGAATAAAGCTGCATTCTACTATACAGTAGGTCACTACAGTGCCTCTTTAATAAAGTATACCATTATACATAACAAACAGAAACAAATTTGGTCTAATTACAGATCCATATCTCTCCTGAATAACGAGCTTAAAGGGGCACTACAGCAAAAGGCTGTAAAATGTAAAATATGTGCAAACATATACAAATAAGAAGTACATTTTTTCCAGAGTAAAATGAGCCATAAATTACTTTTCTCCTACGTTGCTGTCACTTACAGTAGGCAGTAGAAATCTGACAGAAGTGACGTTTTGGACTAGTCTCTCTTCATAGGGGATTCTCAGCAAGGCTTTATGCTTTATAACGATATTCCCTAAAACGGATTTAAACAATGATGCTGGCCAGCTTCTCTGCTCCCTACACGTTTTTTTGGCAGTTGGACAGAGCAACTGCCAATCACTAAGCGCTTTTGAAAATAAATAAATCCCTGAGAATCCCCTATAAAGAGATGGACTAGTGCAAAACCTGTCACTTCTGTCAGATTTCTACTACCTACTGTAAGTGACAGCAACATAGGAGAAAAGTAATTTATGGCTCATCTTACTCTGGAAAATGGTTTTAACTTATTTGTATATGTTTGCACATATTTTAAATTTTTACAGTTTTTCGCTGTAGTGCCCCTTTAACCACTTCAGCCTAAATGGACGAAAATTTTCGTCCAGTTAGGCTGCACGCACTCCCGCGGGCCCCCCCCCCCCCCCCCGTGCGCGCCCCTGCTGCTGGCCGTTAGCGCACCGATCAGTGAAAGGGATTATAAATCCCTTTCGCTGATCGGACCCCCCCCCCCGGAGAAAAGCCGACAGCGTCTCTTCAGACGCTGCGGCTTTTCTGAGCTCTTGTCTCCATTCTTCTGCCTGGGAGCGAGATCGATCGCTCCCAGGACTTTTTGACTTTGGCCATCTTGTGGCCAAATAGCAAATTGCACCAAAAACACACTGTGTTAAATAAATAAATTTTAATACATTAAAAAACCCGTTTACCTCCCACACCAAAAAATACTCACATACAAGTTTAAATAAAAAAAAACAAACAAAAAAAAACAAACACATAAATAGTTACCTAAGGGTCTGAACTTTTTTAATATACATGTCAAAGGAGTATATCAATATGATTTATTAAATTATGGGCTTCTAAATAGTGATGGACGCAAATTAAAAAAATTCCCCTTTATTTCCAAATTGAATATCGGCGCCATACATTGTGATAGGGACATAATTTAAATGGTGTAATAAGCGGGACAAATTGGTAAATAAAGTACATAGGTTTTAATTATGGTAGCATGTATTAATTTCAAACTATAATGGCCAAAAGCTGAGGAATAATGATTTTTTTCCATTTCTTTCTTAATATTCCTGTTAAAATGGATTTACAATTCTCAGCAAAATGTATCACCCACAGAAAGCCTAATTGGTGGCGAAAAAAACAAGCTATAGATCCATTCATTGTGATGAGTAGTGATAAAGTTATTAGCAAACGAATGGGAGGTGAAAGTTGCTCAGATGCAAAAAAATTTCAACCCTGTGGGCTGAAGTGGTTAAAATGTATTTCTAAAATTTTAGCAAACAGATAAGCTGCTAGTGAACTGAACTTCTTATCAGGAAACTGGTTTATAATATGTTACAGATATTTAAAAACTGTTATAAAAGGGTTAAAAAAGTAAAAGTAAATTAGCTCAATTAAAGGACACCTGAAGTGAGAGGGATATGGAGGCTGCCCTATTAACCACTTCACTACTGAGGGTTTTCCCCCTCAGCCCCTTCTGTACCAGAGCAATTTTCACCTTTCAGCGCTCCTTCCATTCATCTATAAATTACTAAACGATCTGTATCTTGTTTTTTTCACCACCAATTAGGGTTTCTTTGGGCGGTACATTTTGCTAAGATTTTATTCTAATTGTATTTTAATGGAAATAAGAAAAAAAAAATGGAAAACAAAAATTCATTATTTCTCAGTTTCGGCCATTATAATTTTAATATAAAAACGTTCTACTGTGGATAAAACCCACATATTTTATTTGCCCATTTGCCCCGGTTATTGCAAGGTTTAATATAATTCCCTAGTACAATGTATGGCACCAATTTTTTATTTGGAAATATGCGGTGCCTTTTTTTCAGTTTTGCGTCCAAGATTAATTACAAGCCCATAAATTAAAAAAAAAAATAACAGTAATATAACATCTTGACATACATATTAAAAAAAAAGTTCAGTCCCTAAGGTAACTGTTTATGTATATTTATTTATTTTAATGCAAAAAAAGTTTGGGTACTATGGGAGTGTGGGAGCGAAGGGGTTAATTTTAAATGTAAGTGTGGGTCTTTTTATTAAAATAAATGTAGGTAGGTGTAATTGTACCATTTGGCCACAAGATGTCCTCGCGCATTATTTCCTATTAACATACTATTAGTACCCGAACAGGAAGTAATGCATGGTTGTTTTACTTCAGAAGTTACAATGACTGCGGCATCTCAGTGATCAATGACACAGTGACTTAAGATTAACGAATAGGAACGGTGTTCTCATTCATTCATCTACCCTCTAACAGGTGGTGGCGAGAACGTGCGCGGGAGCAACAGGCGGCCATCCATTGCAACAGACGAATATCTACATCCCTGAGCAGAAATTGAAGTCCTGCAGGATGTAGATATACCATCTGTAACCACCTAAGTGGTTAATTTCCTTTTAACCCTATGATGCCCATGTATGGGTAGTGTATGCATCGCAGTCTAGGGCAAAATTTGGGGGGGGGGGGGGGGAGATAAAAGAAATAGGGATGTTTCGGGTTTTTTTTAATAAAAAAGGAATAATCTTGTATTAGGCCCCGTTCACACTGCACGCGTTTCCAGCCGCGTTTCGGGAACGCATGCAGATGGCCGACACGCACGACATCAGAACGTGCATAGAGTGCACTGTCTGATGTTCACACTGCATGCGTTCCGGACCTGTGCGGTCCGGGAACGCATGCTGCACGCATTTTTTGCAAAAAAACGCGTGGCTGTCCCATTTACTTTTCAGTGATGGGATCAGCCACGCAACGCACACAAATGGCGTGCATTCGCATGCGTTGCGTTCCGCACGCATGGCCACCCGCGTTTGTGATGTGAACAGGGCCCTAATAAAAAATAAATAAGATTGCTGCAGCAATCAGAGACCACCAAAAGGAAGCTCCATTAGTTGGAAGAAAGGGAAATAAAATTAATTTGGGTGCCAAGTTGGCCGAGCAATAAATCGTTAAAAAAAAAAAAAAAAAAAAGTGTAACTGTCGGGCATAAAATAAAAAATCAATTCTCCATTTTTATCTGGTAAACAAGTAATAAGGATGCTAACCAGGCAATCCAAAATTTAAAATCACTATTACTTTTCTTGTTGATAATTGATCATTCCCCAGTTTACCTGACTATTATTTGGTACACAAAAAGGAAGTTGCAGGGCATGCTAGGTTGTCCTTTTTTTGCTTCTCTATTTCCCCTCAGACTTAACTAATGCAGCCCGATTGGCTGAAGCCTCTTTCCCTCCTGTTTTCCCCTCCCACACCTCGGTTCCTCTCTGAGTGGCCAATATTCCTCACGCTTCTGCAACACACTTATCCGACCAGCATGATTTTGTTTGGACACTGGGGCCCATATGCAATTACCTTTATCTCCCGAGTTTTCTCCTAGGTGATATTTTCACACCTTGGTCATGTAATGCCTTTTAAACCACCAGCAAGCAAGAAAATACTCAAAATAATTGTGATAGTACTTTTTCATCTACCTCTGGTACTTTTTAAACTGCAAAGTGTTTAAAAGTTATTTTAAAAAGGGAGTTGAAAAATTATCTCCTAGGAGAAAAATGTAATTGCATATGGCCCTGGATGTGTTGCTATAGAAAGTCAATCCTCAATTTAGATTTCAGCATTAATCTAATTATAAAAATGACTGACCTGGTAGCACTGTAACACTTCATGCTGCTTGCATGTTGGGTCATTTGGTAAATGCACGAAAGGCAAGCAGAGAAGTAGGGTTTACATATGTTGGTTTTGTTTCTTTAAGAGGAAGTCATCAAATCCACTATCTACAGTACATTCTTCCCACTTTATACTTCCTGTAATGCTGATGAGACTTTCTAAAGAAGCATCTACTATTACATTCTGCTCATCGGCTTTCCCATGAACACCAGCTTTGTAATGGGTTTCAGGAATCAAAAGGCCTTTCAACCAAAAAGGTGTTTGCCCAACAAAATAAATGTTTGAAATGGTAACTAATAATAAAACCACAGGTAGCTACATAGTTACATAGTTAGTTTGGTTAAAAAAAAAAAAAAAAAAATGACATTTGTCCATCAAGTTCAGCCAGAGAAAAAAAAATAAAAAAAAAATAAAGAAAACACCATTCTGAACCTGCACATATCCCAGTTGATCCAGGGGAGGGCAAAACTAAAAAAAAAAACTACTTACAATGCCTGGGCCAATTAGCCTTAGGCTGGGTCCACACTAGGCACGGTTGCAGGACGGAGCCTGCAGTCCTTGATGCTGGTGGTGCAAACCTGAACACAAACGGATCCACACTGCCCTTTTGCAGCATACGTTTTTGATCAGTTTGCGGATTTTTTTTTTGGTGCCAAAAAAATAAATAAACAAACAGATGGGGGGGGGGGGGGGGGGGGTGTTTGAGAAAGCAGCCAAGACAGGGTGGCAGCGGGGAGGGGGTGGGGGGGTGGGGGGGTTGGGCTGCTAGACTTCCTGCAATGTCGCCCTCTATGCTTCGGAGCAGGAAGTGGCACAGCGAGCAGAGGAAGTAGAGAAGGTAATCGTCCCCACTCGCTGCAGACATATTTTAACAATTTCTGCGCAAGTAGCTGGAGGAGGAGCAGGGACAGGGGACCCAGGTGAGGGTGGGGGGGGGGGGGGGGGGAGGGAAACTACTCCCCTCCCCGCTGCCACCCTCGTCTTGGCTGCTTCCCCTCCAGCACGGTGGCCCCATTTCTCCCCACAGGCTGTAACACAGAAATGGATCCATTTCTGTATCCAAATCTGCCTGTGTAGAGGGGGATCCGTTTTCCTATTGCCTGCCACTACCCCTTCTGGTATCAGGATCCAGATGCGTTGCGGTAAAATGCAGCAGATCCGGACCTTCCGTTCAGGTTTTGAAAACGGGTCCCTGCAAACGTGTTTTTTGTTTGGGTGAAGACGGCTGGTATTTTTAACATTGCTATCCGTGGCTACAGTTTTGATCAGGTTTTAAAAACGGACACACGGATACGTTTCCGGACCTAGTGTGAACTAGCCCTTAAAAGGGAAAAATTCCTTCCTGACTCCAGATGGCAGTCAGATAAATCCCTGGGTCAACTCTTCCAGGAATTACCTAAAAATCATAGCTGTGGATTACCTTCAATGCAAGGAAAGCATCCAAGGCCTCCTCCAAGATTGCCATCTTGTGGCTACGGGAGCTGCACCTCCCAGCATTGGACACCTTATCGCACGTACAGCTTTTAGAACCAAAAAAAAATAAAAAACTGCAGGGGCCACCCACTATGCGCTTTGAGCCCACAAATTATAGCCACGATTTGCATAGCAGGTGGCCCTGCTGCTCTGGTGCCCAAGTTACTGTTAATAGCCGCTAATAGTGGCTATTAACTGAAAGGGCCTCCTTAAAGGGAACCTTAACTGAGAGGGATATGGATGTTTCCTTTTAAACAATACCAGTTGCTTGTCAGTCCTGCTGATCTCTTTGGCTGCAGTAATGGCTGAATCACACACCTGAAACAAGCATGTAGCTAATCCAGTCTGACTTCAGTCAGAGCACCTGATCTGCATGCTTGTTGAGGGGCTGTGGCTAAAAGTATTAGAGACACAGGATCAGCACGAGAGTCAGGCAACTGGTACTATTTTAAAAGGAAAAATCCATATCCTTCTCAATTTAGGTTCCCTTTAAAAAGGACTCACAAGGCAAAAGATCGAATCTATTCTTTACTCACCTGGGGCTTCTTCCAGCCCTTAGCAGCCATGTCAGTCCCTCGAGCTACAGATTGCCCAGCAAGCTCAAACCAGAACGCTTAGGGGTGTGTAAAGTGCTGACAGAGACTAAAAAGCCTCCTTACTGGCTATCTGTAACTCTGGCTGTTTCAAGTACTACCCCATAGAGCTATATAAATCCATGCCATGCACTGATGAGGATCAACCAACAGTCTGTATGCATGTTGGATTTGTTTGGCTCTGTAATATTAACAAGCTGACACCTCATTGCATTCTGGAGGTGTGGTTAGCTTACAAGGACAACAAAAAGAGGATTTGCATATTCAGCAGTGATGCATTGTGGGACACCTAAAATGCTCACTCCCACCTCAATAAACGCGAATGCCTTCTGTTTTTAGAAGGAAAACTTCTGTTTTGCAAAACCCTGAGCAAAAGGCTCCATTTACACTGACACATGCTGCCTCAGGCACATGCACTGCTCTGAACAAGCTCCTCTACTTCCGTGACATGATTAAGTTTGCAATGTTTATGAGAAGAATGTGCTGTTGGAGGCAGAGATCTGCCTGCTTGATATGTACAAAGTTAACATTCATCTGAACTATTTATCAAATGTGGAACAAGTGAGATGGGTTCATGTTGACTGATCTAGAGAAAACATTGAGACCTCTTTCACCGGGTAGGCTGAAGGCCCTGACCTCGCTGCCTGTCAGCTGCTTCTGCGCACGGCACAGGCTGCGTAGAGGCAGACACTGCACTGAGTCAGATCTTAGCACGGCTGCAACAGGATGAGTTTTTTGCTACCAGGTAACCGCATCATCTGTGAAACTATGACAAGCTTGGGGTTACAAAGGTGCTTGGAGGCCGGAAGACAGGAGGCTATACAAGTCCTGTAGTCCTCTGATTGGGCCCATCTCCTAAAAAAAAGGTAGTTGGCAGCTGGCCTGCTGTAGATATTCTATAATATGTGGAATATAAACCAAATATGATGCCTCACAACCAGCACTAGTCTTGCTTTGGTCACAGTATGATATAAAAAAAAAACTTCACATTTAAATGTTGCTCCCATCAATGCCTCTCATATCTTTTCATGTGGGTGCTCTATCTGGCTCTGCAACATGGGTTTAATTTAGTTCTTGTTCATATCATGCACATTGAGCAATATTCAGCACATTCGCAACCGCACTGCCCATTTAGGTCAACAGGCATGTTCAACTTGCATGTGTTGCAACAAATTCAGTTATGTCTACAGCATGTTCTGGATAACGCACATGAAAATGCCTAAGGCCTGGGATCCACTGGGAGCCATTTGCAGCGCATGCCATCTGCCAGCAATCGGCAAAGCACTGCGGAACCTCACAGTGGAACCCTATGGGGGTGGTTCTACTTGCAAGCGTTGCGATTGTGGAGCAAATTGAAATGGCTGTATTCAGCATTGGGGGAGCGATCCTGGAGCAAGCATGCAGCTAATCCAGTCAGATCTGACAATTTCAGAAACACCTGATCTGCTGCATGCTTGTCCAGGGTCTATGGCTAAAAGTATTAGAGACAGAGGATCAACAGGACTGCCTGAGTATTGCTCAAAAGTAAATAAATATGGCAGCCTCTATATTCCTCTCACTTCAGTTGTCCTTTAATTGGTGCTATTCATATCATATTTTTTAAAATGTATGGCAGGAGCAGTTTCAATGTCCAGTTTTGCACAACATTTGCAACAATTAACAATTGCTGTACATGGACTTTTAACAACCTACACACACACAAAAACAATGCAGTGTTTAAGATTCCAAATGTCTTTTTGAATGTGTGCAGTGTGAACAAAGCCTCCAGGCCTTGCATTACAAACTGCCAAGGCTACAGTAATTCCGCTATTAGTTGTCTATGCAGCTAGTGCTGGGGTACTCTTTAAAGGATACAGGAGGCCAAAAGTGTAAGTGCATTATTAGGGCCAGTGCTCCCTACAGCCCAGTGACTTTACTATCCCCTCCCCTTCCCTAATCCTAACCCTTAATCCTCCTGCCTATGCATGTGTCAATGCATGTAGGCAAATTCGACGGGTAGGCTATTTAGTCAGCAAACCCAATTCACATGGACGCTTGGCAAGTTCACATGGACGCTTGGCAAGCGTCTACGGCCAGTGTCCGGTACTTGTTGTCAAATGCTCAATCCCAATTTTCCCCGTCGTTCCAGGCGACCCTGGACTCTGCATGCTGCGTCCAAGGTCGACTACTGCCGTGTTTCGTGTGCCCCTATGGGGCCGAAAAATGGGAAGCCCCGGAAAGCCCGCGCAAGCCCCCGAACGAGACGCTGGCAAAAGGGACGCCACTAGAAGCCCGTCTGAACCGGCCCTTGCTTACCTGGGGCTTCTTCCAGCACCAAGAAGTCTCTGTGTCCCTCGCTCAGGGTCACGCTACCGCTGCCAGATTGGCGGCCGCTACAGAGGGGACAATGGGAGACTTGGTGACTTCGAAACTGCGGCAATGGACACAGAGACTTCTATAGGCTGGAAGAAGCCCCAGGTAAATAAACATGCACTTGTACTTTTGGCCTCTTGTATCCTTTAAACAAAGATACATTTATTTTATGTTCTTCTGGATACAGTCACAACTCACAAATATTTAGAAGTGGTCTGAGAATGAAGGAACATACACTATGATATTTCGGTTATCCCCTTCTGCAGGCACAAGTTCTCAGGTTACTGCACAAATCACAAACGTACTCTCAGCACACTTCTATCATATACATATTCTGACTCTTCCATATGGCAAGCCAGAAATACTGCTCTGCACGCAGCTAGGAAAGAAGGCGTGTCTAGATAAAATGACGTATGTCTTCATATGGGAAGGTAGAATAAATGCAACTTTGATTAACAAAACAATGGGCTAGATCTTGGACGGGAAAGACAATGGGTGATTCATCAATGCTTGCCTTTCAGTTGATTCAGGAGACGATCAAGCTACAAATGAGGTACTCACTGTTGAAACAGCAACATATTTACAAAGTCATTCTGTTAGGCTAGGTTTACACATTCATCAATTCTCTGCACATCACAGGTGCACAAGGTGGAATGGACCAAAGCCTTGGAGGTGGGCGCAGGAATGTTCTACCAAGGTCTTTTGCAGTGGAAAGCAAGTCTTCTGCACGTCCAATGAAAGCACACATCCAACCCGATGACTTCAGAAGTTCTCGTGTCCCCGAGTACCTCCAAAGACGCGCGGATCCGTACTGTGCAAGTTTGAGCTCACGCAATACGCATGCACCCATCTTTGGAAGCACTCGGGAATGCGAGTGCTTCCGAAGCCTTTCAAGGTGTTTCAGAGTAGCAAAATTTGGACAGGGGACAGTGATAAAAACGAGGAAATGCGGAGAGGACCAGGAGGTCTACGGGATCCAGACTTCCCTCAACATGGGTGAGCATCTAACTTCTTTAATCTCGTTTCAGAATTGCTTTACCATCTCAATGACTGTCCCTATAGCTGAACACAAAGAGATGTCACAATGTTTATGCTGGAGTTGATGAACTCGACCCTGCATTTTTTGTGTTTGAATGTTTCTAATGCCCTAAAGGTGTTTTGGTTTGATTTCTACTTAAAGGACAACTGTAGTGAGAGGGATATGGAGGCTGCCATATTGATTTCCTTTTAAGCAATACCAGTTGCCTGGCAGCCCTGCTGATCTATTTGGCTGCAGCAGTGTCTAAATAACCCCAGAAACAAGCATGCAGCTAATCTTGTCAGATCCGACAATGTCAGAAACACCTGATCTGCTGCATACTTGTTCAGGGTCTATGGCTAAAAGTATTAGAGGCAGAGGATCAGCAGGGCAGCCAAGCAACTGGTATTGCTTAAAAGAAAATTAATATGGCAGCCTCCACATACCTCTCACGACAGTCGTGCTTTAACTAATAAAGGACCTTGATGATTGAAATCTACGTCCTGTTTTGATGACTACCTGGCTGCCTGGGAGTAGATTTCAATACACCGACGCCACACGTCCTTGCCGCTTTCGTCACTTCAGACAGTCTCTATAACGGCAGAGCCCTTGAGCGGGTCAGGAGCCATTTTCATTGGCTCCTGACCCTGTCTATCA
Source organism: Hyperolius riggenbachi (assembly GCF_040937935.1). Lineage (NCBI taxonomy): Eukaryota > Metazoa > Chordata > Amphibia > Anura > Hyperoliidae > Hyperolius > Hyperolius riggenbachi. The sequence goes on along the minus strand of NC_090656.1, from coordinate 108,804,636 downwards.
ACGTAAGCGGCTCCCATTGGCTTACATTGATAGGCAGGGTCAGGAGCCAATGAAAGCGGCTCCTAATCGGCTCACAGGAACTCTGCCGTCATAGAGACAGCAGAGTGGGTGGCCCACGTGTGGCGGTGACGGCGATTGTGGTGAGTATGGGTGGTGATTTGTCGGTATTTGTTGCTATTCCGCCTTTTCTTGTACCAGCGGTCTCTGGTCCTTAAGGGGGCAGAGACCGCTGGTACTTAAAGAGAACCCGTGGTGTGTTTAAAGAATGTTATCTGCATACAGAGGCTGGATCTGCCTATACAGCCCAGCCTCTGTTGCTATCCCAAACCCCACTAAGGTCCCCCTGCACTCTGCAATCCCTCATAAATCACAGCCGTGCTGTGAGGCTGTGTTTACATCTGTAGTGTCAGTCTCAGCTGCTCCCCTGCCTCCTGCATAGCTCCGGTCCCTGCCCCCGTCCCTTCCCTCCAATCAGCAGGGAGGGAAGGGATGCAGGCAGGGACCAGAGTTCTGCAGGAGGCGGGGAGAGCAGCAGACTGACACTATAGAGATAAACACAGCCAGCTCTGACAAGCTGTTTGTCAGCAGCGTGGCTGTGATTTATGAGGGATTGCAGAGTGCAGGGGGACCTTAGGGGGGTTTGGGATAGCAACAGAGGCTGGGCTGTATAGGCAGATCCAGCCTCTGTATGCAGATAATATTCTTCAAACCCACCTCGGGTTCTCTTTAAATGGTTAAATCTTCACCATCAATGATCAAGACATTCAACAGATTCTGGTTTAAAGAGGAACCCGAGGTGTGAGACCTATGGAAACTGCCATGTATTTCCTTTTAAACAATACCAGTTGCCTGGCAGCCCTGCTGATATTTCTGGTCAGTTGGGTCTAAATCACACACCTGAAACAAGCATGCAGCTAATCTTGCTGATTTGTCAGACATCTGATCCACGATTGTTTAGGGTTTATGGCCTAAAGACTTACGCCTCGTATGCACGCCTGACTTAAGTTGGCTGAGGCGGCAGGTAACGACAACCTCAGCTGGCACCTGATGACGTACCCAACTCGGACGGATCAACCCAACTAGAGCGGCGCTGATTCCCCCGCTGATCCCATTGTTCACGCCACTTCCACGCCCACCATGAGGTGTCACGCATGCGCCGCTTTTCGTCCCCCAGTCACCCCCCCCCCCCACACACATGTAACAAGACAGTGTGCAGTCAGCTACACAGCTGATGCGCATGTGTGCAGCCTGGCCCAGCAATGTCACCCAAGGTATCAGCTACTGATCCCTGACAGGCGACATCAGTTGGGCATGTGTACGCACACCCCTAGATGAGGAGGAAAATGTTAACCCTTGCAAAGTTCCACTTTTTTGATTATAATTATTGTACACTAGTAAAAAGGCCCGCCCTTTTAAAAACAGGCACTAAGCTACAGCTGCTAGCCCCTCCTCCCCCCTGGCAATGTGGGCACATTGCACAAACGCATCCCGCTCGCCCGTCCCCCACCGCTGTCCTAAGTATATGCACACAAGGAGATGTTGCTTGCTTGGCAGTTGGAAAAAGCTTTTTTATTATTTCCCACAATACAATGAGGTTTACAGAAAGCAAACTGTCGAGTCTGGAAGCACAGACACAGGGACACAGGAGGATGCAGGGACACAGGAGTTTTATTATATAGGATAATGTTAATACCGCCTTCTGGCTGCTTTGGAAAACCCCAAATAAAATTTTCCAGGAATTTATGATGGGTAAGCTGCAGAAAGGCCAAAGCACATAGGAGGGAAGTGAGACCGCGCTTTTAACTGTTCCAGCACAGACACCGCTGTACATCTGTGTGCTGTCCTATAGGCCTGCCCTCAAATTTCTACACCAAGAGTAACAGTTAAGTAACTGGTGCAATTTTGTGTCAGTATATTTCTTTTAAATCATCATCTTCTAGAGGGCGTGATCACAGACAATTCTCAGAGAAGAGACACCAGCAACTGAGCTTTAGGTCATCATATAAAGGACCATCCACACAGGGTCAGGACCCGATCCCTCGGACAACATTGCTGGGCCAGACTATACAGACGCTGTACAGCTGACAAAGAGTCTGTTGCGGTCGGGGCGAGCAGCTCGGACAAAGCAATTGGCCATTGCTTGGCTGAGTTGATCCGCCAGGCGGATCGCTAGCCAAGCAGCGATCGTTCATCGGGGGCTGCTGTATACACAACAGATTATTGGCTGAGGCAGTCATTATCGGCCGCCTCAGTGTTGGTTGTGGAGGCAGCTTAAAGTAAACCAGGAGGTGAAGATAACCTAAAAAGATAAAAAATAAATAAAATGTCCTTTTTAGGAGTAGGAGGATAAATTGAATTGTTTAAGTATCAGAGGTTTTCTTTTATATTTAAAGGGAACCTAAACTGAGAAGGATATGTATTGTGTCTTTTAAAATAATACCAGTTGCCGGACTCTCCTGCTGATTCTGTGTCTCTAATGCTGGGTACACACCATGCGTTTTTTCGGTCAATTTTCCATCCGATTGATTTCCGATTCAATTCTGTTATCTTTTCTTATCTATTTCCATTCACTCCTATGAGAAATCGATCAGAAAAATGATCGAAAATAAGATCAGGCATGTCGGAAATCATCAATTGAACCATCTATCTAACACAAAAAAATTGTATGGAGTGTACCTAGCATAAAACATTTAGCCACAGCCCCTCAACAAGCATGCAGATCAGGTGCTCTGACTGAAGTCACATTGGATTAGCTGCATGCTTGTTTCAGGTGTGTGATTCAGCCACTACTGCAGCCAAAGAGATCAGCAGGACTGACAAGCAACTGGTATTGTTTAAAAGGAAACATCCATATCCCTCTGTGTTAAGGTTCCCTTTAAACATTTACAAAGTATGTTGAATGTGTTACTGTCTCTAATCAGTGGCAGCCTATTAAGTGTCTCATAGTTACAAAAAGTGCAATAGTTCATCACATCAGTGATGCTTACCATATTCCTGACAAGATACCCGACAAGACAGAAGCGGTCACTTCCAGGACTGTGGAGTCGGTACAAAAATTATCCAACACCAACTCTTCAGTTTATGAAACCACCGACTCAACTACCCAAAATTGCTCTGACTCCACAGTCCTTGCATGGCTTTGGAGTGGGTACAAAAATAGTCTTACTCCAACTCCTCAGTTTATGAAACCACCGACTCCGACGCCAGGTTCCCAAAAATTGATGCTACTCCTACTCCGACGCCACAGTCCTGGTCCCTTCCATGCCTATATATGAACTCTTTCAGGCACCAAAATAAAACAGCCTGTTATATGTTTTGTACTGTACATACACGTTTAGCTCACGTTACATTTTGTCTCAGGTACACTTAAAGAAAGATTAGCCGCTGCTGCATTTGATAGGTCGATTTTCAAGCCGCATAAAATTAACACAAAATCTGTATCATCTCAAAGTTTGCGTCTGTGGCAGGAAGAGGAATATTAGATTTAACCTCTGCTGAGTACCGATGTAGTACAGAGAGGAGTACTGTGGAAAATGGTCAATATCAAGTAGCTATCCATAGTTTACCACGTTACGTATATTAAAGCAACCCTGTGAGGAAAAGGAAAATTAGCAGTAGTAAGCCTCTAGAAAGGTCCAGGTGCTTCCCATGTCCTCCTCAACCCCACCACAGGTGATGAATCAGATGAAGACCGGTGCCACAACAAGCATGCCAAAGGACGATTCGACTGATCGAGCCAAAAATGTACTGATCAAACAAGCTGGAAAATGTTGGGCTGACTTAGCTGATTGCGTGCAGCAGTAATGGTGTCGGATATCGGGATGACCAATGAACATAACGAAAACCCTCGCCCGCTGACCCCCCCCCCCCCCAAAAAAAAACCGTCAATGTGTTCCCCGGGGTCCCATGCATTAAGATCTCTCATCTGTCCTGATGCCAGAGAGATTTCATGCTGGAATCAAATTGAGAATCAGCCTACAGTGTATGGGCAGCCAACAGATCTCTCTGTTCATATTTGGTTAGAGAGAGATCTGTCTATATGTCGCAAGGTGTATAGGTCCCTTCAGAGGCAGAGGATCAGCAGGACAGCCAGGCCACTGGTATTATTTAAAAGAAAATAAATATGGCAGCTCCATAGCCCTCTCACTTCAGTTGTCATGCATATGGCTTTCAGCCATGCATATGGCTTTCAACCTGCCCTAGAACTACAAGTCTAAGCATATCCCTCCAGCCTTTCACTTCACAGGATTCACAACTCTGTGTTATAGTTACAGGTAGGGCCTACTTCCACTACACCCGAATTTGGGCCAAACTTGCAGTGGTTCCCCGCATACGAGAGGGGCGGAGAAACTCTGCCTATCTAACTAGTGGCTTGCCGTCCAGATTGCACTGCGGAGTGAATCTGTACAGCATGCTGCAGATTTATGCATGGCGCAGCTTAGTGATTTGTGCTAAAGCTAAACAGCAGAACGGGAGCCACGGGGCGAATCTGTGGTGGTGAGTGGAAATGAGCCCGTAGTTATATGAAGTAAAAGGTTCTATTATTTTGTTCCTTCTGGTAGCGTAGAACTTTCCTGAAGGTAAACTTGGCAGACAATCAGATTCAGAAGGCTACTGATTGATTCCTGTCAGTTTGATTAGTCAGCCATCAGGAAAACATTAGCTTCTGAATCTGAGTAGCCCTGTACAAAGCTCCAATTCTACCCATAACTCCCTGTTCCTGTGGAAGGGGTGAAAGTCACCCAAAATTCAAATGTGAATATCACCCCTAACTGTAGTCAAGAAATTGAGATACATGTAACATCCCCATAGATTTTGGATCAGCAGGAACTGGAATTAAAGTGGACCTGAACTCAGACCTCTTCTCTGCTCTAAAAGATACACAACAGCATAATAACCTAATAACCATACAAAAAAAAAAATAATATTTCTTTGTTACAGCTCATACAAATACTAAAATAAATCGACACAGTTTCTACTTTCTACTTCCTGATTCCTGGAAGCAGACATATTGTTTACAGCCTGTGCTTTCAAATGGGCTTTTCTGCTATAGGCAGTCATGTGACACAGGGGGAGATCAAATTACAACTAGTAATTAGACACGAATGAGGAGGAATTACACAGGTTAAAAACTCTTTAAACAGGGTGCATTTGTGTTATGTTTTCCTTGTGTCCTGTGCAAGAGTTCAGGCCCACTTTAACTCTGCAGTAGAGGACGGCCTGGCGAGACACAGTCGGGGACCCCGGGCTGTCGGCTGAGAGCGGAGCGGGACATGTCAGCTGCAAGGGGCTGGAGAAAGCCCAAGGTAAGTAGAGGCGGGAAAGTGTTTATTTGCTTGATGACTTAAGGTGCCAATGAATGGTAATTGGAAGGTACGTATTATCGATTGTTCCCATAAAAAGGCCAATTATGTAATTTTCTCTCCAATTTGATCAAGAAATCCAAAATTCAGATCGATTATATTTTTGTCTACTTTAGGGGACCCAGCTGTAAAACTCATATAGATCAGTTCTCCAATCACAGTACCCTCTTAAAGCAGAAAGCGTTGTGACAGGCCAAATAGTGTATCAACAAATCATCATACATTGTCAAAACAACATACATTTAAAGTGATATTTTCCTTTTTAGTAGAATCAGTGTCCCCCTTGGCCGCTCGCTGGGCTGCAAACTTTTTATTCCAACTCTATGTCCACTTGGATAGTGGACATTGCGCACCAGGACCCTGTCGGGTTGCAAGGTTAGTACTGCTGATTGGTATTATGGGGTTAATTTATGGCATGCATGACTTCGTACATGCTCAGTAGCATTTGTGTGCTATTTTGATGGGTATGCTGAAATGTTGGTCCATGGGCATAAATTACTACAACCCACTGGAAACCTAGCAGTTCAAGAGGGTGTCATAGCTACATTTCCCTATGAGGTTTCCTGATAGATCCTCCTTTACATCGATTTTCACCACACAGTGCAGTTTTCAATGCAATTAGATCGCAAAAATTGTGTCAAAATATCACATCTGATTAAAAATATTGTACTGATAATAGTTACCTTTAAACTCATGCAAAGATCTGATTCAGCACCTGGTAATTCCTGCAACAGATGATCAAAACAGAACAATTCAAAAAGGCAACTTTCAGCTCACATCTGTACACAGGATAGTGCAGACTGGTCTCCCAGCTGCTCATCACTGCGGGGCTAAATGTTATCCCCTCACAGCTGTCCCATTGTATCAACTGCAGCGTCCTGAATCTCAGAAATATAAAGAAAGTAATCGTATGAGAAGAGGACAGAAGTCCTACCTAGTTTTCCTGCAGGATCCCCCAGCTTGCTTGAAGATCGCCGGGCAGCGGAGAGAGGAAAGAGATCTAGGAAGTGCTAAGGTTTCCTCTTGGATCGCACGCCTGCAGCATGACAACTTTCAGAACTTCACTTCCTAGTTTAGTTTCACTGCTTCTATTTTTTTACATCACCGTCAGAAAAACAAACCCACAAAAAATAGTTCATGTTCCTCAAGGAGGAATTTCAGAGCCCTGTGTGATCAGACACTACGGGAAGGCTTTCCAATAAGGCACGGAGCTACTCATGCTGCTGGCAGCCATTGAAGTTATTGTAACCTGAGACTTCTTGTTAAAAACCTCCCGTTTGGTTAACCCTTGGAGAGCTGGGAGAAGGAGCTGGCCTTGTGCTGGCATGCCTGGTCCTTCAGTGCGCACTGGAGGGCAGTCCATTGTGAGGACTGAAGCTAGAATGGACATGCCACAGCATACAATGACATTTTTTCGACATATTTTTTAAAGTTGAAATATAGTTGAACTGACTGAAACCCAAGTTTAAAATTATTTTATGTTTTCCTTATTGTAAAAACTGGAGTCTTATGAATGGTACACACCATGCAATTTCAGGTCTAATAAATCATTTACGACAGGGTTGATCTGATTTCCGATCGTTTTTCTGATAGAAGTGATCAGAAACTCAATCAGAAAAATTATCGGAAATCAGATTGGATCTGTTGGAAAGTATCGATTCCACAGAAAATCTGACAGGATATTGCATGGTGTGTACAAGGCATTAGACTAGGTTCGCAGTGGTGTGTTGTGCCGTAACAGCAGCATCCCCCATATGATGTACACAGTGTGGCAGGTGTGTTGCGTTATAACAGCGTGCAGCATCCCAACGTACCGCATGCAGTGCGTTACCGCAAAATATGTGCGTTAACACAGCAGCGGAAGGTTCTGGCAGAATAACGAACGATATGTTCTGCTTTTACCAGAGAACATGTGTGTTTACATTGGCAGTGAAGCATACTGTTTTAGAGGGCACACAATGCAACACCCCAATCTAAACCTAGCCCTATTGTTATTGTTCTAAGCTCTCCTTGGCTTCAACATGCCCCTCTTGAAAAATGGTACTTTTCCGTTAGCCGGGCGCATCCGGTAGGTGGCGCTAATTACATTAAAAGTTCACATTAACACAAAAGTGTTAATGTACCGCTTGTCGGTAGGTGGCGCTAATTACATGAATACTTGACGTCACTTAAAATGTTAATGTTGCCGAATGTATAGTGTTTGAAGTGGCCGGCTCGCTGCGGCCAAATATATATTAAAAAAGTGAGTTAATTAAATGACAAATAATGTAACAGATCAAGCCGCCGGCTTTGTGTCTCACTCTCCTCCCCTCTTGCCCTCTCTCCTATACAATACTGGCAGCCCTAGGGGGGGGGACATGTCGTCGTTCGTCGCGGCAGGGAATCCTGCCAGTGTTCTATAGGAGAGAGGGCAAGGGGGAGGAGAGTGAGACACGAAGCCGGCAGTTTGATCTGTTACATTGTTGCCGGCTTATTTGTCATTTAACTAACTCACTTTTTTAATATAGATTTGGCCGCAGCGAGCCGGCCACTTCAAACACTATACATTCAGCAACATTATCATTTTAAGTGACGTCAAGTATTCATGTAATTAGCGCCACCTGCCGACAAGCGGTTACATTAACACTTTTGTGCTACAGTGGTTTGTTGTCTGTACTGGCAATGTGTGGTGGCCCTGCAGTGCTGCAGTGGTGTGCTTGTCTGTACTGGCAATGTGTGGTGGCCCTGCAGTGCTGCAGTGGTTTGCTTGTCTGTACTGGCAATGTGTGGTGGCCCTGCAGTGCTACAGTGGTTTGCTTGTCTGTACTGGCAATGTGTGGTGGCCCTGCAGTGCTACAGGGGTTTGCTTGTCTGTACTGGCAATGTGTGGTGGCCCTGCAGTGCTACAGTGGTTTGCTTGTCTGTACTGACAATGTAGTGGTGTCCCTGCAGTGCTGCAGTGGTTTGCTTGTCTGTACTGGCAATGTGGTGGTGTCCCTGCAGTGCTACAGTGGTTTGCTTGTCTGTACTGACAATGTAGTGGTGTCCCTGCAGTGCTGCAGTGGTTTGCTTGTCTGTACTGGCAATGTGTGGTGTCCCTGCAGTGCTGCAGTGGTTTGCTTGTCTGTACTGGCAATGTGTGGTGGCCCTGCAGTGCTACAGGGGTTTGCTTGTCTGTACTGGCAATGTGTGGTGGCCCTGCAGTGCTACAGTGGTTTGCTTGTCTGTACTGGCAATGTGGTGGTGTCCCTGCAGTGCTACAGTGGTTTGCTTGTCTGTACTGACAATGTAGTGGTGTCCCTGCAGTGCTGCAGTGGTTTGCTTGTCTGTACTGGCAATGTTGAGGAGATCCACATCATGGGTGTGCAGCCGGCAGCTCTGCAGCAACTGCATGACACTATCATGTCAATATGGCCCAAAATCTCTGAGGAATTTTTCCAGCACCTTGTTAAAACTATGCCACTAAGAACTGGGGCAGTTCTAAAGACAAAAGGGAATCCAATTCGGTACTAACAAGGTGTACCTAATAAAGTGTCCAGTGAGATATAAAACATAAGGCTTCAATCCAGTGATAACCTCACATCTACGGGTTCTTGTCAGACTTTGGCGGCTGAGATTGGAGAATGTGATGCGACATTCCCTTCCCCATTGGATTAACAGGAAACTTTGTTGTAAGTGAAAACCCCGTCTGTATTGCTAGCCACACATTGTTCAATCCAGCAAACAATCAATCATTCTGTGAGGAAACGCGGAAAAGCCGCCGCATGTGCCAAGAGCTAGGCGGCTGACTCCGCGTCCTACGCAGCGGTTGCACGCGTCTGGCGGTGTGATGGAACACAGAAAAGCCGCCGCATGTCTTGACAGCAAAGCGGCTGTTTGCATGCAGCAGCATGTGCTTGGTGTGGCTGGGTCTGTTAGTGCACCTAGACAGATGGAGAGCTATGCACGCGCGGGCCTGAATGCAGGACCTTTATACTAGCAGGGGAAGTGTCAGCTGATCAGGAAGATCAGCTGACTCTTGCAGGACTCATGATTGGCTGAATGTTTCGGGCGGGGCAGCAGAGTCCAGCAACTATATATTCTGCTGCTTGTCAGTTGCTGGTTGTCTGCCATTGCTAACACTTGCGTGAAGGCACTCAGACCATAGTCAGATCCCAAAGTGTGCTAGAACCGGCCGGAGCCGGGGATCCACACTTAGCTATATTCTGTTGATAGTTTAAAGTACTAGTTTGATTGTGATTATTGTCATGACCTGTTTTCCTGTCTGACCATTCTTCTGAAACTCTGATCTTGTACTTTGCTATTCTGATACTCTGTTGCCGAACCCCGGCTCGCCTCTAGACTCCGCATCTGCACTCCTGATTCTGTACCTCGATATTTCTGATACTCTGTTGCCGAACCCTGCCTGTACTTTAGACTCCGCCTCTGCCTTTTGAATCTGTACTTTATCTGTCTGTGTGTTTTCGACTTGGCTTGCCCGACCTCGAGAACCGACCTCACGATTGGAGGCGGTTCCTTGTCCCGTTAGTGACACTTGCGCCTGAGTGTCACTTTCGGACTTTCCTTCCCACTGTCAGTCTGACTCCTCCCGTTTTGGAGAGCTCAGACCTGTGGAAGGAATCTGTGCAGTACTCCTTGCTGCCCTGTACCTGCTCTTGAGGTGCAGCCCTCAAAACTTTACAGTTGCACCAGACACTTGTTACTCAGGTGACCAGAGGTTAGCTTATATATCTGATTATCGGTGAGACTGCAGATCACCGATAATCGGGTATATTCTGCATTCTCGGTGATACTGCAGTTCACCGGTAATCAGACCCTCTCTGTGTTACACCGATCGTTAAAGAACGCCAGACCTGTTAGTGACACCCTCTCTCTGGTGTCACTCACGTTCTGTCCTTCCCTCTCCCTGTCTGACTCCTCCCCGTGGAGAGTCCAGACTACGGAAGGAACTTGTTGCTAAGACTGCAGTAAGGTCTGAATCACCGGCTCCACAGGTGACCATTAGAGCCGTGTCATTTGTATCTCTGAGACTGCAGTAAGGTCTGAATCACCTGCTCCACAGGTGACCATTAGAGCCGTGTCATTTGTATCTCTGAGACTGCAGTAAGGTCTGAATCACCTGCTCCACAGGTGACCATTAGAGCCGTGCTATTTGTATCTCTGAGACTGCAGTAAGGTCTGAATCACCTGCTCCACAGATGACCATTAGAGCTGTGTCTTTTGTATCTCTGAGACTGCAGTAAGGTCTGAATCACCTGCTCCACAGGTGACCGTTAGAACCGTATTTATCTGTCTGTACCTTCCAGCCCCACTGAGGGGCCTTGTGTCTGGTCTGTTCTGTTGGTGTCCTGAGTGTTCCTTGCCAACTCCTGTGGTAAGGTCCTGTAAAACCATTATTCCGCAGATCACCAACATTCAGTCATCTGAGTAGTGGCATAATCGTTACACATTCCTCAAGTAAATACTAGGGTCATCCAGAAAGTAATGCCCATTTGCTTTTATCTGCCACACGAGATATTATTTCAATGTTAGCTGACCGAGGAGGTGGGGTTGCCAATTATGGGTGTGGTGCACTGTGGTTCATAAGTTTGTTGTGTCTCTTGGTTGCTTGTACACGAGGTCACAAGCACAGAATCAGATTATGGGGTACGCAGCAGAGTAAAGGCAGGAAGTAAGTGGCATTTTAACCAGAGAGAGCACAGGCTTTGAGGCCGACATTGTCTGTAGAGGAGAACTAAGGCTGCCAGGTTTTAGTAAATATTTTCATAGTATAATTGAGAATTGCTAATAATCTTTCAGAAATGAGTATATCAGTAACGATAGACTTAGTAAGTTCTTAAAATAAAGTGGGTTGATACCATTGTCTGGCGATATGCAACCTGTCTGCCTTGGCAACATGCTGGGAAAGCCAATGTTGTGGGTATTTCCACCTCTTTGGATTGTCTCACAGGGGTAACATCAAGGGGTCATGGGGGGAGGGATTTACCTAACACCGAATTAATGACAGCAGCAGCCCTTGACCAGTGTCTCCTAACCACCGGACAGTACCACCAGATATGGGCATGTGCACCCTTTGGCCACAGTTTCTGAAACATAGTTGTTAGGGAAAATGGTGTGCAGCCTATCAGGCGTAAGGGAAAGCTTTATGGAGAATTTTTAGGTTGGTTTCTATGCGTGAAAAGTAGCTGCTGCCCTTAGCCAGAGCTGTTTCACTGAGCTTTAAATCAATGTGCCACAGTGCCAATTCTTGTTTGGAATTAATATGACAAGCACTTGCAAGAAGCACCAGGCTCTTCTGTGCTATTAAGCAATACCAGCTGCAAATCATTAGATCTGCACGTTTTGTTCCTCACTCTTTACTTCCTCTTTTGTGGTCCATGTTGTCTTGGATCAGGAGTGTGTCAGTGCTACGATGATGCCTCCAGTATAACATCCACTAGTACTCCTGTAATTAAACCTGCTGTAATTAACTTGGCTTGCATTTCACCCCACCTATGTCACAGTGCTGCCCAGACCTGTGTTATAAGGTCATACTGAGAGATGTCTGGAAAGAAGCAGATAGATCCTGGTCTACAATTGTACCTTTAAATGGAGAGCTTTAGGTGTGCCTAATCATGGTGTAACACTGTCAGACAAGTAATAATACTCAAGGACAAAAGCGCTTCAACGTAAGACACTACACAGTATATATATATATATATATATATATATATATAATATGCAATCTGCCAATACTTGTGCAATCTTCACTGGTTCTTATCAAATCTTCCTAATCCTCCACCAACACCCTGTGAGCTGACACTCACCAGTTTGTAAGACCTCCAATCAGGTCTATTAGCACATCGGGACACTTCGGGGCGTCCCCCACCACACCAGGCACTTGTCACCACCACTTTCTCTTCCCTGACTGCAGCTGGCAGATCACCATATGTTCATAACCTCGAGAACAAAGCCTTACGTAGCGTAAAACCGTATAAAATGTATTTAGTTATAAAATCATATTGCACTTTGTAAGGACTGAAGCATATCGACTGCTGATTGACCAAGAGACTTACCGCATCTTGGGCCACGACCCAACAACCAATTTTGCCGAACAATTAAAGGTATTATTGGATGAGGGACTAAACTGTGGAATCCTGACCATGAGGGAGTATGATTTCTTGAACATAAGATTCCCACGCAGGCCTCTGTTTTATCATCTGCTAAAGATACATAAATGTATAAACAACCCTCCTGGTAGACCCATAGTATCTGGTGTGGATTCATTGACAGCGAATCTCTCCAGATATGTGGACACGTTCCTACAGAAATCTGTGAAGAACGCGAAGGCCTATATTGAAGACACCAAGCAGATATAAAATGTCTTGGGGGGTCTACAATTGGAGGAGGGGTGGACTTTATGTACGCTAGATGTAACATCCCTCTACCCTATAATCAATCATGAACGGGGACTGAAGGCTGTTGATTTTTATTTGAATAAGGATGAAACGTTGGACCAGATCCAAAAGGAGTATACACTGAAATCAATTCAATTCATACTGGAACATAACTACTTCCGGATTGAGGACGGTTGGTTTTTGCAGGTCAGTGGAACGGCGATGGGGACCATGTTCGCGCCCGCCTATGCGAATTTATTTATGTCGCATTGGGAGGAGGACCACGTTTATGGGGAGCAAGGCCCGGGTGCGAACCTGGTCCTCTTGCGCCGTTTCATCGACGATGTGCTGATGATATGGAGGGGCGATGCCCCATCATTACAGAGATTCATTGAGGATATTAATATGAATGACTTAAATATCAGGTTTACTGTGGATATTAGTGCACTCACTGTAAACTTTCTGGATTTGGAATTATATGTGGAGGGAAATGTCCTAAAAACCAGTGGATGTCAACAGTTATATACTTTATACCAGTTGTCACTTACCACGATGGCTGAATAATGTCCCAAAGGGACAGTTCACCAGGCTCCGCCGGAACTGTACAAATATAGCAGATTATGATCGGGAGGGGGAGAGGCTGGTGGACTGTCTCTTGGAAAAGGGATATCCAGAAGAAAATGTTGACAGGTCCAGGATGGCTATTAGACAGAAGGATCAAGAGAGTCTATTGAGTCCAAGATTGGAACAAAATTGGGAAGATAATGACTTCATCCTACAGTACACGTCCCAATCAAATAAAATTACAAATATAATTCATAAGCATTGGGATGTACTTAGGGAGGACAAGGCTATAGGAGATAAACTACCAGATGTTCCTAAGGTGGTCTTTAAGAGGGCCTCAAATTTGGGACTCTCTATTGCGACAGCAGCCAATGAGAATAAAGGTGTTGACAAGGGAGGGAGGGGAAGAACAGGATTTACTAGATGTGGGTTGTGCCTAAATTGTAGAAAAAACAGTAATCCAGGCAGAATAGTGGAGATTGAGTCGCTGGATGCAGTGAAGTATAGGATTAAGGACTCCATGACCTGCACTACATGTGGGGTCATTAACTGCATCCAGTGTCCTTGTCAGAAGAGATATATTGGGAGAACTAAGAGGTAATTGCAGAGCAGGGTGGGGGAACACTTTTTAATAACATAAAGAAGAGAAACTAGGGACATCCTCTGTCCAAACATTATAAAGAGGAACATGGGGGCAGTGTAAGGGGTACAATATTTTTCGGTCTTGAGATTGTTAAACATAGTGGGAGGGGAGGGGATTATATCAGGAAAAGGAGTGAGTCGAGGTGGATTTTTCAGCTAGACACCCTTATCCCCAAAGGTCTAAACAGTGAAATGGAGCTGTTTGCATTCTGTGGATGATGCGGATACAAATATCTAGACCTTGGTACTTATTGAGGTGTTGATGTGGGAGACTGTTGGGCATGATCATTAGATTTGATCTTGAGGTATGCAGACTTGGATTTGAGTGTAGCAGTGTTGTGAGATCCGGAATGTTTTATTTGGGGGTGGGGATTGGAGTGTGTATGAAGGTGTGAGTGTATGTGCGTCCATAGAATGCCACCTTTGCCATTTTATTTTATAACACATTTATGCCATTGTATTAATATAGTATTAGTGATATGAAGGGAGAAATACGATTTAAACTAAAAGATTGAACACAAATGGAGGAATGCAATCCTATGAACTTTGATCCATGACCCCATCAATATGGGGGACGGATAATCCAATGAAGAGTATTTAGGCAGTAAAGATGACTGCAGCCCCAGACTAACAAAACCCTACTGAAGAAGGCCACCGCTAAGTGGCTGAAACGCGTTGAGGTTTCTCATCTACAACTCTGAAAGATTGGTGGAGATCGTGGATCATAAGGTGCACCGCAGAAGCGCACAACGGCCACCTAGCAACCAAGTTCCAACAATCCGTGAGTGGTGACGTCACCCATTACTACCAACCCGAGCGAGAGTTAGCTGGACGGAAGTGCGGCGGGCGGATCACTGTGTTTGTCACACGGAAGTGACGTAAGCCGCACTCAGAGACCAGCGTGGAGCGCAGTAAGTGCACAGTCTTAAAGGGAAGGTTCAGGGTGGCTCTTAAAAAAATAAAAATGCCCATCCGCAGTCTGCGCAGTACAGCCTGGAGGACGTCCGATGATGTCAGCGCGCCCCCGTGAGGCGCATTTTGAAACGCAGAAGAGCCCGACCTGGCAGCCGGCCTGGCCAGGTCGGGTCGGCCACCGGAGGGGACCGGGAGCCTGCGGAGCGGTGCCGAGGGCACGTCCTGGCTGCCCACGGCTGGAGGAAGCCCCAGGTAAGTGGATGGGCATTTTTATTTTTTTAAGAGCCACCCTGAACCTTCCCTTTAAAGAGACGGTCCTGGACCCGCAGCTGTGAGTAGAGATGGGAAGTTCGGATCTTTTCAATGATCCGGATGATTCGAATCGGATCATTGAAGAGATCCGGATCTTTGATCCGAATCTCGGATCATTTTACTACCGAAGCATTCGGGGGTGAAATGACTAGCAGGACAGGAGAAGGGGAGGGAGGGTGGACACACAGAGAAGGGGAGAAGATGGACAGAGGGCAGGGAGTGGACAGAGAAGGGAGGAGGGACGAGCAGAGAGCAGAAATGTTTGTTTGCACACAATACCCACATGCTGCAATCATGCTTTACATGTATTTCACCTATATGCTCATCTGTGTACTTTGCATGCAAACGTCGCACAGTGAAAGAAAGCATTCCCAGAAGTAAAGTGCAGCTGTTTAGGAGGATCATATTGCGCTGCAATCACAGTGCCTGCAAAGTTACTGAGCTGTGCTGAGCTGAGCCAAAAGCTTCCAATGTGTTCACTGTGCACAACTACGGAACAGACAGCCTATAATGAGCAGCACGTTATAGCCAGTATGTGTGCTCTACACATATCTGGCAGTGGCACCCATGTCCCCTCTCTCTCATCTACCTGTCCCTGCAAGGCTGGCTCCCCCTGAGTCCCCTCCAACAGGGCGATCCATCCCAGCTCTGCTTCCAGGACCCCGCTGCCCGCTGAGAGGGGGCGTGTCGCTCCTGGCCCTGCCCCTTTTGCGATCCGAATCACTCATTTTGATGATTCGGATGATTCGACTCAAAGATCCGAATCGTTCATGATCCGGACAACACTAGCTGTGAGTAGGATCATTGTGAGCGATATGAAACTTCTGTCGACATACGCTTATTGAACTGTAAGTGTGGAATCCCTGTGATATACTGGACATATCCCGAACTGTATATTTTACACTGATTGAAGAAGCGGGACAGTATTAGGAGAGATCATTGGGACGGATGTCCTAGGAGGGAAGCATAGGCTCTGTGTATATGTTACGGCCAGAACCCAAAGTTTGCCCACTTCGCTTTCTGGCCGGCCAATGTGCGAAGTGGGCGCTGCGCTGCGGCCAGTGTTAGAAATTAAATGATTCCTGAAAGATGAATGTATTTTCTGGCCGTCTCGCTGCGGCCGAATGTATGAAAAGTTAATTAATTTAATGAAATTAAGCTGGCGGTAATGGGTAATGTAGCAGATGAAGCCGCCCGGCTTCCACTCTGCCTCTCTCTCCTCCCCCCTGCCTCTCTCTCTCCTACTGGCAGCCGGGGGGGACGCGTGTCCCCGAGAGTCGTTCGTTGCGGCAGGGAATCCTGCCGTTCTTGCAGAGCGGGTGCTGGCAGAAGCAATGTCTGCAGCCTTCCCCGCTCTACTTCCCTGGTGTGACGAATGACTCTCGAGGACACGCGTGTCCCCCCCCCCCCCCCCCCCCCCCCCCCCGGCTGCCAGTAGGAGAGAGAGAGAGGCAGGGGGAGGAGAGAGAGAGCTGAAGCTGGCGACTTCATTCTGCTACATTTGCCGCTGGCTTAACTTCATTAACATTAACTAACTTTTCATACATTCGGCCGCAGCGAGACTGCCAGAAAATACATTCATCATACACTAATCATTTCATTTCTAACACTGGCCGCAGCGCAGCGGCCACTTCGCACATTAGCCAGCCAGAACTCGAAGTGGCCAAACTTCGGGTTCTGGCCGTAACATATACATCACTGGAGGTTACTATAGGGAGAAATTCCCCCTCAGATTGAGAGACATCCTATTCCCCCCTTCTTAATGTATATTTTTTAATATATTTACATTTTTACACTTTTTTACATTTTTACACAACCTTTTTGCGCAGAAGGGCCCTTCTATGGTGTGTATGCAAGAGTGGTGTAGAGTGTATGAGTGAATCTAGGGGGATCTCTATTTACATTATCGTTTTATTGGATCATATATTGGGAACTCAAATAAAGAGAACATTATTCATTTATTTTAAGCGCGTGTTAGACTCATTATATAATAATGTTGTGACTCCCCTTTCTTGTACCACAGTGCCCCTCCCATTTCATGTGCAACCCCTCTTCCATGTGCATCATCTATGTACAGCAGCTCCTTTCTTTTATGAACAGCTCCCTTGAGTATCAGTTTCCTTTTTAATGCACTGCTTCCCATTTTTACCCTCCTCTTTCATATTTAGTAACCCCTCCTTCATGTCCAGGTGACCTTGGACCGCACCTGCAGCCACCCAAGGCCCAGGCCCTTACGGAGCTCTAGAAATTTGGCCCTGGCAGTATATTAGCCTCTTTAGATGTAAGCCCCAGATGCATGGAGCAGTTTTCATATCTCAATTGTTTCTTCTTCTGTATCATACCTTTCAATCACAAACAGGTACTGAAAATGAGTTGTGTGCTTTTCCTAAACAGTAAATTCTCACATACCCATTCCTGACCCACCTCTGATATGGTTCATTTTACACAGATGCCTTACCAGCCCTAACTAGTTTTAGGTCTTGGTTTTCAAAGTACTTACAGCTACCAATTTCCTTACTACCTGGACAGGCTGCCTAGGTTTATCCAACTTCTATGCCAGATCTTCAGCTATTTGTGTTTTTGTGGTTAGGTGCACACATGCCACCTACTGACTTTTATGGGAACTGTGGCTCCTGATTTCTCCCACAGTACAATTAGAAAAGAAACAATCAGATTTATTTGCCAAATGTGACAGTTGCCACACTCGAAATTGTTTATGGTACACATCAGCATTGGGCATAGTGCAAGTTTACATACAGTGAAAATCGAACATAGAATACAGACATAGAGATAATGAGGCATATAGGTAGTAGGCAGTAAGGCAGGGATACCGGGGCTGAAGTTCAGGAGTTCAGAAGGCGGACTGCTTGGGGAAAAAAAGTGTTCCTGTACCTGGAGGTTTTTTGTGGGGATGGTTCTGAAGCAGCAGCCTGAAGGAAGAGGGTTAAAGAAACGACTGCTGGGGTGGTGGGTACATGATCCTGTTGGTCCTGGTCCTTAGCCTGGATGTGTGGTGGAGGTTAAGCGGTGGTAGGGGTGTCCCAATGATCCTTTCCGCAGCCTTGATCACCCTTCGGAGTTTGTACTTCTCTACGGTGGTTGTGCCTGCATACCAAATGATATTAGAGGAGCACAGGATAGACTCAATGGTGGCAGTATAGAAGTTGGTCAACAGCTCCTGTGACATCCCAAACTTCCTCAGTTGTCTCAGGAAGGACAACCTTTGCTGAGCTTTCTTTTGGCATTTGGAGGTGTTCTCGCCCCATCTCAAGTCATGGCGATGGTGGTACCAACGAACTTAAACGTTTGGTACTCTAGTGACTTCAGTGCCTTTAATGAAGATGGTTTGAGCAAGGTAGGGCGCTTTCTGAAGGCCACAGTCAACTCAACAGTCTTTGCAGTATTCAGAACAAGCTTTTTTTCCTTTACTCCAATAGAAGATGCGCTCCATCTCACTGCAGCGCCTATGAGGCCAAGGATGGTGGTATTGTCTGTGAATTTGATTACCTTAATGCAGTTTAACCCTCTTAGCGGTAACCTCGAGCTGAGCTCGGGGTAAGCCGCCGCAGAGGATATCTCAACCCCCGGTGGGGCGATTTGCCTCATTTACGGCTCGTTTCCACTATAGCGGTGCGGAATCGCCTGGATTCCACCGCTGAAGAAATCGCATGCGGCTGCGTTTCCGCATGCAGATTTACCCGCGATTTCGCATGCGATTTCGCATGGCAAGGAGCCATGCGAATTTAACCATGTCACTGCCTGTGTTAAATTCCATTGGCTTTCACGCGAAATTGCATGCGAAATCGCGGGGAAATCCGCATGACAAAGCCGCATGCGATTTCCCTATCGAATACATTAGCGGCGATTCGCCCGCATTCCTGCCGCACGCGAATCTGCACGACCCTGTCGTGCAGATTTTCCCCGCAACGAAAAACGCCGCCGCCGCGTGGAAACAGCCCCATCCACTAACATTAAGTATGCGAATCCGCATGCAGTGCCCGCATGCGGATTCGCTATAGTGGAAACGAGCCCTTAAAGTGCTGTACGCGCAGCTAGCACTTTGCTAGCCGCGCGTCCAGCTTGATCGTCGCCGCTTTGCGGCGATCGACCGCACGCAGCGGCGGAAGAGGGCCCTTCCTGCCAGAGCCAGGCAGCGCTATGGGCTGGATCGGAGGCGTCTGACGTCAGTACATCGGCTGACGTCCATGACGTCATTCCGATCGTCCCCATGGCGACAGGAACAGCCAAACGGGAACGCGTTATATACGCATTCCCCTGTTTGCTATTGATGCCGGCAACGATCGCACTAGAGGGACACATGCGCCCTCTAGTGTTGTTTTATGTAGCTACCACTCTGGTAGCTTTACATGAAACAAAAAAAAATGTAATAAAAATGTATTTCTGCCTATTTGGCAGAATTAAAGAACCGCCAGGAAGGTTAATGCACTATAGGAGCACTTTATCTCCATTTTGTTTGGTTAGCTATACCTGGAGCCACCCATTTGGGAAGCGGCACCTAAGTGCATACATCCAGTATTAACAGCTATATGTAGACATTCCCTGCCAGATCTCTTGACAGCAATACAGGATAATTACACTTTTCCTTTGTCCACCTTTAACACTAGCAAGCTATCTTGTTTGTTCATTTCTTTAGCTCTTTTTAAAGCCTAATACTAACCTCCCCATAATGTTAACATTTTCCTGATGCCAAGCGCTAAACTCTCAACAACATTAACCCTTTCCTGATACCTAACCTCAACTTCCTATCCTTGGATGGCATAATGCCCTGCAGAGCTAGGGCCCCTTGAATAAATCTGGGCCAAGGAGTTTTATATTCCCCGTGTGTTAGCATGAGTTTCACTGGCACTTCTCCCGCATCCCAAAACCATATGAACAGGTCGTTGCCTCAAAAAATAGCCTTAAAGGGACTCAGGGCACCTCTCATGGGCATGCCTTTAAAGAGAATCTGTATTGTTAAAATCGCACAAAAGTAAACATACCAGTGCGTTAGGGGACATCTCCTATTACCCTCTGTCACAATTTCGCCGCTCCCCGCCGCATTAAAAGTGGTTAAAAACAGTTTTAAAAAGTTTGTTTATAAACAAACAAAATGGCCACCAAAACAGGAAGTAGGTTGATGTACAGTATGTCCACACATAGAAAATACATCCATACACAAGCAGGCTGTATACACCCTTCCTTTTGAAATCTCAAGAGATCATTTGTGTGTTTCTTTCCCCCTGCATCTCTCATGCACTGAAGTTTCAGGCTGCTCTTTTCTTCCTGCAAACAGCTTTGCCCTTGTCTGAATTTTCTCAGTATGTGAAAGCCCAGCCAGCTCAGAGGACGATTTATCCAGCTTGTAAAAGATAAGAGAGAAGAGAGAAGCTGCCCTAATCTAAATAATACACAGGCAGTGTGCATAGAGGGGCCTGGAAGGGGGAGTTCATAGCAGAACCACAACACTGAAGAACTTGGCAGCCTTCCACACACAGGCCGACAAGTCTGACAGGGGAAAGATACATTGATTTATTACAGAGACTGTAATAGCAGAAAGTGCTGCAGTAAGCCAGAACACATTAGAATAGCTTTTGGAACTTGTTGATAAAAAACAGGATGCAATTTTTGTTACGGAGTCTCTTTAAGACTCCGATCAGTACTGCAAAGTACTTAAAGATGCATACCTTTCGTAGCTTGTTCTATACAAAAAAGTTTTCGTTCGATTTCAATTTAAAAATTGCGGCTGCCATCTTGGCTATGTTATAACTTCCGGGTCGCCCTTGTCTTTTCAGTTAGAGAAGTGTATCACTGAATGAAGCAGGAAGAGGAAGTGACACGCATGGCCATTGCAAGAGGCTCCTCCAGAGGGGTCATAGCACGACTTTGTTGGAAGTCGTTTGTCTTAAAGGCAAGTCAATGAGAGGTGCTCGGAGTCCCTTTAACCTCTTGAGGACCGCAGTGTTAAACCCCCCTAAAGACTAGGCAATTTTTCAATAAATTGGCCACTGCAGCTTTAAGGCCAAGCTGCAGGGCGGCACAACACAGCACACACGTGATTCTTCCCCCCCCCCCCCTTTTCACCCCACCAACAGAGCTCTCTGTTGATGGGGTCTGATCGCCCCCCAATGTTTGTTTGTTTGTTTGTATTTGTTTATTTGTGTTTTTTTTTCAGAAATGTTGTTTTTTTAAATTAAATGTAGACCCCCCTCCCTCCCCCCGCTAGCCAATCCCCGTGATCAGCTGTCATAGGCTTCAGCCTATGACAGCCGATCACCTCTGCTGCTCAGGAGGGGACAGCCGTGTCACATGGCTGTTCCCAGTACAGCGCTGCTGCCGATCGCAGCGCTGTACATGTAAATAGATGGTGATTACACCGTCTAACAGTCTCCCGAGCGGCAACCGCCGCTCGGAGACTGAAGGTGGAGCTCCGCTCCGCCCACCAAGCAGGAGTTGCGCACGCACCCTGAGCGCGATCTCCTGCAAAACACAGCCCCAGGACTTTACGCCAATTGGTGTTAGGCGGTCCTGGGGCTGCCGCCGCGGCCACGCCCGTTGGCGTGACGCGGGCGGCAACAGGTTAAGGTGCCCATGAATGATCCAATCTTGACTGTACACTCTTACCACTGCTGTGTAATATGAGGGACTACCTAAAGTATCCAACCAAAGTATGTTCACTCAATTTACCTTTTTACTACAAAGATTTGGTAACAATCCAACTTCTCGTACAATCAAGATTAGATCATTAGTGGGCCCCCTTAGAGCTGGTTTACAACCAGCGCTTTTCTGAGTGTCAGCGATTTGAAAAGCTATTGCACCAGACAACACTTGGCCTTAAAGAGGCACTTAGTGACTTACAGTAGAATGCACTAAATTATTGCACTAAATTATTCAGGATACTTTTAAATGTCCTGGTTTCGTCATCAGAACCACTTTTTATACCTATCATTTGCTGTATATTCCCTCCCTAGCTATGGGGAATTCTCCTCCGAAGCATTCTGGGAGACCAGGCATTATCTCTACAGGCTTCAGAATTCTCAGTAAGCAAACATTCCACAGAGCTGCACCTGACACCACTAAAGATGTAACCACCTGTGATAAATTTCATCATGTAAATCAGGGTGAGGAAGGATTTTACAAGGGCAAACACTGACTAAATCATTTATAAGTGAATATTGTAAAAATATAGCACTTTTATGCAATACAAATTCTTTTCTCTACAGTTCCTCTTGTATGTAATGGCAAATCTAAGGCGAGTCAGTGTGGACAATGGAGGAGGCGTGTCATGCCATCTGAAACGGTATTGTGCTATTATTGTGCCACTTACAATAAGCAATTAGAATGGATTTTTAAATTGTGGAATGCATTTCCAGACGCTGAGATACAATTAGACACCAGGCTTACATGAGAATGGAGGTGCAGCAGAAAGCGCTTTGCCACTCACTCAGTGACACCAGACAGAAGTTTAACCTCACCTTGTTTATACACTTGCCAAGAAGGATCTAAAGCACTTGTAACAGTCTGAGTCTGTATAACAAGACATCCATCAGTGGCGGGAAACTCTTAGGCTTGTCACTGACTTCATGCATCTGGAAACTTATAGCTCATTCCTGCAAAGCAGTCAGTTGGAACAGCTATATTTAGCCTTTGAATTAATTATGCTGTCTCCTAGAAAAAAAAAAGGTTTATAAAAACAATAATAGGATATAAAGACATGCATTACCTACATGTAAGATACATGAAATCAGCTCATCCATGTGCATAGCAGGCTAGAAAAGAAAGGTGTGGGTGTTGCCCATAGCAACCAATCAGATGTTAAAGGACCACTATTGCGGAATATTTAAAATGCATGTAAACACAAACAAGTATGTTTCGTCCAGATTTAAATGTGCTAAACACTTATTTTCTCCTATGTTGCTGTCACTTATAACAGCTAATAGAAATCTGATGGAACTGACAGGTTTTTGACTAGTCCATCTCTTCATGTGGGATATTTATTCTTTACAAAAGAACTTCCGTGAAAGGATCTATGCAAAGATGCAGGCCACCCCATATGCATGTTTGCACACTATTCTGGACTGAGCAACTGCCATTCACTAAGTACTTTTGAAAACAAAAAACAATATAATGCAGTTGTACAGAAAAGTTGGTTTTTAATATACTGTAGAATTTGCATCTGCAGCTTAGCTACCCCATCAAAAAGCAGCAAAACTACCACTAAGCATCATCATCCCATAACTTCAAAAACAAATTGAACAGCAGAGCAGTCAGACCTTCTCATGCAACAGAGAATTCCTTGCTTGCCTGTGAGCTGAACTGAAATGCCTGATTTATGGGTCTCATAACTGTACTTAAAATACCCATGGTGAGATTGAACAGGAGGCCGAGACTTTGCTGCTCACATGTCTATTGGTAAAGTATATACAAAAACCATTCTGTAGATTAAGATATACCGGTAGACATTATTTCACTCACATGTGGGTTGTGAACCAGCAGCTCTTGTGGAGATGGAGAATACCCTGTCTCAATAAAGGCTGAGCCAGTGTGACAATGAGAATACTCTGTGAGGAGAAGAACTTCTTTACGTTAGCATAGCTCCCAACTGTCCCTTTTTTTTTGGCGGGACAGTCCCTCTTTATGACCCAAATCCCTCTGTCTCCCTTTTCTGCTCATTTGTCCCTCTTTCGGGACTGATGTACAGATCTTTTTAAATATACTGTATGTATTTTTCTACTGAAAAATGTTTTTACTTTATTCCTATAAACTGATATTTTTCTTACTTAATAAAAAAAAAAACTAATGATGATAGAAAGGACCAGTATGGTTAAAATGATAAAACCACATCTTTTGCTTATGGATTCTTTGTGTTATGCATGACTAGGGGTGTGGCTGGGCGTGATTTGAGGTGTGGCAGGGGCGTGTCCTAAAGTGTCTCTCTTTCTTAACTCACAAGGTTGGGCGGTATGGATTAGTTGTGGAGGGAGACCGGCCCGGATTTACATCAGAGGAGCCTATAGGCACATATGTCTTGGAACCTTAGACTTCGTACTCCATGAACCTACAAACCCCCACCAAACCGCACTGCATGTGTGCTGGCTGGCCTAGCTTTCACCTCTCCCCTACTTCTCCTGCCTGCTGTAGGTAGCTACAGAAGACCTTTAGTATTAGGTAGCCCAAAGTGCCCTCAATAGCAAGTAGCTAGAGGTGCCTCTGACTGAAGGGAGATCTCAGTGGAATGCTGAGAGCAGGGTGAGTAACCTCTCATCAGGACTCTGCATAGGGAAGGAGGGAGGGAAGCACTTGGGAAGGAGAGTGAGCCGCCTTTCCATCATCAGGCGCCTGTAGGCACGTGCCTACAGTGCCTTATGGTAAATAAATCCGGCCCTGGAGGGAGAGAAATGGCTTAAGTTCCTCTCTGTAGTCCACAGTAGATGAGATAGGGAAATTTTACGCAGTACAATACTAAGGAACACCCATTCCACCCATCTCCTGATCTGTGGCCTTTGCCTCGACTGCTCCTGTTATATCTAATGGTTGCACTCAAAGCAAGCCGCTTTTAAGAGGACCTGAACTCAGAACTTCCTCTCTGCGCTAAAAGATAAGCAACATCATAATAACCTTTAAAGAAAAAACATTTATTTGTAACGGCTGATAGAAATCTTGCCATAAGTCTGCAGTGTGTCTACTTCCTCATGGAAGCAGACATAGGGTTAGCATCCTGTGTTTACAAATTAGCTGCTCTGCCGAGCAGTTTTTTCAAGAAAAAAAATATTTTTAAACCCACAGCAGCAGAATGTGTTAATCCTGATGGATATTCACACCCTGTATCAGTGGGGCACACGTCAGTAGAGTAAGACGTTCACTCATCTCTTCTCCTGGGAAACCCTAGAAGAGACCGTTAAATAATAATAGATCTGGTATGAATTCCAGGGAAGCAGCTGTACATCCATTGCTCCAGCGTTGTTAAACCTGTTAAAATATTGAAAACACATGTCCTGGCTTTCATCTGTGGACAGATTACACCGGGTAATGTTTCCTGTGAATGTGTATAACTTGCCTAAGGGAAAGCAGAGCGCCATGCTAGCCTCTGTACATCTAACAACTGCGGCCTCCTGTTTCCCTGCCATAGGGCACCATAGTCAGGGGCGTAGCAATAGGGGGTGCAGCGGTAGCGACCGCATCGGGGCCCTTGGGCCAGAGGGGCCCCGAAGGGCCCTCCCTCAACTACAGTATTAGCACTCTATTTGTCCTGTGCTCATAATAATCACTTTTATAGGTGCTATGGATAACAGTAATCATTAACAAGCTGTTCCCCATCCCCTTCTTTCACCTCTGACACTGTAGTAGCCATTGGCAAGTTTTGCTGCGCCGTATCAGTTGTTATGTATAGAGTGCTTGGGGGGCCCCATTGTAAAACTTGCATCGGGGCCCACAGCTCCTTAGCTACGCCACTGACCATAGTGTGGGCCTTGTTAAGGATCCTCAGTGTAATCCCACAATATAATGCTTCAGTACCCATCAGCAGTAAACAGGCTCAGTGCAGATAATGGGACAGGTGGGGTACTACTAGGGAGGGGAGAGGGAAGAGGTGAGCGTCTAATACAGCCTGATTTCCAAAAAATGCACGGCTGGTTATAAAAACACAATGCCATTATTTGTGAGTCATCTCTATATTTGAAAAAAAAAAAATACTAAGACAACATAGTAACCCTTTGCATCACCTCTGCTGTCAACCAAACTCTGTAGACATGAGGGAACGGAGGATACCAATCACTGTACCTTTCAGGGTCCTTTCACGCTTTGGTTGTTTCACATTTTGGCCATTGTGTTGCGTTGCATAAAATTGCATCCCGATGCAGAAGCAATGATAGTCTTATGGGGCTATCACATTGATCGCGGTGCGGTGGGTACCGATGCAGTAACACACTGCATGCAGTGCATTAACGGTACAATGTGCGCGTTTACATGGGAAGTGAGGCATATGTGAATGGAACTGTATGCCTCGCTGTATGGCCAAACCCCACTGTCAAGGTGTGATGTGACCCTTCGCTAATTGCGGTGAATAAAGTTAAATGTTGTGATTTAAGCTAATCAGGAGCTCTCGTCATATTTTTAATTTTCATAATGCACCAAATGTTTTTAATCAGTGACAGGTCTGGGCTTCCGGCAGGCCAGTTTAGCAGTCCCTTTAACCATGTTCATGTAATCCTGCAGCATTTGGTTTATCATTTTCTTACTGAAAAAAGCACAGATTTCCGTGCAAAAGAGGTCTGGATTTCATCATAAATGCTTATTTGCAAGCATGCAGAAAAGCATTTGTTGGTTTTCAGCTGCGCTTCCTGGCGATCATACTTTTTCAGGCCAGCAAGACAGGAGTACAGCGCTAAGCGTAAGCAACCCTGTTTCTTCCAGGGTTGCCTTAGACAACCGGAGAGTGCAAGTAAGGCCCGGTTCACATTAGCGTTAAAAAGCAGAACGGGAGCAGAACGTATACTGTTCAAACAGATGCAAACGGATCCAATGTTAACCAATGGAACCATTCACATGCGTTCGTTCGTACGGATTCGTTCCGTACGTTCTGCTGGACGGACCACAAATTTGCTGCAGTACCAAATTTTCCATACTGCTGAGCTTAGCGGACCGGAAACGGAAGAAAAAGCCCTGCATTGGGGGAAATGGGGAACGGACCGTTCAGAGGGCATCCACAGGGAGTGGGGGGATTTGGGGACGTGAACCTGAGCGGGCGGGTGGGTGACGGAGGGTGCAGCTGCCGGGTGGGTGGGTGAGCGAGGGTTAAAACACACCGAATGGTCTACTTAAGCCGGCGGTAGAGACGGTTTCAGGCATCTATCTTCTTTCGCGTCATGTGACTACAAGATGCGTCATGTGACTAGTCACATGCCGCATGGTGTAATCACTTGATGCGGAAGAAGACGGAAAGCCTGAAACCCTCTCTACCGCCTGCTTCAATAGACCATTCAGTATGTTTTAACCCTCGCTCACCCAACCACCCGGCAGCTGCACCATCCCTCACCAGGCAAATGGATTGAAAACCGTTCTGATCTATCGTTTGACAGTGTACACCAAGCCATCCGGAACTGGTGGAGTGGAGACCGGACCCGCTTTACCGGATACGTTTGGCTTGATCCATTGGCTTTATGCAATGTGACCAGGCCTAAGTGTCTCTTTGTGATTACAATTAGAAATTTCAATGTAATTTCTTTTGCATACTTTTGAGATTGCATCTTTTATTATACTCAAAATGTATACTAGTCCCTTGCTTGATACATTTTGGTAAGTTGCAGGCAAACATTTCTAGAAAATTAATTGAACCGTTTTTTGCACAAAAATCCTGCCAAAACTGAATATTTTGTTATGCTGTGATCTATTGATTCCTTTTCTGAAGATTCTTCACGCTAATATGGGGTCTGCAAATTATACTTTTTTCTGTATTTGTCCAACATTTAAAGAGACCCTGAGCTGTAAATAAAAATGAAATTTGGACTTATCTGGTGCTTCCTCCAGCCCTCTGTAGCCCTGCATTCTCTTCTCCCCTCTCCTGGTCCTGCTGGCGGCCCAGGTAATCGGAGACTTCGAGAAGACTTCGGTGAAGTCGCGCATGTGCACCTTAGCCGTGTGCCCGTTACGTCATCATGCCGGTCGCCGTAAGCCTCTTGTGCGGTTCTCTAAAGACTGAACCTCACATGCGCAGGCTTACGGCCGGAGCCTCCAGCGCGACCAGGAGAAGGGAGAAGAGGATGCGGGAGGACTTCGCAGGCTACGGGGGCTGGAGGAAGCTCTAGGTGAGTCCAAATTTTGTTGTTATTCACAGCTCAGGGTCCCTTTAACTATATGATAATGGAATAATTTATGTACGTACCTAACTTGGAATACCTTTGAGAGTAGTGAACACTTTTTAGATGTGTTTTATGACATGACTGCTATGTAATCCTATTATTATTTTCGTGATTCTTGTTCCAGGATGGAAATAGCAGTAAAATGTTTCCCGAAATGCAGCATACATCGCTTTTGCTGCGATCATCATTGCTGTGTGAATGCTCCCATAAGGAGACACTGCACTAGATTTGCAGATCACCTACAAATGTACCAAATGTCACCATCTTGAGGAGGCTGGCAGTATTGCAGGCTGTGATTATTCAATTTTTCCTTCACATCTGTGTTATATTTACAGTATAACTCCAAAAACAAACTATCAACTTTTTTCTTCTCTCCCAAATAGCTATTTCCTTTCTTGTGTGATAGATTTCTCTCTCAACCCCACCTTGCACATAGATTTACCTTACAGGGCTACTGATTGTCCTATCCGCTGATCTGTGTCAGGAAAAAAGGGAGATCTGTGAGATGTAGGCTACCCCCACTGGCGTAACAATAGGGCCTGCAGCCCTCGGTGCCCATTTGGGAACGTTGTGGGGGACTGGAGGGGATGCAGCATGAGGGGAAAGCCATGCTGCACTTCAGTGGGGAGGGGGGATGGTCCCCCCCTTCCTCACCTTGGGCTCTCCCCTCCAGCGTTTAATAGTTTGTGTATGCAGGCGGCGGGCAACGGCAGATACATACCTTCCGTGCGTTCCAGCGTGGACGTTTCTCCCTCTAGTGTCTGACGCGTCAGAGGCTAAACGCTGAAGTGCAGCATGGCTTTCCCCTCATGCTGCGACCCCTCCTGCCCCCCAAAGCGGCCCCAAGCGGGCCCCGAGGGGGGGGGCCCTTAGTATTTCTGCAGGGGGGCCTGGTGGGACCTTGTTACGCTCCCTGGCTACCCCTCCCCACTCAGTCTCAGGAACAGTGATGTCTTAATGGTATTCAGTCTTCTCTTCCACATACATAATTTCTGCCAGACCTTCTAGAAGACTAAAACACTTTATTATGCTATATTTATTTATGGTGATCAGAATTATTAAATGGTGATCAGAGCTGTAAACACTTCACTACAATTCCCTATGGGCCCATTCACACTTGCAAAACGCAACACACTAGCGCTTTTGCTCATTCACACTTGGCGATTTAATCACGCTTAGCGCTTCTATAGCACTAAACACAATCGCCGGGGAATCGCCTAAAAATGGTGCAGGATACAATTTTGCGTTTGCCGATTTGCGTTAATCGCCAGCGATTAGCACAAATTGCCCAATTCAGAACGGGCCCATGGGGTATTATGGCACTAGCGCTTTAAAAAGCGCAAGCGCTGGAGCGTTTTGCCGATATGGCAGGCAAAACGCTCAGATGTGAACGGGGCCTTAAAGTGGTGATCTGCAGCTACATTCACATAAATGGAGTAACAGATCAGCAGCTATATCATCTTGCTATCTTGCTAGGAGAAGCAGCACTACATGGACCATTGACTTGCACTGAGGTGATGATATCATATCAATGCTTTTTAAAGCAAACCTATAGTGAAAACAAACAGAATTGTATGTGCCGAAGTCTATAGAACCTCTGTGCAGTTTCTCATTCCTTTTTTCAATTTAAATGGATAACTTTTAGCTTTAAAACCTGCACACGGGGGCGTAACTACAGGGGAGCAGTCCCTGCAACTCAGAGGGCCAGAGGTGTAAGGGGGCCCAACTACTACTTCACTCCCTGTGATAAAGGGGTTAATCCTTCAGATCAGGTGTTTTTGTGGCTACACTTGTGATGGGTGTGAAGAATAAGATTACGACATTTACACTTGTTTTATGACCAGGGCAGGAGCTACCATAGGATAAAATGGGCAATTGCACCAGGGCCCTAGAGGCTGTAGGGGCCCCCAAGGTGTCCCTCCCTCATATTAACTGTTGCTCCCCAGGGACTCTGCAGAGTCTTTGGCAGAGTAGCGTCTCACCTGTGCTGGCGGGCAGGTGAGACACTACACTGACATAGACACTGCAGAGGTCCTAGGGAGAACAGTTAAGTTGAGAGGTGATTGGGGAAGGGTCAGTAGCCAGCTCAGGGGCCCAGGAGGGAAATTTGGCTGCAACAAAGGGCCCCTAATGACACTTTTTGATCGGGGAGGTGTCTGTTGGAGGGCCCCCAGGCTAATTTTGCCCTAGGGCCCGATTGTTACTTGAACCGGCCCTGTTTATGACCATTGCAAGATGGGCCCCTAGGCTGTGAGGGTCACAGGGGGTAGGCAAGGGAAAGAGTGTGAACATTGGGGGGGGGGGGATCAATGTTTTGCTGGCTGGCCCCATGATTTGTAGTTACCCCCCTGCATGCACAGTAGCCTTTTCAGTGTGGTGTATAATCTAGTTCATTCAGCTCTAAACCAAAGCAATCCATGAACACAAAACTTTTCAGCTCTCTTTTTTGTTATCAGCAGTGTTTGGTCATACAGATTAAACTAATTTCCTTGATAAGACTGCCCTTTAATGCTTTCAATACAAAAAAATAGAAAGAGAACACAGGCAGGTTCTAAGTAGGCTTAGCACTATACTGTATAAACCCATGTAGTGCTAAGCCTACTTTTATTTATTATTATTAAATAGTGGTAATATAACCGTGCACACACAGCGCACAGCAATATTACTGTTACTACGGCGCATAAATACCCCGAAATACGCTAATAGCATGACCCATAGTACTCTAGTAGAGCGATCGTTACTATGGTTGCGTGTGTTTACCATAGTAACGGTTGTGCTACTAGAGTACTGCAGGACAGGCTACTAGCGTATCTTGGGGTACTTACATGCAGAAGTAACAGTAATATTGCTGTGCACTGTGCGTGCAAATTGCCTAAATGGGTTTGTGAAAGAAAAACCTTGTTCTCTAGTGTAATCTCCAGTCACATTTTGGCAATCTATGGCGATCAGCTGATCATTACTTTATAACTATGTGGATTGTGGAAACTGTGGGAACAGTCTACGGCAAGTGCTGAACTTTTATAAAAGAAATGGTCACATCAGCTGATCGGCACTTTTATAAACATGTTATATTATGTTAAATGATCATTTATCCCTTGATGAAGGCAACAGCCAAAATCCGGATTGGGAATTGTAATACCCTTAATGTGCTATTAAACAAGAAGCTGGCCAGTAAGTGTACATGTGTATTGCGCAGTCTTTCAACTGTGGGCACAGTCTGCACTATTGGTTCTTGTATTTTCTTGTCCCATGTCGAGGAAAGCTTTAGCCGACGCCCTTGGAACGCAGCGTGGAGCGTAGAGAGACTGACGTCATATCCGTTTGCCATGTTTGGAACTAACAGGCAGCAGCTAACTTTCCTCACGCGCAGGGCCGGGCCGAGGCATAGGCTGGATAGGCTCCAGCCTCAGGGCGCAGTGTAGGAGGGGGCGCACAATTCATTCAGCTGTCATTCCTAATTGTGTATGAAGCAGAAAGAAATCAGAAAAAGGGATACATGGCAGTGACTGCGAGCCAGATAACTAGATATTAAGGTGTTGGGGAGGTTGTGGGCCCTGTGGCACCTCTTAGTCTAATAGCAATCAGTGTGTGATGGCTGGGGTGGCAGGGATGGAGGGGCGCACTTTGGTGTCTGCTGGAGGACCTTGTCCCGCCTCTGCTCATGCGCGGCGCGTGGTCTTTTTCGCGCTGATCCAGACTTATCCAGGCTCCTCACTGAGTATTCCTGCTGGCCGTGAGTAAACTGTTCACATTACTTATCATATAGATATCACGGCAGCAGGTATTGTGACTATTGTTGAGTTGTGAGCATGCAGGATCTTTAGTTTTATTTCGCGCTGGGCTCTTCCATCACTATTATACATATATATAATACAGGGCATTGGAACTGGCCTTGAAAAGCCCTGAGCAGCTTGTCTTAAACGTGTGCCGTCTCCTACATTTTGTGTACACCAATCATGACCATTGAAAATAGGCCCCTAATTCTCTGTAACTGGGAAACGGCATTCTTGTGTGGCATGAAATGATCCGCCTCAAATATAGAATTCCGCTTGAGGGCCGGACTCCAGCTGGACAACTCACGCTAGTTTTGAATAGTGTGGGAGGCGGTTAGAACCCGTTTTAGTTTTTACTGGTGTCTGTATCACCATTTGGTCAGCATCTACTCGAAATTCTAACAGACCATAAATATAATTATTACTGATACCCCTCATTTCTGCCGCTCAGAATCCCTCGCATTAAGTCTATGGAGCTCCTAATAACCGGAAATGAAAAGCAAACTCATTAGGCACCCACCAATACCATAAATCAAAAAAGTATATACAGTATCTAAACAAAAAAAAAAAAAAGTACACCTCTCACATTTTTGTAAATATTTTGTTGTGACTTTTCATGGGACAACACTGAAGCTATGACACTGTGATACAATGTAAAGGAGTCAGTGTACAGCTTATATAACAGTGACTCAAAACACAGCCATTCATGCCTCAGTGAATATCATTCACATAATGTAGAGATGCACACCTTCAGGATGTAGTCCGGATGTGCCAAGGCCACTTGGTCACCACTCAAATCAGATACAAAGTAAAGATGAGCCTGGATATATGTATTTTTACAAAGTAAAGATGAAAGATTGAAGACCGTCACAAAACTACAAAGTTTAATAGTGATAGCAAGCTTTGTCAAGCTATGACAGTCATATCTTGACAAAGGAGCTTGCTATTGCTCCAAAATATTGTAATGTTTTGTCTTTAAAGTGAATGGGTACTGTATTAAAACAAAAAAGTCAGATCCTCACCTAAGGAGAGGGAAGGCTCGATCCTAATGAGCCTTCCCTCTCCTCTCCGGGTGCCCGGTGGATCCTCTGTTCAAATCCCCCGCCGCGGGGACTTCTGAAGTCTTTGGGAGCACTCGGGCTCCCGAAGACGGACCGCTCCATACTACGCACGCACGAGTGTGTCATAGACCCGCGCTCGCGCATGCATAGTATGGAGCGGCCCGAGTGCTCTCGAAGACCTCCGAAACCTCCCTTCGGCGGCTGAAGTGGCAGTATTTGACCAAACTGGTCAAATACTGCTACGGGGGATCCTGCGCGGGACCAGGCACTGGGAGAGGAGAGGGAAGGCTCATTAGGACCAAGCCTTCCCTCTCCTTAGGTGAGTATCTGACTTTTTTGTTTTTAAAACAGTACACATTCACTTTAAATAAACGTGAAAGATCAGTGGATGGTGCTGGCCTCATCTTTACTCAGTGAAGAATATCAAAATTCTTCCCAATCAGACATGTTACTTGTTAGTGTTAAAAGGTCTCAGGCATGAATGGGGAGCAGAAGTATTACATTTGGAGCTATCGCTCTCACACTCTCTCATACTGGTTACTGGAACTTCAACATGGCAACACATGGCAGTGAACTCTGAGAATCTTAAAAAATTAATTGCTGCTCTACATAAAGATGGCTTAGGTTATATGAAGATTTTCAACACAGTGAAACTAAACTGCAGCACAGTGACCAAGACCATACGGCAGTTAAACAGCACAGGTTTCATTAAGGCTGGTTTCACAGTGGGACGTTACAGGCGCACGTTAGAGCAGCCTGTAACGCAGCCCACCGCACAGTAATGAAAAATCAATGAGGCTGTTCACAGTGCGGACGTTGCGTTACATTGTAACGCTGCGTCACAAGACAACGTACTGCATGCAGTACTTTGGACGCGGTTGAGCCGCGTTAGACTGCTTGCACATGCTCAGTAATGTTGGGGAGGAGCGGAGAGCAGCCAGGCACATGGCTAATTATTATGCACTGCACGTTATGACGTGCAGTGTTTACTTCCTGGAGCAGCCGCTCTGTGCGGCGATTGGCCGGCGGGACCACGTGATGCCGCATGCGCACAAGAGTGCGCATCACGGCATCACTGACGCCAGAGTGAGCTGCACAACGCGGCTCACTCTGACGTCCAGATCCAGCACCACCAGGCGTTGAGTTAGGGGGACGTTATGCGACCTTAACGCCCCCTCTAACGCAACGTCCTGGTGTGAAATTAGCCTTAGAACAAGCCTTGCCATGGTCAACCAAAGAACTTGAGTGCTTATGCTCAGCATCATATCCAGTGGTTGTCTTTTGCAAACAGAGGTATGAGTGCTGGCATCATTGCTGCAGAGGTTGAAAGGGTGGTGGGGAGAGGGGGGCTTCCAGCCTATCAGTGTTCAGACCATGTGCTACAAACTCATCCAAATTGGTTTGCATGGCTGCACTAGTGTGCACTAGCATACGTGCTGCCAGCACTGGGGAACTAAAGTTCATTGAAGAAACTATCAATATTAACACATACAGTGAAATACAGAGCAGTAGAGCATAATCCGCTCCCTTCAGAAACTGGGCCGCAGGGCAGTATTCCAACAGAACAGCCCCAAATAACCTTCCAAGATGACCACTGCCTTGCTAAAAATACAGAGGGTAAAAGTACTGAACTGGCCAAGCATGTTTCCAGACCAGGCTTTCTCAACCAGGGTTCCCTGAAACCCCAGGGTTCCTTAGGTACTCTGCAGGGGTTCCTTGGCATTTTACCCCATCGTGGGGGAAGTATAATACAGCACATTATAATAGGGGGTACTGTAAAAATAAGATCTAAATTGGGGTCATGGACTGCATGTGTATTTTACATTGTGGGTTTTTTGAAAAACGCACTTGTTGCATAGTTTTCAAAAACACATGTAAAATGTACATAATGTATCTCAATGGAGAAGCAGAGGAATGCGTTTTTTACATGCGTTTTTGATTTGTTTTTTGTTGTTGTTGTTGTAATAGAATACTGTATTTTACTCTATTGGTTAGGAACAATACAGTGGGTTGCAAAAGTATTCGGCCCCCTTGAAGTTTTCCACATTTTGTCACATTACTGCCACAAACATGAATCAATTTTATTGGAATTCCACATGAAAGACCAATACAAAGTGGTGTACACATGAGAAGTGGACCGAAAATCATACATGATTCCAAACATTTTTTTACCAATAAATAACTACAAAGTGGTGTGTGCATAATTATTCGGGCCCTTTTGATCTGAGTGCAGTCAGTTGCCTATAGACATTGCCTGATGAGTGCTAATGACTATATAGAGTGCACCTGTGTGTAATATAATGTCAGTACAAATACAGCTGCTCTGTGAGGGCCTCAGGTGTTGTCTAAGAGAATATTGGGAGCAACAACACTGTGAAGTCCAAAGAACACACAAGACAGGTCAGGGATCAAGTTATTGAGAAATTTAAAGCAGGCTTAGGCTACAAAAAGATTTCCAAAGCCTTGAACATGCCACGGAGCACTGTTCAAGCGATCATTCAGAAATGGAAGGAATATGGCACAACTGTAAACCTACCAAGACAAGGCCATCCACCTAAACTCACAGGCCGAACAAGGAGAGCGCTGATCAGAAATGCAGTCAAGAGGCCCA
This sequence comes from Hyperolius riggenbachi, assembly GCF_040937935.1. Taxonomy (NCBI): domain Eukaryota; kingdom Metazoa; phylum Chordata; class Amphibia; order Anura; family Hyperoliidae; genus Hyperolius; species Hyperolius riggenbachi. The sequence goes on along the minus strand of NC_090656.1, from coordinate 108,769,186 downwards.
TGGTGACTCTGGACGAGCTGCAGAGATCTACAGCTCAAGTGGGAGACTCTGTCCATTGGACAACTATTAGTCATGCACTGTACAAAGTTGGCCTTTATGGAAGAGTGGCAAGAAGAAAGGCATTGTTAACAAAAAGCATAAGAAGTCCCGTTTGCAGTTTGCCACAAGCCATGTGGGGGACACAGCAAACATGTGGAAGAAGGTGCTCTGGTCAAATGAGACCAAAATGGAAGTTTTTGGTCAAAATGCAAAACGCTATGTGTGGCAGAAAACTAACACTGCACATCACTCTGAACACACCATCCCCACTGTCAAATATGGTGGTGTCGGCATCATGCTCGGGGGGTGCATCTCTTCAACAGGGACAGGAAAGCTGGTCAGAGTTGATGGGAAGATGGAAGGAGCCAAATACAGGGCAAACTTGGAAGAAAACCTCTTGGAGACTGCAAAAGACTTGAGACTAGGGTGGAGGTTCACCTTCCAGCAGGACAACGACCCTAAACATAAAGCCGGGGCAACAATGGAATGGTTTAAAACAAAACATATCCATGTGCTAGAATGGCCCAGTCAAAGTCCAGATCTAAATCCAATCGAGAATCTGTGGCAAGATCTGAAAACTGCTGTTCACAAATGCTGTCCATCTAATCTGACCGAGCTGGAGCTGTTTTGCAAAGAAGAATGGGCAAGGATTTCAGTCTCTAGATGTGCAAAGCTGGTAGAGACATACCCTAAAAGACTGGCAGCTGTAATTGCAGCAAAAGGTGGTTCTACAAAGTATTGACTCAGGGGGCCGAATAATTACGCACACCCCACTTTGCAGTTATTTATTTGTAAAAAATGTTTGGAATGATGATTTTCGATCCACTTCTCACGTGTACACCACTTTGTATTGGTCTTTCACGTGGAATTCCAATAAAATTGATGCATGTTTGTGGCAGTAATGTGACAAAATGTGGAAAACTTCAAGGGGGCCGAATACATTTGCAAGCCACTGTACAAAAAACACAAACGCAAAAGCATAAAAGACGATTGAAAACCGCAAAAGCGTCACTCATATAAAAACGCACAGTGCAGAAACGCATGGTTTTCTGCAGTGCCAAGCTTGCTCCCAGCCTCAAACCAAACTGGTCCTTTCTATCACTATTAGTTTTTCTTCATTTTAACATTTAAAAAAGATTAGAGTCAGTTAAACACATTTTTCAGTAGAAAAATACATACATTAAAACAGATCTGTACACCAGTCCTGAAAGAGGGACAAATAAGGAAGAGAGAGGGACAGAGGGGTTTGGTTCCCAAAGAGGGACTGTCTCTCTGAAAGAGCACAGTTGGGAGCTAACTAACATCTTTTTCTTTTTTTTTTACATTGTGATGTGTTGTATTCTTTATGCATTTCAACAGACTATCACAAAACAATGTTATTTGAAAATCACATACACACCTTTGTTAGTGTACGTAACATAACAAAGCAAAGCTAAAGCCCTGACGTGATAGCTTTGAACATAGTGCACTTAAAGCACCACTAAAAACTTTCATAAACGTGCATAGTAATCAATGGCTTCTGTTTACCTCTGTAAGTGTCTATTAACAACTCTGATTATACTAACATCTTGTGTTTTTAATTCCGAGAAGTGGACGATTCTCATTCCCAAGTGGCCTTTACTAGAGCCATTGACATTTTTTTATATTGCTAAGTTAATGTAAACACATTATACCACAAGCTGGCACTCCTAAGGGAAGTAGAGTACTTCATGTTCAGTACCTTTGTTCAGACACTGATTAAGAAACTACTTTGTATGCACTATTTTAATGTTTCTGTGTTGATGACTGTTGAAGTTATGCATACACATGTAAGTACTTTTAATACCAACATTTTTATGTGAAGATTCTGTGGGTTACAGCATAGAGGAATTAAAGAATAACCCTTCATTTAGGCAGGGAGCACACTTGGATGTCAGTTTTCTGAGCGTGTTTCTCTGCATGCGGTTTTCCCACACCATATGTTTGCATGTGGGGAAAACACACTTTTTACACAGAAGCTAATGTAATTAGTAAGAGAAAATGCACACAGTGCTGCATGCTTCTATGGGAAAAAAAGGGTGTCAGGGAAATCTGCTATCGCCTTATTTAAACTTCCTCAGAGCCCTGACACTCCGGGTGGGTCGTTTGTGGGTCGCTTTCGTTTAAAAAAACAAACAAAAAAAATTTCCATTGGCTTGTATTAAAATTGTGGCAAAATTGCTGCAATCGCAACTGTTAAAAAAAATGTGATCATGTTGTTTTCGCGATTCTTGTGGAAAAGCTGCCTTAATCTGTATGTAGCTAACAAATCTGTAACATCTGCATGATCAGAATCAGAATCATTTATTTCGCAAAGTACAACGTCAGTTGTACTCGGAATTGATTTTGGCACAAACAGGGTCGGTGGTGCCCGTGGTGGTACAGTAAGCATACATTAGGTACAGTAGATATACAGTATATACACAGTGCATACATATACATACATTAGATATATACAGTAGTTACAATGCATAGAGTAGAGAGTACAGTAAAGGAATAGCTAAAGGGGTCCGTCAGAATGGACCCAGGAAAAGGACCCAGGAGAAAAGAGCAGGGCGACATCCGCTGCCGTACATGGCACTCAAACGCTTCTCCAGCGATAATTTGAATCAGATGCCCCCCAAGTCTGTCCTGAAGAAGAGGGGAGAGGAAAGGAGAAAAGGAAGAAAAGTGAGATAAGTGTACAGCAGCAGTGAAGAATGTGGACAGTGAGGAAGAAAGCACTGAAAAAAGATAAGATAAGACTTGCTGTGCAATCCAGCCCATTTAATGTCCCGCTTGGCAGGCTGTGATGGATCTGCAGCTGCTGGTCAGGCACTGTGCAGTATTATATAAGCCTGGCAGATCCCATGGAGACCAGGTGGAGGGTAGCAGGACCAGGATGGCCTCAGCAAAGTTCCTCTGTGGAGGGCCTGGATAAGGATGGTGGTCTGGCTCTCTAGGGGACACAGCAGAGACATCAGGACTCCCAGGCAGCAGAGAGCAAAAGGCAGGCAGAGCATGTCGGCTGAAGGTTGAGGTGCCTGCATCAGGGTAAAGTAGCTTCTGGGCCTATGGTCACAGCCACGTGGGTGGCATCCACATAGATGTTATGCTATGGCCCTATGATGGGAGTGAGCAATGCAGCAGTGGGCAGCTTGGGCAACAGCTGTAGGCCAGAGGAGTAGCAGCACTGATCTCAGTGGCCCAGGCAGGCAGAGCTGGGCCGACAACCAACTGTGTGCAGCTCTGTGGCCCGGTTCCCCGTGTGCAAAAAGGTGGGCGGCTGAACCATGTGGGTGGGCTGAAAACCTCCGGTGGCTACTGGTGCCAGGCAGATGTAATTGTCACCATGACCTGAACCTCACAGGAATGTTTGTCACACTCTGTGGAATCCATGGGATGTAGAACTGTGACTGTTCTTGGAAAAAGGAAGTCCTATGCAATATTAACACCAAATAACAAGCAAAAACATTATGGCTGCCTCTAGCATCATGCAGATAGAAAAGCAAGCAGCTTTTCTTTAAATGTGCAGTCTTCATATGTTGGTATTTTATGAGCAGATAGCTGACTTTGGATCTACTATAAACAACCTCTGATTACAAAAGGCAGGCTGTCTAACTGCACACAGCACTCAAATCATCAACTTCCACAGAAGGGCTCTGTTTGAAACATAAGGCTAGTTTCACACTATGTAAGGCCTCTTCCAGATGGGATGCTGAACTGCGTACCAGTGCAAATCGGGTGCAATTTAAATGCAACAAAATTGCAGCTGTTCCGACACCATGCATGCCAAGCGTAGACATGCGGTGGTGTTTTCGGTGGCAGAGGACAGCAACGCATGGGTTTTTGAAAACTATACGTTTTTCAGAGAACCCACAATGTAAAATTCACATGCAATCCATAGACTTTCATCAGGGGCAAAAATGCTAATGTTTTTTTTGCAACACTAGCGCTTCTGCCTAGTGTGGTCCTAGCCTTAAAGGATACCCGAAGTGACATGTGACATGATGAGATAGACATGTGTATGTACAGTGCCTAGCACACAAATAACTATGCTGTGTTCCTTTTTTTTCTGTCTGAAAGAGTTTAATATCAGGTACGTAAGTGGCTGACTCAGTCCTGACTCAGACAGAAAGTGACTACAGTGTGACCCTCACTGATCAGAAATTCCAACTATAAAACTATAAACACGTGAGTACAGCTGAGGTTACCTTCAGATGGGACTCTATGGGGGGGCCGTTACACAGGCGCTAACTAATGCCTGGCAGCTGACAGGCGGCGAATTTGCCTGTATGATAGAGACCTTACGTCTGCCTTACAATATGGACGTTGCATAATGTATAACGTGCACATTATTTTCATTAGCATGAAGAATTTCTATACAACAAGCTCCTTATCAAACATGTTGTCCAAAAATACACTGTGAAAAAAGGCTTTTGGATAATGAGGGCTTGTTCACACCAAGGGCAATTTGTTTTTGCTTTTTTTTGAGCGCTGGCTATTTTAAAAAACGCCCTGAAATCGCTAGTGCAATAAATCCTTATGGGATAGTTCATATCAGCGCGTTTCATCCGCTTTCTGCTCAGCAAAGCGCTGCATGTACCATTTTTGGGGCAATTTTGCTACAATGGAAAGTATATGAAAAATGCGAAACACTCACAAATCGCTTTAAACGGCGATTGCATGCGCGCTTTTATGAATCAATACATGATATTTATTCATTTCCGGGTGAAAGAGTGCACTTGCTGACTGACGTCAGGAAGTGAAAAATCGGAATCACTCTGCAAAAGTGCTTACAAAGCGCTTTGTACAAAATCGTAGAACGCAGTGGAGCACCGGGAGCCGGGGGGGGGGGGGGGGGGCAGTAATCTGAAAATCACTGGCATCAGCGATTTCAATTTTAGATGTGAACAAAGCCGGAGATCTATTTATAAAAGGTGTGAACAGGCCCATAGAGTCCGGCCTCTTTTCTAACTTTTGAACCGCTCGCTTGTCAGGTAGTCCAGCTTTCCAGCTGCCAGCCATAAGTGCCATGCGGTGGCAATTGCATGCACCTGAATTGTGGCGTTTGGTAACACTGCGCATTATGTTTGATACATGGTGGCATTTTCCAGTCTCAGGTCCCATCTGAGGATGGCAACAACTGTGCTCAGATGCACAGTGTGCCCACCTGGTGATCAGGAGCAACTGACAGGTGGTGAAATCACCGCCTTCAGCTATCCATGGGAAAGAGGCCTAATATGGGCGGTGCGCTCACATGCAGCGCACAGCAATGTACATAGTTTGAATGCACCTTTAAGCCTCATACAAATGCTCAACAGCGGTCTTTTATGCAGCGCAATTATCAAACAACTTTTGTTATGAAACAAGTTGAACAACCAAAAAAAAGTTGCTTGCTATTGTTCAAAGAACTGGTAAGAATGATAAGCCATCAATCCAACAGTTGGATTGAAAGGGAACCTAAACGGAGAAGTATATGGATTTTTCCTTTTAAAATAATACCAGTTGCCTGGTAGTCCTGCTGATCCTGTGTCTCTAATACTTTCAGCCCAGTCCCTGAACAAGCATGCAGATCAGGTGCTCTGACTGAAGTCAGACTGGATTAGCTGCATGCTTGTTTCAGGTCTGTGATTCAGCCACAGCTCCAGCCAAAGAGATCAGGAGGACTACCAGGCAACTGGTATTGTTTAAAAGGAAACATCCATACAGTGGCGTTCCTACTGTAGTGCGCAGGGGGGCGGGGCGCACCGGGTGACAGACACCCAGGGGGGTGTCGCCACGACCCTCCACAGCACAGAGCAGGAGGGGGGAAGCAGCGCTAGAAGGAGGGGCAGTGGTGGGGAGGGGGGAAATACCCCCCCCCCTCCCTCATCTAGGACCCCTCCTTCTGCCTCTCTCCCCCTCCATTCAGCGGTGGCAAGTGCGAGCTCGGCGGCGGGGAGACGTGCGGAAAATTACTCACCACTTCCGCGTTCCAAGCGCCGGCAGCGTCATATCGTCACAGATCTCCGCCTTCATTGAAGGCGGAGATCTGTGACGACATGACGCTGCCGGCGCTTGGAACATGGAAGTGGTGAGTAATTCTGCGCATGTCTCCCCGTCCCCGCCACCAAACTCGCACTTGCCACCGCTGAATGGAGGGGGAGAGAGGCAGAAGGAGGGTTCCCAGGTGAGGGAGGGGGGGGGATATTTCCCCCCTCCCCACCGCTGCCCCTCCTTCTAGCGCTGCTTCCCCCCTCCAGGGACATCTATACTGGGGGCAGCTATACTAGCTATACTGGGGGCATCTATACTAGCTATACTGGGGGCAACTATACCAGCTATACTGGGGGCAACTATACTAGCTATACTGGGGGCAGCTATATTGGGGGCAGCTATACTAGCTATACTGGGGGCAACTAAACTAGCTATACTGGGGGGCAGCTATACTGGGGGCAGCTCTACTAGCTATACTGGGGGCAACTATACCAGCTATACTGGGGGCAACTATACCAGCTATACTGGGGGCAACTATACTAGCTATACTGGGGGCAACTATACCAGCTATACTGGGGGCAACTATACTAGCTATACTGGGGGCAACTAAACTAGCTATACTGGGGGTAACTATACTACATTGGGGGCAACTATACTAGCTTCACTGGGGGCAGCTATACTGGGGCAACTACTGGGGCAACTATACTAGCTAATACTTTAAATTACAGTTAGCTCCGCCCTCATCCGGTCATGACCACGCCAATTTTTGCCACGAAGCACGCCGCAGGTTGTGGTCACACCCATTTTTTTTTTTGGGGGGGGGGGGTGTCTTTTAATACCCAGCACCGGGTGCCAAATGCCCTAGGTACGCCACTGCATCCATATCCTTCTCAGTTAAGGTTCCCTTGAAGGCTTATCAGTTGTTTGAACAATAGCAAGCAACTTTTTTGGGGGGTTGTTCAACTTGTTTCATCAGTTGTTTGATAATTGTGCTGCATAATAGACCGCTGTTGAGTGTGTATGGGGCTTTCCGCTGTTGAGTGTGTGTATGGGGCTTTAGACGTTCTCCGAAATTATTTGCACTGAGCTGAGGTGGTTAGTGAAGGATTAGGTATATATACTGACTGATATCTTATCACTGCTGATTTCTGGTAAAGGCTTTGACTTCTATCAGCTATTTTATTCCTATAAGAAGGTAGAAGGCTGTTCCCACTATTTACTTGAAGGTGCAGGATACTGCCATTCTGTACCGCTAGTCTCTTGTTCTTACACTAAAGGTGCATACACACCTATGATAGATGTCACCTGTCAGGGATCGGGACCCAATACCCTTGGGTGAAATCGCTGGGCCAGGCTGCACATATGTGGGTCAGTTGTGTAGCGGACGATGAGTTATGTTGCTAGGCAGAGACGCGGATGGATGACGGAGTGGATTGCTTGCGGGTCGTGAGCCACTATACATGCGTCTGATTATCGATTGAGATGGTCGGTAAGGCCGCCGTAGCCAAGCGTATGTATGAGCCTTAAGGTAATGTCCAGATTGATGTTGAATAACAGCACTTAAAAGGAACCAACTGTAGCCCTCAGCCCCCCTCAAAAGTTACCTAAGAAAAGAGAAGCTTCTGGATCCTCAAGAGGCTTCCCACAGCCAACTCGATCCCACTGCCCTGGACCCTCTTTCAGTTAACACCCCCGCTCCCCTTCCTGGATGAGCGCAGCTGTACAGTAGCAGGAACCGCTCATGGACAAGTGGCTTTGGCTTACTGCACAGGAGTGGCTGTACTTCCTCAGGCGTTGTAGGGACGAGATTGTAAAAGTGTGTGTATTCGGCAGGAGGAAGCTCGACCATGAGAATGTATCTGACAAGCTCTTATTGTATACGATGATCCATGTGTGGCACCGGTGGGGTTGAGGAAGAGATGAGAAGCCTCTGGACTACCCAGGGGCTTCCCTCTACCAAGGTATGTAACTTTTTTTTGGGGGGGGGGGGCGCTCAGGTTCACTTTAACAGGTGTTTCTAAAGGCTAGTAAAAGATGTGTAAGCACCAAAAACTAAAAATCAATATATGAAATGCTTCTCATTGCATGCAATTTAATAAAAAGCAGCACATTCCAAATAGTAACCGTAAAATTATCGGGAGTACTGAACTGTGGATACAGGAATGCAGAAACATCAACATGGCAACCGTGGACAAGTTCTTCCGCTCTTGGAGACGTGGAGGTCTCCTAGAGCTGGAGACCAGGCCTTGGATAGACCAGGGTTCGAATCCTGGCTGGGGTCAGTACCTACTCAGTAAGGAGTCCCTAGGCAAGACTTCCTAACACTGCAGAGTGGCCTCTTGAGCGCTTTGAGTCCACCAGGAGAAAAGTGCTATACAAATCTTAGGATTGTGTCCCTATCCTAGAATACCCGTTCATCTTTAAAAAGGAACTGTCGCAAAAATCTTAATTTAAAACACATACAAATAAGAAGTACATTTCTCCCAGCGTAAAATGAGCCATACATTACTTTTCTCCTATGTTGCTGTCACTTACAGTAGGTAGTACAAATCTGACATTACCAACATCTCTTCATGGGGGATTCTCAGTATGGCCTGTATACTTTATAAAGACATTCCCTAGAAAAGATTTATACAAAGATGCTGGCAAGCCTTCCTGCTTGCCGTACACATTTTTGGCAGTTGGACGGAGCAACTGCCATTCACTAAGTGCTTTTAAAAATAAAGAAAACCCTGAGAACCCTCCATGAGAAGATGGGCTAGTCCAAAATCTGTAAGTGACAGCAACATAGGAGAAAAGTAATTTATGGCTCATTTTACTGTGGAAGAAACATAGTTCTTAACTGTACATGTTTACATGTATTTTAAATTGTACAATTTCCGTGAAAGAGGTCCTTTAAGCACGAGGGGGGCAGTTCATTGTCACCTGATGAAGGGGGAGCATACAGAAACATGTTGTGACCCTTGCCCAGAGCCGGGACAAGGTCCTCCAGCACCCAAGGCTGAGACACCAAAGTGCGCCCCTCCATCCCTCCCACCCCAGCCGTCACACACTGATTGCTATTAGACTAAGAGGCATCCCAGAGCCCCCAACCCCCTCAACACCTTAATCTCTAGTTATCTGGCTTGTAATCACTTCCATGTATCTCCTTTTCTTATTTCTTTCTGCTTCAAACACAATTAGGAATGACAGCTGAATGAATTGTGCGCCCCCTCCTACACTGCGCCCTGAGGCTGGAGCCTCTCCAGCCTATGCCTCGGCCCAGGCCCTGGCCTTGCCTTTGTTTAGCTGAGGGAATATCAGCAAAGGTATTCTAGGATGGGGATACATTGGCTATCCTTTGCTTAGAGTTGGAGCGGAACCACTGACCACAGCTGCTGTGCTGATGGGTCTGATTTCCTGTATGCCCTATTGAGAAACCTCGACATTCTACATCCTATAAACGTTTATATTTTTTGGAATGTGCTTATTAAATTGTACACAATGCAAAGCACTTAACAATCGTTATGTTTTTACTAGCTGACCTAAGCCCAATTAAAAACGGGCTCTAGGTCTGTCACCACCGCATGTCACTACGCGTGCACCCTTCGCGCGCACACGCCCGCCCGTTGGCCCCTTGAAGCCGCACGTCACTCCCCCTCAGTGTCTCTGCGCACATAGGCAGTTCGTTATGAGCAGACGGACACACACAGAGACACTTGGATATTATTATATAGGATATTCTGTGGTGCCCAGACACGTTTGGAAGCTACTGTCATGTCTATCCATTGCACATTTCACCTATTTGCTTATACTGTGGGAAACCATCACCACTGGCTCCGAATCACAGCTAACCAGATCTTTCAGCTGGAAGTGTACACGCCTGCACCAACTTGATTCATTAGAGAGATCAGCACAGTTCAGATTTGTGTATTTTGCTTGGTCTTAAAAACCTCATAAGTAATGTTTTATGGGCTCATATGTTGTGACTGAAGTGAATGGGAGCAAACTGCAATGACCTCAATAGCATCATTCTGTGACTGCCAAGTCATTCTGGAAGACAAGTACAGGGAATTTCAAAAGTTAAAAAACGGCCAACTGCAGCATCCAGTAAGCAAGGCTGAATGAATATAGTTTTTTTACCCATAGGCCAACTTCTTTGTGCAGTAGCTTTTTTTTTTTTCCTATGTGTAACATCCATATATGGTAGGCATGTATACAATGGCATCAGAAAGAGGCTGCATGGTGGCACATATTGCAAACACCTTTCCCCAATATATGATCAATTCCATTTGGTACATTTAAAGCAAACCTAAAGGGAAAAACAATTATTTGTTTCATAAGTTTATCTGTAGAACTTTTTTTTGCATCAAGCCTTCTAGGAATCCCATATTCTTATTTTGGTTGGTTTGAGTCATCTCAGAGCAGTTCAAGTTCTGCCTCCCCCCCCAGTCTAAACAGTGAAGATGACGTAATTTCTGGCAACATCATCGGCCACATGTACAGCACTTAAAGGGTACCTAAACTGAGAGGGATGTGGATTTTTCCTTTTAAACAATACCAGTTGCCTAGCAGGCCTGCTCCTCTCTTTGGCTGCAGTCAGGGTCGGACTGGGCCACAGTAGTACAGTTTTTTTTACCTCGGTGGGCCCCACCTCCAGGTCTCTGGTGGCCCCCCCCTCCTTGTCTGACAGAGCTCCAATTGCTGCCTGCAGCACAAAAATGATCTTCTCAGTGCTGTAATCACTCATGCTGAGAGCAGTGGTGTAGCTAAGGAGCTGTGGGCCTCGATGAAAATTTTACAATGGGGCCCCCCAAGCACTCTATACATAACAATTGATACGACACACCAAAACCTGCCAATGGCAACTACAGCGTCTGAGGTGCAAGAAGGGGATGGGAAATAGCTTGTTAATTATTACCACTGTTCAAAGTATCTATAGAAGTGATTATAATAAGCACAGGACCAATAGAGAGGTAATACTGTAATTGAGGGAGGGCCCTTCGGACCCTTTTGGCCCAAGGGCCCCGATGCGGTCGCAACCTCTGCAAAGTAGGACATTACTTTATATTGAAGTAGGGGACTCTATGCAAAGTTTTTCTGGACAGCAGTGTCTCTGAATCATAATGCTGCTAAGATCAAGTACATTTGGCCCTGTCCATAATACATCTTGACCACACCCACCTTCCGGTGCATTGTCACAAACTTTTTTCACCGCAATCATGGGATGTGTGGGCCCCAGGTTGAAATTTCTTTGGTGGGCCCCCAGTGTCCCAGTCCAACCCTGGCTGCAGTAGTAAGTGGATCACTCGCCTTAAACAAGCATTCAGCTAATTCAGTCAGAGCACCTGATCTACATGCTTGTTGAGGGCAGTGCTGGGCCGAAATTACGCATGAGCGTAATTACGCATCGTAATTCAATGTAAATTTACACGTAAGCGCTACGCGTAACTTACGGTCTTACACGTAATTATTTATGCGTAAGCAGTTAAGTGGTATCGTAATTACACTGTCTACCATAATTGCTAGGTATGCGTAATTTTACGAACACTTACGCGTAATTACTAACGTAAAAACTCCCCTTTTCTAAGAGTAGCCAATCAGTCAACATCCTAAGCAACCAATAGTATCGTCTCCCGCGCTTCAGTATAAGGCCCCGTTCACACTTGCGGTTTTGCAAAAACCGCACCGGATGTCCGGACCGCACCGGAGCCGGATCGGACCTGAACCGTACGGTTCCTGTCCGGATCCGGTCCGGATCCGGTCCGGTTGCATACGGTTTCCGTGCGGTATGAACACGGTTGCGGTCCGGATCCGGATTCTTAAAGAGATAACAACCTGTATAAATACCTGGGGTTCTGGGAGGTCAGCAGAAGCTCTGGGGTCATTGTTGGAGACAGCTGGACGTGTGGAGACCATCCTTGGATACAGAGACAGCAGTTGGGACCATGGATCCAGTCATTTTTTACGCTTATTACCTGGGAATTCTCTCCTTCCTGTTGTTTACCTACTACTATGTGGGGAGAAGGCGTGCTCCTCGCAGGAGATGGTGGGTGCACCCTCTACTAGCCAGGAGGCAGAGGAAGGGAGAGTTCCAGGCCCTCTACCGGGACCTCAGACGACACCCACAGAAGTTCTACAGCTACACTCGGATGTCTATTCCCCTGTAAGTATATAGGCCTAAATACACCAACCCCCACCATTCCTAAACACCCCACCCTCACCCCCACAACACCTCATCCCTGTATACCTAGCTAAACACACCACCCTGACCCCCACACCCCTGTATACCTAGCTATACACTACACCCCCACCCTCCACAACACTCCCAAACCTCTGTAAACACACCTCCCCCATCCTCCACCCAACACCTTGTCCCACAACATACTTTACAGCTTCTTCCTTTACATCTCCTGACAGGTTTGATACCCTTTTGGAGATGGTGAAGGATGACCTTAGGAAGAAGGATACCACGTTCAGGAGAGCAGTCACACCACAAGAACAACTACTCATCACACTGAGGTATGTAAAAACAAATTTTTTTATTGCAAAAACAACCACTTTCCAACATGGAAACATTCTTCCAACATGGAAGACAAAAAAATAACATATCTATGGTATAGCCCGGTCAGTTTTAAGGAACACCAACCACCAACTTTGTGCTGGAAGAGTTGCAGGGCATAGCTGCCCAAGTGTCTTTCGGGGACACCCGGCCCTAATAAATTGAAGTGCTTCAAAAACCTAACCACTGGCACAGGACCCTCTGAGCCATGGATGAAGGACACAGGTCAGTGAAAAGGCTAGGCCTCTCACCGACCAGTCAAGGTGTCCTTCATCCATGGCTCCAAGGGTCTTGTGCAAGTGATTAGGAACAAGAACAAAGTGAGGAGCAAGAGGAACCGATGGCAGAGGAGCAGGACTACAGGTAGTGTCTTTTGGGGACAAAAGGCCCTAAATTATTAGTGCTTCAAAAACCTAACCACTGGCACAGGACCCTCTGAGCCATGGATGAAGGACACAGGTCAGTGAAAAGGCTAGGCCTCTCACCGACCAGTGTAGGTGTCCTTCATCCATGGTTTCAAGGGTCTTGTGCAAGTGATTAGGAACAAGAACAAAGTGAGGAGCAAGAGGAACCGATGGCAGAGGAGCAGGACTACAGGTGCAGTGCAACAGGCACAAGGTTGTGACCCAGGCAGTGTCTTTCGGGGACACCAGGCCCTAAAATTGAAGTGCTTTAAAAACCTAACCACTGGCACAGGACCCTCTGAGCCATGGGTGAAGGACACAGGTCAGTGAAAAGGCTAGGCCTCTCACCGACCAGTCAAGGTGTCCTTCATCCATGGTTCAAAGGGTCTTGTGCAAGTGGTTAGGAACAAGAACAAAGTGAGGAGCAAGAGGAACCGATGGCAGAGGTGCATGACTACAGGTGCAGTGCAACAGGCACAAGGTTGTGACCCAGGCAGTGTCTTTCGGGGACACCAGGCCCTAAAATTGAAGTGCTTTAAAAACCTAACCACTGGCACAGGACCCTCTGAGCCATGGGTGAAGGACACAGGTCAGTGAAAAGGCTAGGCCTCTCACCGACCAGTCAAGGTGTCCTTCATCCATGGTTCAAAGGGTCTTGTGCAAGTGTTTAGGAACAACAAAGTAAGGAACAAGAGGAATCAAAGGCACAGGTGCAGGACTACAGGTGCAGTGCAACAGGCACAAGGTTGTGACCCAGGTAGTGTCTTTCGGGGACACCAGGCCCTAAATTATTAGTGCTTCTAAAACCTAACCACTGGCACAGGACCCTCTGAGCCATGGATGAAGGACACAGGTCAGTGAAAAGGCTAGGCCTCTCACCGACCAGTGAAGGTGTCCTTCACCCATGGCTCCAAGGGTCTTGTGCAAGTGATTAGGAACAACAAAGTAAGGAACAAGAGGAATCAAAGGCACAGGTGCAGGACTACAGGTGCAGTGCAACAGGCACAAGGTTGTGACCCAGGTAGTGTCTTTCGGGGACACCAGGCCCTAAAGTTCAAGTCCAGCAAAACCAAAAGTTCCCTGACATGGTCATCTGAACACCTCTGAACCTTGGTTGAAGGAGATGGGGCAGGGAAAAGGTTGGGCTAAAAAGCCCTGTGATGGTATCCTTCCTCCGAGGATCGGAGGTATTCAGAGGAGCATGTCCAGGAACAATTTGACTTTTTTTTTCAAATTGTATCGGCACCACTACTAGAAAAGGTGGGAGTTGCTGCCTGGAAATCTGGACTCTCTTGGGTGCTGGTCGTGGATGAGCTGGACCCTGACAGCGGTGGCCCATATTGACTGCCTCTGTAGCCGGTGTACATCTGTGATGATTGCCAGGTGGGCACCGCTGTTGGTTGTGGGGGTCTAAAAATTGGTGGTTGCAATAATGGCGTGTCCATGTGCTGTTTAATCACCTCCAGCAAATTGGAATGGCACGCCATCAGGTTTTGGGAAGGCACCTTTTCCAAATATGGTATTAGAGACATCACAGTGTGAAAACACGGGTGTGCCTGCAATTTCAGTAGTTCCTTGCTTTGTTGATGCATTTGCTGCATCATGTTCTGCAGCTGGCCCACCGACTGATGATGCTGCGCACGCAGTTGGTCGATTTCTCCTCTGTGCATCTCATGAATCATTTTAAGCTCGTCCCTGTAGTGCCCATGTACAGCGTCGAGCTCACATTGCAGTGAAGTGATGTGGGACTTGTACTGCTCCATGATATGGCCCCTGTCCTCATCTTGCAACTGCCGGGTTATGAGAGTTTGGTGGCTCTGAAGAATCCCGAGAAGTCCGGAGACAGCCCCGGACATCTCGGACTCTGTCTCTCTCCTTGTTGGGGGGAGGGTACCTCGACGCCTCACTGGTGTGGTGGTCCTCACTGGTGGTGTGGCAGCATCTTCCCGTCCTCTGGCCTGTGTCGGGGTTGCCCTGCGCGCTGGTTGTGCTGCAGTCTCTCGGTGCTCCTCACTTTGTTCTTGTTCCCCTGGAGCTTCCATAGCGGTCGATTGTGGAGGTGCAGCTTCTTCCACACTCGGTCCTGCAACCTCAACATCCAAGCTCTCTTCTGCCAAGTCATCATCAAAGGAGAGAGTTGGGATTAAGGACTCCCTCCTCCTACTCCTCTCCTCGGGGCAATAGGTTACATCGGCGACGTCATCATCCACCAAGCTCTCCTCACTGCTGAACCGTGCCTCCTGGGTCGGTTCCTCTTGCTCCAAATTGTCTTCAGTCCTGTAGATAAAAACAATATTTATTGGTGTGCCAAACAGCATGTGGCGTCAATTCACAGAGCTAGCAAACACTAGCAATCACTTTATCAACCGTTTCTACCCAACATTTGATAAAGCTTGTGAGAAAAGTTCGCTAGCCATGGGAATTGAGGCCATAGCAATACATGGCCGAAGTCATGGTAAATGAGCTCTCAGTTCCTGCCCACAGTAGTGGTACTTACAGTCTAGGTTCCAGGCTTGCATTGATGAAAGACAATTGCTTGGCAAATTGGTAGTCTTTTTGTCGCCTTCCCCCGCCACTGCCACTTCGTTCGGCAAGTTTTTTCTTCCGTAGCCATTTCACGTATGCATCCCGTATATTGCGCCACCTTGTCTTGAACCTTTCTCCTGTAACGACATGAAAAATTGATTTCGATTATTTCTCTTGTAGGTACATCGCAACTGGACAAACATATACATCGCTACATGTCACATTTCGTATTGGGAAGAGCACGGTGGCAGGCATCGTCGTGAGGACTTCGAGGATCCTTTGGACGCGACTGAGGGCCAGATACATGCCTGTGCCGGACACCACGAAATGGGAGGAGATCGCCCAGGGCTTCTGGACCGAGTGCAAGTTTCCTAATTGTGTTGGCGCACTGGATGGGAAACACATCCGGATTCAGAAACCCGTGGGGAGTGGCAGCCATTATTTCAACTATAAAAAATACTTCAGCATTGTTCTAATAGCAGTGGCAGATGCGGACTACAAGTTTGTGTACGTGGATGTGGGGTCGTACGGTAGTTCCAATGACTCTGGAATTTTCCAGCGTACGACCCTTTGCCGGCTGATGGAGGAAGGCAGACTGCGTCTCCCCCGTGACAGACCCTGGCCTGGGACAAGGGCACCGGCCTACCCCTATGTGTTTGTGGGGGACGAGGCCTTCGCCCTGTCCGACCATGTAATGCGTCCGTACCCAGACAGGGGACTTGATGCCAGCCAGCTACACTTCAATGCTCGGTTGAGCCGTGCAAGGAGAATGGTGGAGTGCACATTTGGGATCCTGGTGTCAAAGTGGAGGGTGTTCCACACGCCCATGCTGCTGAAACCGGGCAACGCAGTTGTCGTGGTGAAGGCAGCATGCATCCTCCACAACTTTGTGCGGCAGGAGGAAAGAGAGACTCCGGAACCCCCGAATGTGCTTCCACTAATGCCCCTGCGGAGGTATGCAACCAGGCCAAGGGTAGTGTCACTGCGGAACAGGGACCAACTGAGACTTTATTTTACCACACCACCAGGACGAGGGTGAATGTTTTGTTTTTAATATGTTTTGTTGAAATGTGTTTATTTTGGAGTTTCAAGTTTTTAAGTGATTTTAAATGTCTTAATTTTTTACAATAAATTGATGTTTAATAATTGGTCATTGTGTATGTTTTATGTGCACAGGTGGGGTACATCGCAGGTGGGTGGGATACATCACAGGTGGGTGGGATACAGCACAGGTGGGGTACATCACAGGTGGGGTACAGGTGGGTGGGATACATGACAGGTGGGGTACAGGTGGGTGGGATACATGACAGGTGGGGTACAGGTGGGTGGGATACATCACAGGTGGGGTACAGGTGGGTGGGATACATCACAGGTGGGGTACAGGTGGGTGGGATACATCACAGGTGGGGTACAGGTGGGTGGGATACATCACAGGTGGGGTACATCACAGGTGGGGTACAGGTGGGTGGGATACATCACAGGTGGGGTACAGGTGGGTGGGATACATCACAGGTGGGGTACAGGTGGGTGGGATACATCACAGGTGGGGTACAGGTGGGTGGGATACATCACAGGTGGGGTACAGGTGGGTGGGATACATCACAGGTGGGATACATCACAGGTGGGGTACAGGTGGGTGGGATACATCACAGGTGGGGTACAGGTGGGTGGGATACATCACAGGTGGGGTACAGGTGGGTGGGATTCATCACAGGTGGGATACATCACAGGTGGGGTACATCACAGGTGGGGTACAGGTGGGTGGGATACATCACAGGTGGGATACATCACAGGTGGGGTACATCACAGGTGGGGTACAGGTGGGTGGGATACATCACAGGTGGGGTACAGGTGGGTGGGATACATCACAGGTGGGGTACAGGTGGGTGGGATACATCACAGGTGGGGTACAGGTGGGTGGGATACATCACAGGTGGGGTACAGGTGGGTGGGATACATCACAGGTGGGATACATCACAGGTGGGGTACAGGTGGGTGGGATACATCACAGGTGGGGTACAGGTGGGTGGGATACATCACAGGTGGGTGGGATACAGCACAGGTGGGGTACATCACAGGTGGGGTACAGGTGGGTGGGATACATCACAGGTGGGGTACAGGTGGGTGGGATACATCACAGGTGGGGTACAGGTGGGTGGGATACATCACAGGTGGGGTACAGGTGGGTGGGATACATCACAGGTGGGGTACAGGTGGGTGGGATACATCACAGGTGGGGTACAGGTGGGTGGGGAACAGGTGGGTGGGCCACGGGTGGGCAACACGTGGGTGACACAAATCCATAGCAAAAGTGGAATACATCACAAGCTTAAACCACAAGCCCCCCCCAAAAACTTCTAGTCAACATACCCTCTGTGCCTTGCTGTCTCTTGCTCAAGTGCTCAAAGTCCTCCACATACAGCTTGGCAATTTTTTTCCACAGGCCTCTGCATTTTTTGATGTTGCTGTGGTCCGCATCCCCCTTGTCCCACAGGGCTGGTACCTGCTGCACCTGTAGGATGAGGTCTTCTGATGTGTAGGGCCTCACCCCCTCGCTATCAGACAGATCCTGCTCCATATTGCTGCCAAAGAGCTCCAGCATGAAGTCACTGCTGCTCCACTCTGTGAACGCTGGTGCCATGTGGTCCCCATCCAAAATGGCCACCATACCATAGAGTCAGCATAGGAAGTGTGGTACAACATCCGGTTTTTATAGCCAGTGTGTTGTGCGCTCTCCGGTTCTCATTGGTTTCCATTGGCCGGATGCAACATTCCGGCTCCGGTCCGGATACGTCAGCCGGACCAGCCGGACCAAAAAATAGCGCATGTTGGAACGGACGCCGGAGTCCGGATCCGGTCCGGACGAAACGGACGCATGTGAACGGTCGCATAGACTTTCATTGCTATGCCGTGCGTCCGTTTCGTCCGTTTCGTCCGGTCCGCATGCGGTCCGGCTCCGGCACGGCGATTCCGGATAGCAGCCGCTAATGTGAACCGGGCCTAAGCGTACGTTTTGACGCATACAAATGATATGTACGTAATAACTGTCACATTGACGGCTATTGCGTACACATCGTCCGTATGCATAAAAAAATACGCATTAATGGGTATTACGGCACTACGCGTAACATCGTAGTGTAAGCGCCTACATTACAGTATCCTTACGCGTAACTGCGTAAATTAACGCGTAATTACAGTGATGTACCGTAGATAATTTCCTACCCCGTAACCGTAATTGCGTAATGCGTAATAGCGTAAAATTACGCGTAATGATCCGAAAGTGTAGATTTTTCCATTATGACCAGCACTAGTTGAGGGGCTGTGAAAGTATTAGGGCGCCATTCCACTTGAGCAGCAGATGCGCGCCGGCTCTTCCAGGTCTGCGGGGAAAAATCCATATCCTTCTCAGTTTAGGTTCCCTTTAACCACTTGCCAACCGCGCACTCATACCGCGCGTCGGCAAAGTGGCAGCTGCAGGACCAGCGACGCAGTTCTGCGTCGCCGGCTGCAGGCTAATTAATCAGGAAGCAGACGCTCCCGCGAGCGGCTGCTTCCTGTCAATTCACGGCGGGGGGCTCCGTGAATAGCCTGCGGGCCGCCGATCAGTGTTGCCAACTCATCCCTTTAATTACTGACACATATGAATTATACAGGTTTTGTGGCTAGGTAGATGCAGTTAAGGTACTGAGTAAGTGCAAATAGCCCCAGAACCTGTATAACTTAGATTTGTCAGAAATTAAAGGGATGAGTTGGCAACACTGCCGCCGATCGCAGCTCGCAGGCTAAATGTAAACACAAGCGGAAATAATCCGCTTTGTTTACATTGTACGGCGCTGCTGCGCAGCAGCACCGTAAGGCAGATCGGCGATCCCCGGCCAATCAGCGGCCGGGGATCGCCGCCATGTGACAGGGGACAGCCTGTCACTGGCTGCACAGGACGGATAGCGTCCTGTGCAGCCCAGATCACCAGGGGGGACAGGGAGGAGAGGGAGGGGGGGAATCTCGCCGCGGAGGGGGGCTTTGAGGTGCCCCCCCCGCAACACCCATCAGGCAGGAGCGATCAGACCCCCCCCAGCACATCATCCCCCTAGTGGGGAAAAAAGGGGGGCGATCTGGTCGCTCTGCCTGCACCCTGATCTGTCCTGGGGGCTGCACAGCCCACCCAGCACAGATCAGCTAAAACAGCGCTGGTCCTTAACCACTTGATGACCCACCCTTTACCCCCCCTTAAGGACCAGCGCTGTTTTGAGTGATCTGTGCTGGGTGGGCTGTGCAGCCCCCAGCACAGATCAGGTTGCAGGCAGAGAGATCAGATTGCCCCCCTTTTTTCCCCCCTATGGGGATGATGTGCAGGGGGGGTCTGATCTCTCCTGCCTGCCTGGGTGTTGCGGGGGGGGGCACCTCAAAGCCCCCCTCCGCGGCGAAATCCTCCCCCTCCCTCTCCTACCTGGCCCCCCCGGCGATCGAGGCTGCACAGGACGCTATCCGTCCTGTGCAGCCAGTGACGGGACGTCCCCTGTCACATGGCGGCGATCCCCGGCCGCTGATTGGCCGGGGATCGCCGATCTGCCTTACGGCGCTGCTGCGCAGCAGCGCCGTACAATGTAAACAAAGCGGATTATTTCCGCTTGTGTTTACATTTAGGCGGCCCGCAGGCTATTCACGGAGCCCCCCTGCCGTGATTTGACAGGAAGCAGCCGCTCGCGCGAGCGGCTGCTTCCTGATTAATCAGCCTGCAGCTGGCGACGCAGAACTGCGTCACTGGTCCTGCAGCTGCTACTTTGCCGACGCACGGTATAAGCGTGCGGTCGGCAAGTGGTTAAGGGGGGGTAAAGGGTGGGTCCTCAAGAGGTTAAAGCAGAACTGAAAGGTTAAAAACAAGTGTTTCACTTTCCTGGGGCCCCTTGCAGCCTTCCTTTCCCACGCCAGTCCTCCACGATCCTCCCACCGCCAGCTACTTTCAGTTCGGTCATACCATCGACTTGTCAGTCGACGGCTACTGCGCCTGCGTGCCCTGAACCACATGTAGCTTCCTTCTCGTTCCGGCCCGCAATAGCGTCCTGGATGCTATAGCAGGTAGGATCGTGAAGAAAGCTACGCATGGCCCAGGGCGCGCAGGTGCAGTTGCCGCTTCGACTGAACCCGAAAGTAGCTGGCGGCGGGAGAACAGAGTATCGTGAAGGACCGGCACGGGACAGGAAGGCTGCTAGGCGCTGGCAGAAGCCCCAGGTAAGTGAAACACTTTTTTTTCGGTTTTTTTGTTTTTAACCTTTCAACTCCACTTTAAAACGGATTCACTCCACTTCATCTGTTGCTAGTTATTTGATCAATTTGAAATCAGGATTTTTAGCCATAGAAACCACCCTGATGCAGGTAAACCATGCAGTCAGGATAGCTGATCTGTATATTCATTATGGGTCAGAGTATCCTAGGCAAAACCTCAGCATGACAGCTAGTAAAATAGCATATATAATAGCAAGCTTCATATCCTTTACACAACTGGATTCCTTTAATGTAACAGGAACTTTGAAAATATAAATCCAATAATAGCTTGAAACGAATATTTGGAGGGTGCAAAATCAGGTCATGAACCAGGTAGAGGCGCTCTACCTGGTTCATGACCTGATTTTGCACCCTCCAAATAATCGTTTGCCTGAAGAAGCGGGACTGTTACCCGTGAAACGCGTTGCACTTTTGGAGTTACTAATAAATGTTACTTTAGACTGTAAGTAACCTGTCCATTGTCCGGCCCTTTTTTTCAGAAGGGAGGTGAGTCCACCCACTTCCCCCTTTTTAACAATTTTAACTAATTTTATTCTGCTTGGCGCCTCTGTTATCGTATTTCAATATAAATCCAATAATAGACTACCTGCCAGCTTTCAGGCTACTACACGCTGCTTCTAAGGGTGCGTACAGACATGCTACTATAGTCGTTTAAAACGATCGTTACCGACGGCATTGCCCGACGATCGTTCGTAAAAAGTGCACGAACGATCATTAAAACGACCGACCAACGAGATATGTTGTTGGTAAAGAACGATCCATTCTGCCAGATCTTTTCCAACGACCATCGTTCAAAAAGTAATGTCTGTACAACGATCGGTCGTTGATCGTTCGTTCTCAAAGCTTTGCACATGCTCAAACAGTTCTTTTTGACACTTGTGTTTGAGATCAGTTTATACATCATGTTGCGCACGCAACGCTCGTTCCAAGATCGTTCGTACACGAACGATGTTCAAAGTAGCCTTTCTTCAAACGATCATCGGCCGATACCTCCTTCAACATCGTTCGTCGTTCAGAACGAACGATCGCTATCGTATGTCTGTACGTACCCTTAAGCTCATGCTCAGAATCAAGAACCAATGGGTTTTAGCATTTGCTCATGGACTCATGACCAAGATATAAATTGCATTTGTTCCTGGTGATACGCTCGCATCAGTGCTGCCAACTCCTCTTTTTAGGCCTCCTTTCCACGGACTGTTGATAAGCAGTGAAATGCCTCTCAAACTCTCACAACTGCCTGCTGCTGCCTGGTAACTGCTTGCTGAGCACACAGCTCAACAGTCCATGGAGAAGAGGTCTAAATTAACCACTTGCCGACCGCCCACAGCCCATGGGCGGCGGCAAAGTGGACGCCTAAAGGACCGCAATACGCCTTCAGGCGGCGCGTCCTTTAGGCATGCCGGGGGAGCGATCGCGTCATTGATGACGCGCGCTTCCCCCGGCAACTGGCTCCGCCCACCCGCCGTAACATCCCGCCGGCCATACGGAAGCGCCGGCGGGATGTTAACCCCGCGATCGCCGCTACAAAAAGTGTATAATACACTTTGTAATGTATACAAAGTGTATTATACAGGCTGCCTCCTGCCCTGGTGATCCCAGTGTCCGAGGGACCACCAGGGCAGGCTGCAGCCACCCTAGTCTGCACCCAAACACACTGATCTGCCCCCCCCCGCCCACTGATCGCCCACAGCACCCCTCAGACCCCCCCTGCCCACCCCCCAGACCCCTGTTTGCACCCAATCACCCCCCTAATAACCCATCAATCACTCCCTGTCACTATCTGTCAACGCTATTTTTTTTTTATCCCCCCCCCTGCCCCCTGCCCCCTCCTGATCACCCCCCCACCCCTCAGATTCTCCCCAGACCCCCCCCCCCCAGACCCCCCCCCCCCTGTGTACTGTATGCATCTATCTTCCCTGATAACCTGTCAATCACCCGTCAATCACCCATCAATCACCCATCAATCACCCATCAATCACCCATCAATCACCCCCTGTCACTGCCACCCAACAATCAGCCCCTAACCTGCCCCTTGCGGGCAATCTGATCACCCACCCACACCAATAGATCACCCGCAGATCCGACATCAGATCACCTCCCAAATCCATTGTTTACATCTATTCTCTCCTCTAAACACCCACTAATTACCCATCAATCACCCATCAATCACCCCCTATCACCACCTGTCACTTTTACCTATCAGATCAGACCCTAATCTGCCCCTTGCGGGCACCCAATCACCCGCCAACACGCTCAGATTGCCCTCTGACCCCCCCTTATCAATTCGCCAGTGCATTAATTACATCTGTTCTTCCCTGTAATAACCCACTGATCACCTGTCAATCACCTATCACCCATCAATCACCCCCTGTCACCCCCTGTCACTGCCACCCATCAATCAGCCCCTAACCTGCCCCTTGCGGGCAATCTGATCACCCACCCACACCATTAGATCGCCCGCAAACCCGCCGTCAGATTACCTCCCAAATGTATTGTTTACATCTGTTATCTTCTCTAAACACCCACTAATTACCCATCAATCACCCATCAATCACCCCCTATCACCACCTGTCACTGTTACCTATCAGATCAGACCCTAAGCTGCCCCTTGCGGGCACCCAATCACCCGCCCACACGCTCAGATTGCCCTCAGACCCCCCCCCCCTTATCAATTCACCAGTGCATTAATTACATCTGTCCTTCCCTGTAATAACCCACTGATCACCTGTCAATCACCTATCACCCATCAATCACCCCCTGTCACTGCCACCCAACAATCAGCCCCTAACCCGCCCTTGCGGGCAAACTGATCACCCACCCACAGCAATAGATCGCCCGCAGATCCGACATCAGATCACCACCCAAGCGCAGTGTTTCCATCTATTCTCTCCTCTAAACACCCACTAATTACCCATCAATCACCCCCTATCACCACCTGTCACTGTTACCCATCAGATCAGACCCTAATCTGCCCCTTGCGGGCACCCAATCACCCGCCTACACGCTCAGATTGCCCTCAGACCCCCCCTTATCAATTCGCCAGGGCATTATTTACATCTGTCCTTCCCTGTAATAACCCACTGATCACCTGTCAATCACCTGTCAATCACCCCCTGTCACTGCCACCCATCAATCACCCCTGTCACTGCCACCCATCAATCAGCCCCTAACCTGCCCCTTGCGGGCAAACTGATCACCCACCCACACCAATAGATCGCCCGCAGATCCGACATCAGATCACCACCCAAGCGCAGTGTTTCCATCTATTCTCTCCTCTAAACACCCACTAATTACCCATCAATCACCCCCTATCACCACCTGTCACTGTTACCCATCAGATCAGACCCTAATCTGCCCCTTGCGGGCAACCAATCACCCACCTACACGCTCAGATTGCCCTCAGACCCCCCCTTATCAATTCGCCAGGGCATTATTTACATCTGTCC
Organism: Hyperolius riggenbachi; assembly: GCF_040937935.1. Classification (NCBI taxonomy): domain Eukaryota; kingdom Metazoa; phylum Chordata; class Amphibia; order Anura; family Hyperoliidae; genus Hyperolius; species Hyperolius riggenbachi. Next base: position 108,744,971 of record NC_090656.1, on the reverse strand, counting down.
TTCCCTGTAATAACCCACTGATCACCTGTCAATCACCTATCAATCACCCATCAATCACCCCCTGTCACTGCCACCCATCAATCACCCGCTGTCACTGCCACCCATCAATCAGCCCCTAACCTGCCCCTTGCGGGCAATCTGATCACCCACCCACACCAATAGATCGCCCGCAGATCCGACGTCCGATCACCTCCCAAGTGCAGTGTTCACATCTGTTCTCTACCCTAAACACCCACTAATTACCCATCAATCACCCCCTGTCACTGATACCTATCAGATTAGACCCCTATCTGCCCCTAGGGCACTCAATCACCCGCCCACACCCTCAGACCCCAGCCCTGATCACCTCGCCAGTGCATTGCTTGCATCTATTCCCCCCTCTAATCACACCTTGAGACACCCATCAATCACCTCCTGTCACCCCCTAGCACACCTACCCATCAGATCAGGCCCTAATTTGCCCCGTGTGGGCTCCTGATCACTCGGCCAAACCCTCAGATCCCCCTCAGACCCCCTTCCGATCACCTCCCCAGTGCATTGATTGCATCTATTTTCCCCTCTAACCACCCCCTGAGACACCCATCAATCACCTCCTGTCACCCCCCTAGCACTCCTATCCATCAGATCAGGCCCAATACAACCTGTCATCTAAAAGGCCACCCTGCTTATGACCGGTTCCACAAAATTCGCCCCCTCATAGACCACCTGTCATCAAAATTTGCAGATGCTTATACCCCTGAACAGTCATTTTGAGACATTTGGTTTCCAGACTACTCACGGTTTTGGGCCCGTAAAATGCCAGGGCGGTATAGGAACCCCACAAGTGACACCATTTTAGAAAAAAAGACACCCCAAGGTATTCTGTTAGGTGTATGACGAGTTCATAGAAGATTTTATTTTTTGTCAAAAGTTAGCGGAAATTGATTTTTATTGGGTTTTTTTCACAAAGTGTCATTTTTCACTAACTTGTGACAAAAAATAAAATCTTCTATGAACTCGCCATACACCTAACGGAATACCTTGGGGTGTCTTCTTTCTAAAATGGGGTCACTTGTGGGGTTCCTATACTGCCCTGGCATTTTAGGGGCCCTAAACCGCGAGGAGTAGTCTAGAAAACAAATGCCTCAAAATGACCCGTGAATAGGACGTTGGGCCCCTTAGCGCACCTAGGCTGCAAAAAAGTGTCACACATGTGGTACCGCCGTACTCAGGAAAAGTAGTATAATGTGTTTTGGGGTGTATTTTTACACATACCCATGCTGGGTGGGAGAAATTTCTATGTAAATGGTCAATTGTGTGTAAAACAAATCAAACAATTGTCATTTACAGAGATATTTCTCCCACTTAGCATGGGTATGTGTAAAAATACACCCCAAAACACATTATACTACTTCTCCTGAGTACGGCGGTACCACATGTGTGGCACTTTTTTACACCCTAAGTACGCTAAGGGGCCCAAAGTCCAATGAGTACCTTTAGGATTTCACAGGTCATTTTGCGACATTTGGTTTCAAGACTACTCCTCACGGTTTAGGGCCCCTAAAATGCCAGGGCAGTATAGTAACCCCACAAATGACCCCATTCTAGAAAGAAGACACCCAAAGGTATTCCGTTAGGAGTATGGTGAGTTCATAGAAGATTTTATTTTTTGTCAAAAGTTAGCGGAAAATTGATTTTTATTGTTTTTTTCACAAAGTGTCATTTTCCACTAACTTTTGACAAAAAATAAAATCTTCTATGAACTCACCATACTCCTAACGGAATACCTTGGGGTGTCTTCTTTCTAAAATGGGGTCATTTGTGGGGTTCCTATATTGAACTGGCATTTTAGGGGCCCTAAACCGTGAGGAGTAGTCTGGAAATCAAATTCCGCAAAATGACCTGTGAAATCCTAAAGGTACTCATTGGACTTTGGGCCCTTTAGCGCAGTTAGGGTGCAAAAAAGTGCCACACATGTGGTATTGCCATACTCGGGAGAAGTAGTACAATGTGTTTTGGGGTGTATTTTTACACATACCCATGCTGGGTGGGAGAAATACCTCTGTAAATGACAATCTTTTGATTTTTTTACACACAATTGTCCATTTACAGAGTTATTTCTCCCACCCAGCATGGGTATGTGTAAAAATACACCCCAAAACACATTGTACTACTTCTCCCGAGTACGGCGATACCACATGTGTGGCACTTTTTTGCACCCTAACTGCGCTAAAGGGCCCAAAGTCCAATGAGTACCTTTAGGATTTCACAGGTCATTTTGCGGAATTTGATTTCCAGACTACTCCTCACGGTTTAGGGCCCCTAAAATGCCAGGGCAGTATAGGAACCCCACAAATGACCCCATTTTAGAAAGAAGACACCCCAAGGTATTCCATTAGTAGTATGGTGAGTTTATAGAAGATTTTATTTTTTGTCACAAGTTAGTGGAAAATGACACTTTGTGAAAAAAACAATAAAAATCAATTTTCCGCTAACTTTTGACAAAAAATAAAATCTTCTATGAACTCACCATACTCCTAACGGAATACCTTGGGGTGTCTTCTTTCTAAAATGGGGTCATTTGTGGGGTTCCTATACTGCCCTGGCATTTTAGGGGCCCTAAACCGTGAGGAGTAGTCTGGAAATCAAATTCCGCAAAATGACTTGTGAAATCCTAAAGGTACTCATTGGACTTTGGGCCCTTTAGCGCAGTTAGGGTGCAAAAAAGTGCCACACATGTGGTATCGCCGTACTCGGGAGAAGTAGTACAATGTGTTTTGGGGTGTATTTTTACACATACCCATGCTGGGTGGGAGAAATAACTCTGTAAATGGACAATTGTGTGTAAAAAAAATGAAAAAAATGTCATTTACAGAGATATTTCTCCCACCCAGCATGGGTATGTGTAAAAATACACCCCAAAACACATTCTACTACTTCTCCCGAGTACGGCGATACCACATGTGTGGTACTTTTTTGCAGCCTAACTGCGCTAAGGGGCCCAAAGTCCAATGAGCACCTTTAGGCTTTACAGGGGTGCTTACAAATTAGCACCCCCCAAAATGCGAGGACAGTAAACACACCCCACAAATGACCCCATTTTGGAAAGTAGACACTTCAAGGTATTCAGAGAGGGGCATGGTGAGTCCGTGGCAGATTTCATTTTTTTTTTGTCGCAAGTTAGAAGAAATGGATTCTTTTTTTTTTGTCACAAAGTGTCATTTTCCGCTTACTTGTGACAAAAAATAATATCTTCTATGAACTCACTATGCCTCTCAGTGAATACTTTGGGATGTCTTCTTTCCAAAATGGAGTCATTTGGGGGGTATTTATACTATCCTGGAATTCTAGCCCCTCATGAAACATGACAGGGGGTCAGAAAAGTCATAGATGCTTGAAAATGGCAAAATTCACTTTTTGCACCATAGTTTGTAAACGCTATAACTTTTACCCAAACCAATAAATATACACTGAATGTTTTTTTTTTTTTATCAAAAACATGTTTGTCCACATTTTTCGCGCTGCATGTATACAGAAATTTTACTTTATTTGAAAATTGTCAGCACAGAAAGTTAAAAAAATCATTTTTTTGCCAAAATTCATGTCTTTTTTGATGAATATAATAAAAAGTAAAAATCGCAGGAGCAATCAAATAGCACCAAAAGAAAGCTTTATTAGTGACAAGAAAAGGAGCCAAAATTCATTTAGGTGGTAGGTTGTATGAGCGAGCAATAAACCGTGAAAGCTGCAGTGGTCTGAATGGAAAAAAAGTGGCCGGTCCTTAAGGGGTAGAAAGACTGTGGTCCTCAAGTGGTTAAACATCTAAACCAGGGGTCCCCAACCACCGGGCCGCCGGGTCTGTCATCTTGCCCCTCCCCCCCGCGGCCGCCGCTTCTGTTACTTTATGAGCGGGCGGCCGCTTCCGGATTCCCCCATGCGCGCTCTCCTCCATGAAGTACTATCTCCTATAACAGCAGCGCGTCTTGCGTCTGCTGTAAGGAGGGAAGGAGGCGGGGCAGCGGCTTCCTGTAGCGGCGATATGCATCGCCGCTACCATGGGAACCGCTGCCCCGCCTCCTTCCCTCCTTACAGCAGACGCAAGACGCGCTGCTGTTATAGGAGTAGATAGTACTTCATGGAGGAGAGCGCGCATGGGGGAATCCGGAAGCGGCCGCCCGCCCGCTCATAAGGTAACAGAAGCGGCGGCCGCACCATTTACGCATACTAGCTAGTCCAAAATCTGTAAGTGACAGCAACATAGGAGAAAAGTAATTTATGGCTCATTTTACTGTGGAAGAAACATAGTTCTTAACTGTACATGTTTACATGTATTTTAAATTGTACAATTTCCGTGAAAGAGGTCCTTTAAGCACGAGGGGGGCAGTTCATTGTCACCTGATGAAGGGGGAGCATACAGAAACATGTTGTGACCCTTGCCAGAGCCGGGACAAGGTCCTCCAGCACCCAAGGCTGAGGCACCAAAGTGCGCCCCTCCATCCCTCCCACCCCAGCCGTCACACACTGATTGCTATTAGACGGGCATCCCGGAGCCCCCAACCCCCTCAACACCTTAATCTCTAGTTATCTGGCTTGTAATCACTTCCATGTATCTCCTTTTCTTATTTCTTTCTGCTTCAAACACAATTAGGAATGACCGCTGAATGAATTGTGCGCCCCCTCCTACACTGCGCCCTGAGGCTAGAGCCTCTCCAGCCTATGTTTCGGCCCGGCCCTGCCCTTGCCTTTGTTTAGCTGAGGTAAAATCAGCAAAGGTATTCTAGGATGAGGATACATTGGCTATCCTTTGCCTAGAGTTGGAGCGGAACCATTGACCACAGCTGCTGTGCTGATGGGTCTGATTTCCTGTATGCCCTATTGAGAAACCTAGACATTCTACATCCTATAAACGTTTATATTTTTTGGAATGTGCTTATTAAATTGTACACAATGCAAAGCACTTAACAATCGTTATGTTTTTACTAGCTGACCTAAGCCCAATCAAAAACGGGCTCTAGGTCTGTCACCACCGCATGTCACTACGCGTGCACCCTTCGCGCGCACACGCCCGCCCGTTGGCCCCTTGAAGCCGCACGTCACTCCCCCTCAGTGTCTCTGCGCACATAGGCAGTTCGTTATGAGCAGGGGGACACACACAGAGACACTTGGATATTATTATATAGGATATTCTGTGGTGCCCAGACACGTTTGGAAGCTACTGTCATGTCTATCAATTGCACATTTCACCTATTTGCTTATACTGTGGGAATCCATCACCACTGGCTCCGAATCACAGCTAACCAGATCTTTCAGCTGGAAGTGTACACGCCTGCACCAACTTGATTCATTAGAGAGATCAGCACAGTTCAGATTTGTGTATTTTGCTTGGTCTTAAAAACCTCATAAGTAATGTTTTATGGGCTCATATGTTGTGACTGAAGTGAATGGGAGCAAACTGCAATGACCTCAATAGCATCATTCTGTGACTGCCAAGTCATTCTGGAAGACAAGTACAGGGATTTTCAAAAGTTAAAAACCGGCCAGCTGCAGCATCCAGTAAGCAAGGCTGAATGAATTTAGTTTTTTTTACCCATAGGCCAACTTTTTTGTGCAGTAGCTTTTTTTTTCTCCTATGTGTAACATCCATATATGGTAGGCGTGTATACAATGGCATCAGAAAGAGGCTGCATGGTGGCACATATTGCAAACACCTTTCCCCAATATATGATCAATTCCATTTGGTACATTTAAAGCAAACCTAAAGGGAAAAACAATTATTTGTTTCATATGTTTATCTGTAGAACTTATCTTGCATCAAGCCTTCTAGGAATCCTATATTCTTATTTTGGTTGGCTTGAGTCATCTCAGGGCAGTTCAAGTTCTGCCTTCCCCCCCCCCCCCCCCCCAGTCTAAACAGTGAAGATGACGTAATTTCTGGCAACATCATCGGCCACATGTACAGCACTTAAAGGGTACCTAAACTGAGAGGGATGTGGATTTTTCCTTTTAAACAATACCAGTTGCCTGGCAGGCCTGCTCCTCTCTTTGGCTGCAGTCAGGGTCGGACTGGGCCACAGTAGTACAGTTTTTTTACCTCGGTGGGCCCCACCTCCAGGTCTCTGGTGGGCCCCTCCTCCTTGTCTGACAGAGCTCCAATTTCTGCCTGCAGCACAAAAATGATCTTCTCAGTGCTGTAATCACTCATGCTGAGAGCAGTGGCGTAGCTAAGGAGCTGTAGGCCTGGATGAAAATTTTACAATGGGGCCCCCAAGCACTCTATACATAACAATTGATACGACACACCAAAACCTGCCAATGGCAACTACAGCGTCTGAGGTGCAAGAAGGGGATGGGAAATAGTTTGTTAATTATTACCACTGTTCAAAGTATCTATAGAAGTGATTATAATGAGCACAGGACCAATAGAGAGGTAATACTGTAATTGAGGGAGGGCCCTTCAGACCCTTTTGGCCCAAGGGCCCCGATGCGGTCGCAACCTCTGCAAAGTAGGACATTACTTTATATTAAAGGAGGGGACTCTATGCAAAGTTTTTCTGGACAGCAGTGTCTCTGAATCATAATGCTGCTAAGATCAAGTACATTTGGCCCTGTCCATAATACATCAGGACCACACCCACCTTCCGGTGCATTGTCACAAACTTTTTTCACCACAATCATGGGATGTGTGGGCCCCAGGTTGAAATTTCTTTGGTGGGCCCCCAGTGTCCCAGTCCAACCCTGGCTGCAGTAGTAAGTGGATCACTCGCCTTAAACAAGCATTCAGCTGATTCAGTCAGAGCACCTGATCTACATGCTTGTTGAGGGGCTGTGACTGAAAGTATTAGGGCGCCATTCCACTTGAGCAGCAGATGCGCGCCGGCTCTTCTGGGTCTGCGGGGAAAAATCCATATCCTTCTCAGTTTCGGTTCCCTTTAAAGCAGAACTGAAAGGTTAAAAACAAGTGTTTCACTTTCCTGGGGCCCCTTGCAGCCTTCCTTTCCCACGCCGGTCCTCCACGATCCTCCCACCACCAGCTACTTTCAGTTCGGTCATACCATCGACTTGTAAGTCGACGGCTACTGCGCCTGCATGCCCTGAACCACATGTAGCTTCCTTCACGTTCCGGCCCACAATAGCGTCCTGGATGCTATAGCAGGTAGGATCGTGAAGAAAGCTACGCATGGCCCGGGGCGCGCAGGTGCAGTTGCCGCTTCGACTGAACCGAAAGTAGCTGGCGGCCGGAGAACAGAGTATCGTGAAGGGCCGGCACGGGACAGGAAGGCTGCTAGGCGCTGGCAGAAGCCCCAGGTAAGTGAAACACTTTTTTTTCGTTTTTTTTTTTTTACCTTTCAACTCCACTTTAAAACGGATTCACTCCACTTCATCTGTTGCTAGTTATTTGATCAAGTTGAAATCAGGATTTTTAGCCATAGAAACCACCCTGATGCAGGTAAACCATGCAGTCAGGATATCTGATCTGTATATTCATTATGGGTCAGAGTATCCGAGGCAAAACCTCAGCATGACAGCTAGTAAAATAGCATATATAATAGCAAGCTTCATATCCTTTACACAACAGGATTCCTTTAATGTAACAGGAACTTTGAAAATATAAATCCAATAATAGACTACCTGCCAGCTTTCAGGCTACTACACGCTGCTTCTAAAGCTCATGCTCAGATTCCAGAACCAATGGGTTTTAGCATTTGCTCATGGACTCATGACCAAGATATAAATTGCATTTGTTCCTGGTGATACGCTCGCTTCAGTGCTGCCAACTCCTCTTTTTAGGCCTCCTTTCCATGGACTGTTAAGCAGTGAAATGCCTCTCAAACTCTCACAACTACCTGCTGCTGCCTGGTAACTGCTTGCTGAGCACACAGCTTAACAGTCCATGGAGAAGAGGTCTAAATTAAACATCTAAACTATACAGGTTGTGTGGTTGGTTATATTTGATTTATGCTCCTTTCACGCTGTGTACTTTGTGACAGTGCTGAAAAGTCCCATTGTGAATTAGAAGTGTGATGTGATGCATACAGTAAAACATACAGTACACTGAAAGTAAACTTGCATATTGCCCAGTAAACGCACTGCAAGTCGCATTATTCCAAGGGAACCACCACACCACTGATGTGAACTTACCACAGGCATTATATTTGCATTGCATTGCATTAAGATGCACTTATATGGTCTATTAAAGGAACACAACAGCCCCTGTGTGACAGGAGCCTAAGGCACTGATTGTATGTATTGAACTATAGAATCTGCATAATGTAGACATACCAGTAATTAAAGATCATTTCACACATATGTGTGGTGCATTATGACACACCACACATTGTGTGCAAGGCAACATGCAAAATCCATTGATTTTCATGTTTGTCTTCACTATAGAAAAATCATTGTGTATTTATACAGTACAATCTCATTTTAATAAAATCCAGTATAGTCTATTCAGGTATAGTATAATACTTCTCCAGATCCTGGCCAATCTCCATTAGAAGTCTATGGAAGCAATGCTTGGAAAACTTCTGTTATTGTAAACACGTTTTTTTTTTTTGGTCCCCTATGTCATCTCTTGATATAGTAAAAAATAAAATAAAATAAAAAGCAGGCGGTGCATGCGTCAGTGTGAAACCCATGGTCTGCTGCTCTCTTCAGGCTGGTGCTGCAAGTCCCTGCCACAGAGATAACGGAGTCACTCACAGGAAGCGAATGACTGCCTCTATTCAGTGACAGCTGCAATTTTTAAAGGGAACCAGAGGCCCCAGGAAAGATTCTATTCCTACCTGGGGGCTTCCTCCAGCCCCATACGCGTGGATTGCTCCCACGCCGCCGTTCTTTGCTGCCTGGATCCGCCGGTACCGAGTCCCGTCATGGCCGGCAGACGCAGCCCATTGTCCGCATCACACGGGGCTCCCTACATATACGTACGCGTGAGGCTGCTTAATGCGCAGCAGCATGCGTACGGGTATGGAGGGAGCCCCTGTGATGCAGACAATTGGGCGCGTCCGCCGGAAGTGACGGGACACGGTACCGCCGATCCAGGAAGCGGAGGATGGCGGCGTGGGAGCGATCCAGGCTTATGAGGCTTGAAGAAGCCCCAGGTATGTATAAAAGCATAGCAATAGCAACAATATCTCCAGCCTGGGTATGCAGCCCTAGGGTATACTTAACCTTGTAGTCCACCAAATGTGCAAGTGCTTGTACTGTACCTTCAATGGGAGGACAGACTTTGTCCTTTGCAGCAGAGAATGTACCAGAACAGTGTCGGACTGGTAGGTGGAAAAGCAGAGGAAATCCACTTGCTGGCCAAGCAAAAGTAATCAGGTGTAGCTGCTCACAGTGAAGACTTGCTGCAGGTTTCTATTGGGAGTGATAACACAGGGTTACTGCTGCTTGACCAGCAGGTGGATTTCCTCAGCTTTTCCACCTCCCAGTCCGACACTGTACCAGAGCATGCTGGGCCATTTCTATGACAACTTCTGATATAGTAAACCACTTTTCCTGGTCCCGTGGAGCTTACTAGAACAAGATTATATTGCAATAAAAAAAAAGTGTTGGATCATTGGTAAGCATCAACAATTAACCATTTCATTGAATAAACAAGGCCTAGTCAACACCAGAAGCAGAGCTCCATTATGGTGGCCATACATGGTACAATAAAAACGTTCGATTATCCCGCTTATTCGATCTAAATGATCGAATTTGAAAGTTGAAAATTATTTTTTTTCGATCAAGAAATTCAAACAATTATCCAGTTTTTTTTGAGAAAAATCAGATCGGACATGCTGGAAAAATCTTTATACCGTATATACTCGCAAGCAAGCCGAATTTTTGACCCCCCAAAAGTGGGCCAAAAGTTGGGGGGTCGGCTTGCTTGCGAGTCATGTTTGCTCCTTATACCCCCCCCCCTCCGCCGCCGCTATTAGCTTACCCGGCGGCCTCCCATATCCCTCCCTCCGTCTCCTGCACTGGCTTGTAAATAGTTCGCAGCAGCTCGCCCCACGGCGGCTGCTGTGTGATGACGGAGGAAGCTGTAGGCAGAGCGGTTCCCATAGCAACGGCGATACACATCGCCCGTACAGGAAGCCGCTCTGCCTACAGCTTCCTCCGTCATCACACAGCAGCCGCCGTGGGGCGAGCTGCTGCGAACTATTTACAAGCCAGTGCAGGAGACGGAGGGAGGGATATGGGAAGCCGCCGGGTAAGCTAATAATAGCAGCAGCAGCAGCGGCGGCGGCGGGCGGGCGGGGGTCGGGACACTATCTACCTATACTGAGCACTATACTAGCTATACTGGGCACTATCTACTTACATTGGGGCACTATACTAGCTATACCGGGGCATTATAATAGCTATACTGGGGCACTATTCTAGCTATACTGGGCCCTATACTAGCTATACTGAACACTATACTGGCTATACTGAACACTATACTAGCTATACTGAACACTATACTAGCTATACTGAACACTATGCTAGCTATACTGAGCACTATGCTAGCTATACTGGGGGCACTATACTAGCTATACTGGGGGCACTTTACTAGCTATACTGTGGCACTTTACTAGCTATACTGTGGCACTTTACTAGCTATACTGAGCACTATACTAGCTATACTGAGCACTACCTACCTATACTGAGCACTATACTAGGGCACTATACTAACTATACTGGGCACTATACTAGCTATACTGAGCACTATACTAGCTATACTGGGCACTTTACTAGCTATACAGGGCACTACCTACCCATAATGGACACTATACTAGCTATACTGGGACACACATGAGGGAATCACACGGCCAGCATTTCCTACCCCCGGCTTACATGAGGGTCAATCATTTTTTTCTGTTTTTTCAGTTAAAAGTGGGGGGGTCGGCTTATATGCGGGTCGGCTTGCTTGCGAGTATATACGGTATTCGATCTAACGGAATAATCAAACTAAATTATCTAATCGAAAAGAAAAATTGTACCATGTATGGACACTTAAGCCAGGAAAAAAAAAAAATGTTTTAATCCTCTGGTCCCCCGCTGCCAGCTAGTTTCATTTTTGCCGACAGGCCCGGCCACGCTTAGTTTTCCCTGCATTCCCGACTGTATTTAGCGCTATTGCGTATATCTATCCGTAGGTAATGCAGCAACGCGTATCTTTGTACACGCTGCAGCCAGTCTTGTCGGCAAAAACGAAAATAGCTGGCAGCGGGAGACCAGAGGATGAGTGAGTGGCTCCGAGGGCACAGGACTGCTGCAGGGGGCTGGTAGAAGCCCCAGGTGAGTAAAACTCTTTTCTTCTGGCTTAAAGGGATACTTAAAGCTGAATATAACCCTGCATTTCAACTTTGCTCTAAAACATTATTTACAGTATATTATATGCAACCAGCATTTTTTTTTTTACTAGACCAGCATTGAGCAAACACTACCGAAAAGAAGGGCGTACCAGGGAAATCTAAATACACACTTGACGTCCAGAAGGACATTACCCTATAGGTACATAAATAAAACTTATAATTTTATTGTATGAATACACAGTTAAAAAAGAGTATCCCTGTTCAGATTACTCCACTGTACGGGTTACCAATAATATGTCCGCAGACAGGGTGTGGGGGTCTTTGTGTATTCATACAATAAAATTATAAGTTTTATTTATGTACCTATAGGCTAGACCAGCATTGGAAGGGTTACACAGGGCTTTAAAGTTCCTGGAGATTTCTGCAGACGCATCCGAAGCGGACATAGATACATTTTGTTTACATAAATGTATCTAAGTGTTGAATGTGACTCACTGTCTCTGACTGAGAAGGAGCTGGAGGACAGCCAAAGAGTTTGTAACATTTCTCAATAGGTACATTTATCTAAATAGAATGTAACAATCTGAACTGCTGCATATCTCTCCACCAAACTTTAAACCTCTGTGTTTAACCCTTCCAATGCTAGTCTAGTAAAAAAAAAATGCTTTTTGCATATAATATGCTGTAAATAATGTTTTAGAGCAAAGTTGAAATGCAGGGTTATATTCCGCTTTAATTCTGAGGAAAAAAAAATGACTTTTACTCACCTGAGGCTCCCCTCAGTCTCCTGCAGCTGAACGGTGCCCTCGCCGTGTCCCTCCGATACACCTGGACTCGCCGGCGGCCACTTCCGGTTTGGCCGTCACCGGCCGACAGGCTGGGAACGCAGCTGATTATCCGCGTCCCCGGCCGCAATAGCGCCCTCTATAATGCTATTGCGGCCGGGGACGCGGATAATCAGCCGCGTTCCCAGCCTGTCTGCCGGTGACGGCCAAACTGGAAGTGGCCGCCGGCGAGTCCAGGTGTATCGTAGGGACACAGCGAGGGCACCGTTCAGCTGCAGGAGGCTGAGGGGAGCCTCGGGTGAGTAAAAGTCATTTTTTTTCTCAGCCTTAAGGTTCCCTTTAAGTATCATTGTATTTGTCCTTAACTCCCTTGGCGTTATGATTCTTTCAGGATTTTAGGGTCTAAAAGCGCTGCACTTTTTTGCATGCTTTTAGATCCTAAAACCAGGAAAAAAATTCATACTGCAAGGGAGTTCTTCAGCAGTCCAGCACTCACTCACCTCCCTGGATCCAGCGCTACAGTTTTACCTTCTTTCCTCTGGGTGGCGCTTTAGCCGTATAGTGAGTTTGCTGGCTGTCATCATGACGACAGACTATCACACCAGGGGGAAAGCAGAGCCTTGGAGGAGAGGAAGAAGAATGGTGGCTGACGTCAGTATCTCCCGTGAGGCGAGTTAAACCGCTCGCTGCGCGCATTGCTCTGCATAGACCTCCCGGCGGCTACGAGTTAAGCTCGGGGATACCACTCCTGGCATGTTTTTTGCACCCCGAGCTGAACTCATGATTACCGCTAAGGAGGTAAAGAAGGCCTGTTTTCCACAAGCAGCTGAAGGCAGTGTATTCACCGCCTATCAGCTGCTGCTGTGCACCAGCCAGGCACTTGCTAGTGCTCAGCACAGGTGGCCTCCCATAGTGCTCCTGTGCTTAGCCATGACACCAGGTAACACAGACACGTGGTATTACCAAATGCTTTCATTCTGCTGCATGCAATTACAGCCGCATGGCGTTGTGGCTGGCAGTCAGGAGGCCAAACTACTCAACAAACAAGCAGTCCTACTGTCCATGCCTAAGGCCACATACACACATCAGACCATAGTCTTTTGAAAATGAAAGATCACAGACCAATCTTACCCCCTTCCATGTAGTATGAGAGCCATACCTTCACAGTCTTTTCTATGGAGCTGAACTCCCCATCAGAAAAAAATCTTTGCAAGATGCTGCACACACAGATGCTGTACAGACACAAAAGATCAGTATCTGCAAAAGATCTGTTCCTGCCAAAGATCCGTTCCTGCAAATTGCATTCATAGTCTATGAGATCTGCAGATCATCATACACACCTTGTTTAACTGACATTCATCTGCAGATCAGACAATCATCTGCAAATCTGAAAATCCATCCTGGTGGATCTGATCTGCAGATGAATGTCTGTTAAACAAGGTGTGTATGAGGATCTGCAGATATCATAGACTATGAATGCATTTTGCAGGAACGGATCTTTTGCAGGAACGGATCTTTTGCAGGAACAGATCTTTTGCAGATACTGATCTTTTGAATGTCTACAGCATCTTTGTGTGCAGCATCTTACAAAGATTTTTTTCTGATGTGGAGTTCAGCTCCATAGAATAGACTGTGTAGAGTATGGCTCTCATACTACATGGAAGGGGGTAAAATTGGTCTGTGGTCTTTCATTTTCCAAAGACTATGGTCTGATGTGTGTATGAGCCTTTAGAATCAGCTGCAACATTTTTACTATTCATCAAACTCTCCACATCCGGCTCCCTAAGTCACGGAATTTCAACGAGGCAGAAAGACAACCGCAAAAAAAGACTACATGACACTAGTTCCAAAGATAATGTTATATTTACAATAAACAATTCCTTCCTGAAAAAAAAAAAGCTTGGAGGACAAAAACAAATTAAAATGCTATTCCTATTCAATATGCAATAAAATGCTTCAAAGCCTTTTAAAGTGCACTTTTGCTGAGAACTTCTGAAAGCTGCTATTGCTGACCAGGATAGGAAGCTGATCTCCTGGCTACAGCAGCATCAGGTCCACCACATGCCTGAAAAACCCAAGCTGCTAAGGCCCCGTTCACACTTGCGGTTTTGCAAAAACCGCACCGGATGTCCGGACCGCACCGGAGCCGGATCGGACCTGAACCGTACGGTTCCTGTCCGGATCCGGTCCGGTTGCATACGGTTTCCGTGCGGTATGAACACGGTTCCGGTCCGGATCCGGATTCTTAAAGAGATAACAACCTGTATAAATACCTGGGGTTCTGGGAGGTCAGCAGAAGCTCTGGGGTCATTGTTGGAGACAGCTGGACGTGTGGAGACCATCCTTGGATACAGAGACAGCAGTTGGGACCATGGATCCAGTCATTTTTTACGCTTATTACCTGGGAATTCTCTCCTTCCTGTTGTTTACCTACTACTATGTGGGGAGAAGGCGTGCTCCTCGCAGGAGATGGTGGGTGCACCCTCTACTAGCCAGGAGGCAGAGGAAGGGAGAGTTCCAGGCCCTCTACCGGGACCTCAGACGACACCCACAGAAGTTCTACAGCTACACTCGGATGTCTATTCCCCTGTAAGTATATAGGCCTAAATACACCAACCGCCACCATTCCTAAACACCCCACCCTCACCCCCACAACACCTCATCCCTGTATACCTAGCTAAACACACCACCCTGACCCCCACACCCCTGTATACCTAGCTATACAGTACACCCCCACCCTCCACAACACTCCCAAACCTCTGTAACACCTCCCCCATCCTCCACCCAACACCTTGTCCCACAACATACTTTACAGCTTCTTCCTTTCCATCTCCTGACAGGTTTGATACCCTTTTGGAGATGGTGAAGGATGACCTTAGGAAGAAGGATACCACGTTCAGGAGAGCAGTCACACCACAAGAACAACTACTCATCACACTGAGGTATGTAAAAACAAATTTTTTTATTGCAAAAACAACCACTTTCCAACATGGAAACATTCTTCCAACATGGAAGACAAAAAAATAACATATCTATGGTATAGCCCGGTCAGTTTTAAGGAACACCAACCACCAACTTTGTGCTGGAAGAGTTGTAGGGCATAGCTGCCCAAGTGTCTTTCGGGGACACCAGGCCCTAATAAATTGAAGTGCTTCAAAAACCTAACCACTGGCACAGGACCCTCTGAGCCATGGATGAAGGACACAGGTCAGTGAAAAGGCTAGGCCTCTCACCGACCAGTCAAGGTGTCCTTCATCCATGGCTCCAAGGGTCTTGTGCAAGTGGTTAGGAACAAGAACAAAGTGAGGAGCAAGAGGAACCGATGGCAGAGGTGCATGACTACAGGTGCAGTGCAACAGGCACAAGGTTGTGACCCAGGTAGTGTCTTTCGGGGACACCAGGCCCTAAATTATTAGTGCTTCTAAAACCTAACCACTGGCACAGGACCCTCTGAGCCATGGATGAAGGACACAGGTCAGTGAAAAGGCTAGGCCTCTCACCGACCAGTGTAGGTGTCCTTCATCCATGGTTTCAAGGGTCTTGTGCAAGTGGTTAGGAACAAGAACAAAGTGAGGAGCAAGAGGAACCGATGGCAGAGGAGCAGGACTACAGGTGCAGTGCAACAGGCACAAGGTTGTGACCCAGGTAGTGTCTTTCGGGGACACCAGGCCCTAAAATTGAAGTGCTTTAAAAACCTAACCACTGGCACAGGACCCTCTGAGCCATGAATGAAGGACACAGGTCAGTGAAAAGGCTAGGCCTCTCACCGACCAGTCAAGGTGTCCTTCATCCATGGTTCAAAGGGTCTTGTGCAAGTGGTTAGGAACAAGAACAAAGTGAGGAGCAAGAGGAACCGATGGCAGAGGAGCAGGACTACAGGTGCAGTGCAACAGGCACAAGGTTGTGACCCAGGTAGTGTCTTTCGGGGACACCAGGCCCTAAATTATTAGTGCTTCTAAAACCTAACCACTGGCACAGGACCCTCTGAGCCATGGATGAAGGACACAGGTCAGTGAAAAGGCTAGGCCTCTCACCGACCAGTGTAGGTGTCCTTCATCCATGGTTTCAAGGGTCTTGTGCAAGTGGTTAGGAACAAGAACAAAGTGAGGAGCAAGAGGAACCGATGGCAGAGGTGCATGACTACAGGTGCAGTGCAACAGGCACAAGGTTGTGACCCAGGTAGTGTCTTTCGGGGACACCAGGCCCTAAAATTGAAGTGCTTCAAAAACCTAACCACTGGCACATGACCCTCTGAGCCATGGATGAAGGACACAGGTCAGTGAAAAGGCTAGGCCTCTCACCGACCAGTGAAGGTGTCCTTCACCCATGGCTCCAAGGGTCTTGTGCAAGTGATTAGGATCAACAAAGTAAGGAACAAGAGGAATCAAAGGCACAGGAGCAGGACTACAGGTGCAGTGCAACAGGCACAAGGTTGTGACCCAGGTAGTGTCTTTCGGGGACACCAGGCCCTAAATTATTAGTGCTTCTAAAACCTAACCACTGGCACAGGACCCTCTGAGCCATGGATGAAGGACACAGGTCAGTGAAAAGGCTAGGCCTCTCACCGACCAGTGAAGGTGTCCTTCACCCATGGCTCAAAGGGTCTTGTGCAAGTGATTAGGAACAACAAAGTAAGGAACAAGAGGAATCAAAGGCACAGGTGCAGGACTACAGGTGCAGTGCAACAGGCACAAGGTTGTGACCCAGGTAGTGTCTTTCGGGGACACCAGGCCCTAAATTATTAGTGCTTCTAAAACCTAACGACTGGCACAGGACCCTCTGAGCCATGGATGAAGGACACAGGTCAGTGAAAAGGCTAGGCCTCTCACCGACCAGTGAAGGTGTCCTTCACCCATGGCTCCAAGGGTCTTGTGCAAGTGATTAGGATCAACAAAGTAAGGAACAAGAGGAATCAAAGGCACAGGTGCAGGACTACAGGTGCAGTGCAACAGGCACAAGGTTGTGACCCAGGTAGTGTCTTTCGGGGACACCAGGCCCTAAAGTTCAAGTCCAGCAAAACCAAAAGTTAAAAAGCCCTGTGATGGTATCCTTCCTCCGAGGATCGGAGGTATTCAGAGGAGCATGTCCAGGAACAATTTGACTTTTTTTTTCAAATTGTATCGGCACCACTACTAGAAAAGGTGGGAGTTGCTGCCTGGAAATCTGGACTCTCTTGGGTGCTGGTCGTGGATGAGCTGGACCCTGACAGCGGTGGCCCATATTGACTGCCTCTGTAGCCGGTGTACATCTGTGATGATTGCCAGGTGGGCACCGCTGTTGGTTGTGGGGGTCTAAAAATTGGTGGTTGCAATAATGGCGTGTCCATGTGCTGTTTAATCACCTCCAGCAAATTGGAATGGCACGCCATCAGGTTTTGGGAAGGCACCTTTTCCAGATATGGTATTAGAGACATCACAGTGTGAAAACACGGGTGTGCCTGCAATTTCAGTAGTTCCTTGCTTTGTTGATGCATTTGCTGCATCATGTTCTGCAGCTGGCCCACCGACTGATGATGCTGCGCACGCAGTTGGTCGATTTCTCCTCTGTGCATCTCATGCATCATTTTAAGCTTGTCCCTGTAGTGCCCATGTACAGCGTCGAGCTCACATTGCAGTGAAGTGATGTGGGACTTGTACTGCTCCATGATATGGCCCCTGTCCTCATCTTGCAACTGCCGGGTTATGAGAGTTTGGTGGCTCTGAAGAATCCCGAGAAGTCCGGAGACAGCCCCGGACATCTCGGACTCTGTCTCTCTCCTTGTTGGGGGGAGGGTACCTCGACGCCTCACTGGTGTGGTGGTCCTCACTGGTGGTGTGGCAGCATCTTCCCGTCCTCTGGCCTGTGTCGGGGTTGCCCTGCGCACTGGTTGTGCTGCAGTCTCTCGGTGCTCCTCACTTTGTTCTTGTTCCCCTGGAGCTTCCATAGCGGTCGATTGTGGAGGTTCAGCTTCTTCCACACTCGGTCCTGCAACCTCAACATCCAAGCTCTCTTCTGCCAAGTCATCATCAAAGGAGAGAGTTGGGATTAAGGACTCCCTCCTCCTACTCCTCTCCTCGGGGCAATAGGTTACATCGGCGACGTCATCATCCACCAAGCTCTCCTCACTGCTGAACCGTGCCTCCTGGGTCGGTTCCTCTTGCTCCAAATTGTCTTCAGTCCTGTAGATAAAAACAATATTTATTGGTGTGCCAAACAGCATGTGGCGTCAATTCACAGAGCTAGCAAACACTAGCAATCACTTTATCAACCGTTTCTACCCAACATTTGATAAAGCTTGTGAGAAAAGTTCGCTAGCCATGGGAATTGAGGCCATAGCAATACATGGCCGAAGTCATGGTAAATGAGCTCTCAGTTCCTGCCCACAGTAGTGGTACTTACAGTCTAGGTTCCAGGCTTGCATTGATGAAAGACAATTGCTTGGCAAATTGGTAGTCTTTTTGTCGCCTTCCCCCGCCACTGCCACTTCGTTCGGCAAGTTTTTTCTTCCGTAGCCATTTCACATATGCATCCCGTATATTGCGCCACCTTGTCTTGAACCTTTCTCCTGTAACGACATGAAAAATTGATTTCGATTATTTCTCTTGTAGGTACATCGCAACTGGACAAACATATACATCGCTACATGTCACATTTCGTATTGGGAAGAGCACGGTGGCAGGCATCGTCGTGAGGACTTCGAGGATCCTTTGGACGCGACTGAGGGCCAGATACATGCCTGTGCCGGACACCACGAAATGGGAGGAGATCGCCCAGGGCTTCTGGACCGAGTGCAAGTTTCCTAATTGTGTTGGCGCACTGGATGGGAAACACATCCGGATTCAGAAACCCGTGGGGAGTGGCAGCCATTATTTCAACTATAAAAAATACTTCAGCATTGTTCTAATGGCAGTGGCAGATGCGGACTACAAGTTTGTGTACGTGGATGTGGGGTCGTACGGTAGTTCCAATGACTCTGGAATTTTCCAGCGTACGACCCTTTGCCGGCTGATGGAGGAAGGCAGACTGCGTCTCCCCCGTGACAGACCCTGGCCTGGGACAAGGGCACCGGCCTACCCCTATGTGTTTGTGGGGGACGAGGCCTTCGCCCTGTCCGACCATGTAATGCGTCCGTACCCAGACAGGGGACTTGATGCCAGCCAGCTACACTTCAATGCTCGGTTGAGCCGTGCAAGGAGAATGGTGGAGTGCACATTTGGGATCCTGGTGTCAAAGTGGAGGGTGTTCCACACGCCCATGCTGCTGAAACCGGGCAACGCAGTTGTCGTGGTGAAGGCAGCATGCATCCTCCACAACTTTGTGCGGCAGGAGGAAAGAGAGACTCCGGAACCCCCGAATGTGCTTCCACTAATGCCCCTGCGGAGGTATGCAACCAGGCCAAGGGTAGTGTCACTGCGGAACAGGGACCAACTGAGACTTTATTTTACCACACCACCAGGACGAGGGTGAATGTTTGGTTTTTAATATGTTTTGTTGAAATGTGTTTATTTTGGAGTTTCAAGTTTTTGAGTGATTTTAAATGTATTAATTTTTTACAATAAATTGATGTATAATAATTGGTCATTGTGTATGTTTTATGTGCACAGGTGGGGTACATCGCAGGTGGGTGGGATACATCACAGGTGGGTGGGATACATCACAGGTGGGATACATCACAGGTGGGGTACAGGTGGGTGGGATACATCACAGGTGGGGTACTGGTGGGTGGGATACATCACAGGTGGGATACATCACAGGTGGCGTACAGGTGGGTGGGATACATCACAGGTGGGGTACAGGTGGGTGGGATACATCACAGGTGGGATACATCACAGGTGGGGTACAGGTGGGTGGGATACATCACAGGTGGGGTACAGGTGGGTGTGATACATCACAGGTGGGTGGGATACAGCACAGGTGGGGTACAGGTGGGTGGGATACATCACAGGTGGGATACATCACAGGTGGGGTAGAGGTGGGTGGGATACATCACAGGTGGGGTAGAGGTGGGTGGGATACATCACAGGTGGGGTAGAGGTGGGTGGAATACATCACAGGTGGGGTACAGGTGGGTGGGATACATCACAGGTGGGGTACAGGTGGGTGGGATACATCACAGGTGGGGTACAGGTGGGTGGGATACATCACAGGTGGGGTACAGGTGGGTGGGATACATCACAGGTGGGTGGGATACATCACAGGTGGGATACATCACAGGTGGGGTACAGGTGGGTGGGATACATCACAGGTGGGTGGGATACATCACAGGTGGGATACATCACAGGTGGGGTACAGGTGGGTGGGATACATCACAGGTGGGGTACTGGTGGGTGGGATACATCACAGGTGGGATACATCACAGGTGGGGTACAGGTGGGTGTGAAACATCACAGGTGGGTGGGATACAGCACAGGTGGGGTACAGGTGGGTGGGATACATCACAGGTGGGATACATCACAGGTGGGGTGGGATACATCACAGGTGGGGTACAGGTGGGTGGGATACATCACAGGTAGGGTACAGGTGGGTGGGATACATCACAGGTGGGTGGGATACAGCACAGGTGGGGTACATCACAGGTGGGGTACAGGTGGGTGGGATACATCACAGGTGGGGTACAGGTGGGTGGGGAACAGGTGGGTGGGCCACGGGTGGGTGGGCAACACGTGGGTGACACAAATCCATAGCAAAAGTGGAATACATCACAAGCTTAAACCACAAGCCCCCCCAAAAAACTTCTAGTCAACATACCCTCTGTGCCTTGCTGTCTCTTGCTCAAGTTCTCAAAGTCCTCCACATACAGCTTGGCAATTTTTTTCCACAGGCCTCTGCATTTTTTGATGTTGCTGTGGTCCGCATCCCCCTTGTCCCACAGGGCTGGTACCTGCTGCACCTGTAGGATGAGGTCTTCTGATGTGTAGGGCCTCACCCCCTCGCTATCAGACAGATCCTGCTCCATATTGCTGCCAAAGAGCTCCAGCATGAAGTCACTGCTGCTCCACTCTGTGAACGCTGGTGCCATGTGGTCCCCATCCAAAATGGCCACCATACCATAGAGTCAGCATAGGAAGTGTGGTACAACATCCGGTTTTTATAGCCAGTGTGTTGTGCGCTCTCCGGTTCTCATTGGTTTCCATTGGCCGGATGCAACATTCCGGCTCCGGTCCGGATACGTCAGCCGGACCAAAAAATAGCGCATGTTGGAACGGACGCCGGAGTCCGGATCCGGTCCGGCTCCGGTCCGGACGAAACGGACGCATGTGAACGGTCGCATAGACTTTCATTGCTATGCCGTGCGTCCGTTTCGTCCGGTCCGCATGCGGTCCGGCTCCGGCACGGCGATTCCGGATAGCAGCCGCTAATGTGAACCGGGCCTAATAGAAGCACAGTCCAGCGCTCTGAAACACCTGATCTGCATATTGATTCAGGATTAGTGACACAAAGTATTACCTGTAGAGGAAGGAAGCAGGATTCTTCAAATCATGGTCAACAGCAGCTTCCAAAATCTGAGCATATTGGCTCACCTTAACCCTAAAAATTCAGTTTTAATGCAAGTGTGTCTGGAATAGAGGTCACTGAGATGCCAATATGCAAATTGTATGTTGCTTGGAATTGACCCAATCAAAAGCACTTCCTGTTAATTTTGATTGGCCCAATTCCAAGCTGCATACATATTGCTTGAAACTTGCAATTACTGTGGGATGTGATAGTTTGGGCAACCTTGTTAACCACCTTAGCGGTATGGACGAGCTCAGCTCGTCCATTACCGCCAGAGGGTGCCGCTCAGGCCCTGCTGGGCCGATTTACATGAAATAAAGAGCAGCACACGCAGCCGGCACTTTGCCAGCCGCGTGTGCTGCCCGATCGCCGCCGCTCTGCGGCGATCCGCCGCGAGCAGCGGCGAAAGAGGGTCCCCCCAGCCGCCTGAGCCCTGCGCAGCCGGAACAAATAGTTCCGGCCAGCGCTAAGGGCTGGATCGGAGGCGGCAGACGTCAGGACGTCGGCTGACGTCCATGACGTCACTCCGCTCGTCGCTATGGCGACGATCTAAGCAAAACAAGGAAGGCCGCTCATCGCGGCCTTCCTTGTTTATTCTGGGCGCCGGAGGCGATCGGAAGAACGCCTCCGGAGCGCCATCTAGTGGGCTTTCATGCAGCCAACTTTCAGTTGGCTGCATGAAATATTTTTTTTTTTATTTAAAAAAAACCCTCATGCAGCTGCCCTGGCGATCTTAATAGAACGCCAGGGTGGTTAATCATCATGATTTTCCTGTATAAATCGTTGGTTGTTACAATAAAAAATGTCAGTTAAATATATCATATAGGAGACACACACACACGGTGATATTTGAGAAATGAAGTTTATTGGCTTTAGTCCCCGACTAGGATGCACGTCAATTGGTTCTCCGGCTGTGGGGCGGGGAGCCCTTGCTGGACGAGCATATCAACAAAACATGTTTGTAACCCCTAACAGGATGAATAAGAGTCAATATTAGATTAACAGATGAGCACACCTCATTGGAAATTCACATAACATAATGCCGTACATAGATTTTTGCACATATTTAAGTCCTTACATTTTTCCTTTCCCCTCACGTTCAATACAACTTAATGCGGATATTACTGTATGCGCGTAACGGTTACATACATATCTAAGCTTCCCCCCACCCTGGTAAACGTTAGATACCCACACAGGAACATCACGGCCCTGCCAGTCTTTCACGTAAAAAGCAAACTTTTCCTCATAAACCACCCCTAACATGGTGCATAAGCACACATCTATATTACTTATCTGGCATTGTACACTTTCATAACCTTAGCCGGACCCTACTAATCTTCTCCCATGAAAGCAACATATTATAGCAGACTGATGTCTCAATCTGCACGCCAAAACCTCCCTCCGAGTTCACTCAGACCCTGCCAGTCTTTCACATGAAAGCAGCATTCACTCAGACCCTGCTTTCATCTGTTAGGGCTGAGACACATCAGAAAAGCTTCCCAAACGCTAGAGGTTTCAAAAGCTCTTCTAAATGTAATGCTATGTTTTTTTTTTTTTTTTTTTTTACAAAACCTCATCGCTCCAGTGTGCATAGACACATAGGATAACATTAGCAGGTTTCAAAAACTCAAAACTCTCAGAAAAACTCCTCTGGTGTGCACCGGGCCTATATCTAATATTGACCCTCATTCATCCTGTTTTTTTGATATGCTCGTCCAGCAAGGGCTCCCCGCTCCACAGCCGGAGAACCAATTGACGTGCAACCTAGTCGGGGACTTTGGCTGAGTGGGTGGTGGCCTGGGCAGGCATTCACATATGTAAAGATGCAGTGTGTGTGTGTGTGTCTATTGCCCCCTGATGAGTCACACCCCCAGTGACGAAACGCGTCGGGTGGAGCCTAGACACACACGCTTCCTGGACATACAAGAGGTTACCGGCGCTGATGCGGGGAGACCTGACGGATGGTAGCTACAGGATACGTGAGATATGCGGTTATTGTTCTTTTATCTGGTACGCAGTACTTTTTATGGGGCATTGAGCCATATTAAATGAAGATTTTATGCCATGAGAGGCAGTCTTTTTATGTTTTATTTTAGAAACTGGATTGCAGTGCGTTTGTGATACGCTTATTCCAAGAATCCTTTTGGTGAGCAGGGAACTAAAGGGGGGAGTGTGACCCCTATCCTGCATGCGGTGGTAGTTCAATCCTGCACAGTGTGTTTGTGACACAAGAGTGTACTGTACTTGGAAGATTACCCGCTATGTGGTTGATTCTGTTTCCCTAGGGATACGTATTCACTGGCTTAAACTGCAAATTCTACCAGACGCGCTACTGCATCTAACCTAAGCTTTGGAGGAGAACTTTTTGATCTTACTCTTTAGCAGCAAGCAGCAAACTGGACTATTAGATGTTTTAGTGTGGTGAGCGCTGTATCGTTTTGACTGAGGTTCCAATGACAGTCTGGATTCTGGTTGAAGGTATTTTGGACCATTCCCCTTTACAAAACATCTCTAGTTCATTCAGCTTTGATGGCTTCTGAACATGGACAGCACTCTAACTCACACCACAGATTTTCAATTATATTCAGGTCTGGGGACTGAGATGGTCATTCCAGAACGTTATACTTTTTCCTCTACATAAATGCCTTAGTGGATTTTGAGCAGTGTTTAGGGTCGCTGTCTTGTTGAAAAATCCAGCCCGGCACAGCTTCAACTTTGTCACCGATTCCTGGACATTGGTCTCCAGAATCTGCTGATACTGAGTGAAATCCATCCGTCCCTCAACTTTGACAAGTTTCCCAGTCCCTGTACTGGCCACACAGCCCCACAGCATGATGTAACCACCACATTTTACTGTAGGTAGCAGATGTTTTTCTTGGAATGCTGTGTTTTTCCTCCATGCATAACACCCCTTGTTATGCCCAAATAACTCAATTTTAGTTTCATCAGTTCACCTTATTCTAAAATGTAGCTGGCTTGTCCAAATGTGCTTTAGCATACCTCAAGCAGCTCGGTTTCTGCTGTCTGTGAAAAAAAGGCTTCCTCTGTATCACTCTAGCATATAGCATCTCCTTGTGTAAAGTGTGCCGAATGGTTGACTCCATCTGCAGCAAGATGATGTTGTAGGTCTTTGGTGCTGGTCTGTGGGTTGGCTCTGACTGTTCTCATCATTTGTCGCTTCTATCTGAGATTTTTTTTGGTCTGCCACTTCGAGCCTTAACTTGAACTAAGCCTGTGGTCTTCCATTTCCTTAATATGTTCCTAAATGTGGAAAGAGACAGCTGAAATCCCTGACACAGCTTTCTGTATCCTTCCCCTAAACCATGATGGTGTTTTGATACCCCCATGTTGCTACTCTTCAGAGAACATTAAAAGAGGAGGGAAACTTAAAATTGACCCCCTTAAATACTCTCTCATAATTGGATTCACTTGTGTATGTAGGTCATGGGTCACTGAGCTTACCAAGCCAATTTGAGTTCCAGTAATTAGTTCTAAAGATTTTGGAATCAATAAAATGACAACAGTGCCCACATTTATGAACCTGCCAAATTTTATTTAAACAACTATTGCGCACTTTCTGTAAATCCAATTAACGTAATTTCACTTCTCAAATATCACTGTGTGTCTCCTGTATGATATATTTAACTGACATTTTTTATCGTAACAACCAACGATTTATACAGGAAAATCATGGCGATTAATAATGTTGCCCAAATTTTCGCATCCCACTGTATATGCATCTCAAGTCAAGAAGAATAAGTATAATGGAGGTTAATTATTCTCTTTTTTTGAGATCCAGGATCTTTTCAGTCACCTAAAGCAACAGTCACATTATTCAGTCATGAAACTGAAGGCGTCTTTCAGTACATTTGTATGCATTTAAACATACAGATCAGCATGAAATATGAGTAAGAAACAGCAAATTATATATATATATTTTTTGTAATAAACCCATTTGATGTAAACAAGCTCATAGATTAACCTGGGCTGTCAGTGCTGATGCATTCGTGAATAAATGCTAGGCTCACAGTGGGCGTTTTGTTACCTGTAAAAGCAGGAACAAGTTGTCGCAGACAGACAATGAAAAGTGTGCTTCACTGTCAATGTGCACGTTTTGCTGTGATGCACTGCATGCAGTGTGTTGGAAATCAGCATGCAGTTAGACCGCACCAGGCGCACTGTGAACGTCACATAGGTGTTGCATTGTAGTGGGACGCTATGCGGTATAAAGCAGCCATTACTTTGCATAGCAATGCCCCACTGTGAACGTAGCCTGAAGGACTTGCCAACACTTGAAATTAAATTCCACAAGTTAAATGAATTGCTTTAGAGTGAGGATGGTGGTAAGCCTTGTACACACAAGTACTATCGGCTACAGGGACCTGGACTCTATACCTCAGGCTGGATTCACAGCGATCAGTTGCATAATGCACGCTTTATGAGTGTGAACTGCAATAGAGACTGGTCATATATTTAAATGCAAGGCCTGCATGCAGCCAGTTACAATAACGGGATCCGTTACAACACAGTACTGTTAACAGCACCATAGGATTGTATAGACATGGAGTTACCATGCAGACATATTCTGCAACTCAACTGAGCACTCTAAACTAGGCCTCAGGCAACAGTTTGAGGCCAAAACTTCTATTTACTGCCTCTTATTCTTGCCAGGGCACCGATTTTACTCACCTGTCGCTGCGCACACCCACCACTCTGTCTCTGCTGCACTGAGCTGTCTAATTCCAGATGAGTTCTGTATGCTGGCCAGGAGCCAATGATCACTGAGCCAATCACAGTGATTACAGTAGATTTAAAATAAATAAAATGCTTTGGGTCCTTAAGGGACCTGTTAATAATTTGAAAGGTTTCTTAACCCTTTTAAGACTATTTGTGACTGTTCCAGTTTAGGGTTTTCGACTGACTTTCTGTACCAGAAATAGGGTCACAAAACAGGACAAAGTTATGGTAGGTCCTTAAACCGCAAGAAAAATACACTTTATAGGCAGTTTCACACCAAAAGTGCTTTTCTCCGATTTTCTGTTCGTTACCATTTTAAAAATTGCTTGGTTAATGTCATCAAATGGGCTATTTCAAACTGGAGTGAATAGTTAAAAATACGCAAAAGCACTGTATGTTTTTTTTTTTCTTTTTGCAGAGATTGCAATTCTGTAAACAGAATAAAAAAGCCAAAGCACATATATAATCGCAAAGTGCTTTTTGGCATGGACAGCTGTGAAGCACTGTGGTGAGGATTAGAATATAGGCGGTTTTTACTGCAGGCTGGTTCCCCGCTAAGAATATTTCCCTATGTTTCTGTCCCTGTGTTAAGCTGCCCAAAACAATTTTAGTCTGAGGGAAAGCTTACACTATCCAAAAGCGACATACGTTTAGGCTGGAGTTGCACCTAAGGCCCAGTGCACACCGAGCGGTTTTTGGAGCGATCCGCCGGCCGCATCCGCCTATAAAAACGCTTGTCTAATGTATTGCAATGGGATGGTGCACACCGGCGGTTTGCGTTTTTTGCCAAGCCGCAAACGCGCCTCCTCCTGCGTGTTTGCGGATTTCGGAAGCGTTTCGTCCTCAATGTAAAGTATAGGAAAAACGTAAACCGCTCTGAAAAACGCTACTTCAGAGCGGTTTGCCAGGCATTTTTGTTACAGTAGCTGTTCAGTAACAGCTTTTACTGTAACAATATGTGTAATCTGCTACACAAAAACACACCCAAAATGGCTAGGTATGTTTAGAAAACCTCTCTAAACATACCTAGAATCGCTCTGAAATCAGCTCCCAAAACCGCTAGCGTATTGCGGATCTGCTAGCGGTTTTGGTGTGCACTGGGCCTTACAGCTAGTTTCAAACTGAGGCGTTGCAATGCGTTACGTTAGAACATGCACATAACATAGCCAAAACACGCATTTGCAGTGGCATGCGATGCCCCACAGACAAAGACACGACTAACCCCTGTGTACGTTCATTGACTTACATTGCGGGCTTCTAGCAACACACATGTTCTGTGTTGTAACCAGGCCCGGAATTTACATCACAGGAGCCTTGTAGGCACAGATGTCCTGGCACCCTAGACTTCCCCTCCATGAACCTACAAACCCTTGCCGGACTGCACTGCAAGTGTGCTGGCTGTCCCAGCTGTCACTTTTCCCTTACTTTCCATGCCCATCATAGGTAGCTACAGGTGTCCCTTAGTATTAGGAGGCCAGAGGTACCCTCAATATTAAGTAGCTAGTGGTGCCCCCAAGAGTTAGGTAGCCAGAGGTACCCTCAGTATTAAGTTGCCCCTGACTGAATGGAGGAGATCTCATCAGTGGAATGTCAAGAGGAGGGTGATTAGCCCCTCATTTACACTCTCATCAGGACTCTGCATAAGGAAGAAGGGAGGGAGGCGCGCTCGGAAAGAAGTGAGCTGCCTTTCCATCATCAGGCGCCTGTAGGCACGTGCCTACAGTGCCTTATGGTAAATCCGGCTCTGGTTGGAACGATGGAATCTGTTGCATTAATAATTTTGCATGTCAACTTGCTGCTCATACAATTCCATTGGCCTGTTCACAGTAGTGCATTGTAACAGATCACGTTACTCTAACTTGCTAGGTCCAGTTTCTATTGCAGTTTACACACATAACCCATGTGTTATGCAATGGACCACTGTAAGTTTAGCCTGAAGGCTCAAAACCACTAGCAGCCGTTTCTAAGCGCTAGTGATTTGAAAAGCTCTTGCTAATGTAATGCCATGGGGGATTTTTATAAAATCAAATCTCTCAAGTAGGATCACACTCATAACATTACAATAGCATGAACTTGTCAAATCACAATGGCTTAGTAACATACTGCTAGAGGGTTCCAGGCCTAAGGGCCCTTTTCCACAGGCAGCTGAACTGCACGCTCAATGAGCATTTGCCAGGCAGCAGCAAGCAGCTTTGAGAATTCAACAGCAGCTTAATCACATTTGGTGCGATTATATTGTCCATTGTAACCCAACATAGTGTGAAAGTATCCTAGCTGCCTTTCAATGCAGTTTACACCATTAGGCCTCATTTCCACAAGCAGTTGAACTCTGTGCTCAGCAAGCAGTTACCAGGCAGCAATGAGCAGTTACCAAGCAGTAGCAAGCAGTTGTGAGAGTCTGAGAGGCTTTTCACTGTATCAACTGCTTGTAGAAAAACACCCTAAGGGCTCATTTCCAGAGGCAATTGAACTGTGTGCTCAGCAAGCATTTACCAGGCAGCAGCAAGTAGTTAAGAGTTTGAGAGGCCTTTCACTGCCTATAAACTGCTCATGAAAATAAGGCCTGCCTAAGGTGGGTATCATTGCTGGGTTGGACAGCTTGCATGCTCAGTCTCCTGCATGCTGCAGTTTGGATAAATGTTGCTGGAAGACACCCATCACTGCACACTATACAAAGTGAATCCAGACAACAAACTACACTTGAAAACCAGAGTATCTATTTAACCTGTTCATACAGCTGTATCAAATCAAAGTATTTATACATATGTCCACACATCTGTACATCCAATGAGAATGCCAAGGCTACACGTCTGTGTAAGAATATGCTACAACCCATTACAAAACCCACATTAGCACCTCTCATTACATCAGTGAAGGGGGTGTCCATACCTGCAAGCCAAACAAATATTCTGAATCTGTATACTATGAATTCACTAGAAAGCAAGGCCTTTACTGGTTAAACTAACTAGAGAATCCCAGTTTCTTCATAGAAAAGCATGTGATCGATTCGACCAATTTGGAAGTCTGTGACTGGCTAGTTGAACTGATGTGATCATATCTAACTAGGGCTCATTCACACTACAAGAGCTTTTCTAAGCGCTTTGTGATTTTAAAAGCTCTTGCTAATGTTATCCTATGTGTGTGTTCACACTGGAGCTATGGGATTTAGTAAAAATCCCCCACAGCATTGCATTAGCAAGATTTTTTTAGTGCTTAAAAAGCTCTTGTAGTGTGAGGCCATACACTTATAGATCACCATTAGATAGATCCATCGTGATTAGAGAGGGATCTATTGCTGCCCACACACTTCAGATAGACTTTCAGCATGAAATACATAGATTTAAAATATGTGCCACTGCCTGCTGGGCTGCCCAGGCCTCCATCTCCCTAGGTGTTGGCAGCAGAGCCCTCACCTGTCCCATCTGCAGGCCTCCTGTGTCTGGTAACTTTTCTAGGCTCTGTCTCCTAATTATGTATTCAGAAGGCTCTGTCTCCTAGTTATAACCACTATTCAGAAGGCTCTGTCTACCAGTTATAACCACTATTCACAAGGCCCCGTTTCCTAGTGGAGTCACAAGCAACCTTCTAAACACTCAGCTAACATTATACCACTATATTTCTCATAGGATATCACAGCATCAATAGTTCTTCCAAACCTGTCTGAATTTGTGCAGTTCTGCATATACTTGTCAGCATAAATAGTTGGCACCACAAGGCAATTGCAAAAGACATTGTCCCATTTAAAAAGAACATTGGCCTCAATTCACTAACCTTAACTCCTGTCTTTAATAACTCTTCTGAGCTGTTTTACAGTTATCACCATTGTCTTTTTTGATAGATGCAGTAGACATCACTGTCGCCATGCAACACCAGCCAGTGCACTATCTGAAAGGAGTTTTTATGGGTTTCCCCTGGTTTCCTCACACATCTAAAAAACAAACTTTGGAGATATTTGGCTTCTTGACACATACTAAAAGCAAACTGCTCAGATATTTGGTCGATTCAGAATGGTTTGTGGACTATGGTAGGGATTAGAATGTGAGCTCTGCTAAGGAACAGCTAGTGGCATGAACCATTTTCAAGTGTGTGAAGAATAATGCTTGAATATTAGGAAATGAAACAGATGTCCACTTGGGCTCCCATACTCACACTACTAGTCCTATCATTACAGAAATAAAAAGAGGTAGTGCATGTTTAGGGATAGTTCTGCCCAGAGCTCCTACACAAAAAATGTAGGTGTTAATAGTCCTATTGAGTGATAGCAAGATGCTAGCTGTAAATTATTATCTAAGCTTCCTTTCAAGAGACTCTGTACCAAAATGTTTCAGCCTTAGTTCTTCTATCCTATAAGTTCCTATGCCTGTTCTAATGTGCTCTGGCTTACTGCAGCCTTTCCTACTTGCACAGTCTCTGTAATAAATCTTATCTCCTTTCCTCTGTCGTGTGTCGGGCTAAGGCTTGAATGTGTGGAATGTGCAGGGCTGCTTGTGATTGGATAGAAGCGATACACACCCTCTGCAGGCCCCCTGCACACACTGTATAACTCACACACTCTGCTTATGTGAGCCCATTACAAGCTGGTTAGTTTGTTTGTAAACACTGCCTAAAACTGTTAATTACAAGCCAGGATTGCAGCAGAGAGTGGCAGAAACAGCACAGAGGGGCACAGGAGAAAATAAGGAATAGAATGGTATGCTTTTTAGTGTAAGACTATTAGAGTACAGATTCTCTTTAAGCACAGTCATGTGACATGATACAGCACACTTCCTCCTACACGCTCTACATAACACTGTACAGCAGCACAGCCTTCATCCCTACACAGCACTGACACTGGATTGCAATGTCTGGCAGCTGTAGGAATAAAAATACATTACAAAAATTAGATATTCCACCTATGGAACTGTCCCCCAAGTGCCTTAAAGCACAGCACAGACAGAAGCAACAGGTTTTGGACTAGTCCTTTTCTTCATGGGGGAATTCTTAGGGATTAATTAATTTTCAAAAGCACTTAGTGAATGGCAGTTGCTCTGTCCAACTGCCAAAAAACTGTAGCAAGCAGAGAAGCTAGCCAGCATCATTGTTGAAATCCTTTTTAGGGAATATTTTGTTTTATAAAGAATAAAAGCCTTGCTGAGAATCCCCATGAAGAGATGGACTAGTCCAAAACCTGTCGCTTCTGTCAGATTTCTACTACCTACTGTAAGTGACAGCAACATAGGAGAAAAGTAATTTAAGACTCTGGAAAAAGCGTACTTCTTTGTCTATGTTTGCACATATTTTACAATTTTTTTGCCATAGTGCCCCTTTAAGCAAACTCATAGTTGTGATATAATGTCTTGTCTCTATTTTTGTTAAATTTAGAGTTTCTAAAGGCTGTTACTTTCATCTTTTTGTAAGGTGCTTTTTTAGGCCATCTTTCCACCTGGGCACAGTACGCACCCTGTGGTCACTTGAAGAGTACTTAGCCATGCCAGTTAGATGTAGTTCAATAATGCCTGTCAGTAACTGACAGATCGCACTGGCTGGACTGCTAGGGCCACTCCAGGCAGTTACCAAGGGGCTGCTAATTACCCAAGTCATTTTTGAATAAGCTAGATTTTGTGAGTTTTAACTCATATCCAACTCTTAATTCAGGTTCCAGGAGCACCAACGCTGCTTATGCACACATCCCTCCAAATGGTAATGGCAGTCAGGGTAAACATTACATTTAAAATAAAATATCTGGGTTTCCTACATATAGGTGTAATTAAATGAAGGGGTCATTTTGATTTATTTCATATCTAGAGGAATAGGAACTTAAATGTCTAAAGAGGGCAGGAACATCTAAAACCGTAGAGCAGAAGTGAACATGGCCAGAAGTATGTAAACAGTATTTTTCTGTCCTCAGGAACATTCATAATTCGATTTTTGATTTGCCACATCCCACTAACCAATCACAATGCAAACATTCTAACAGCTTAAAGTGGGATAAAACTCTGACATAACATTCAATAAAAATGTGTTTTCCTACTTTTCACTACCCGTACGGTTATCATATTGCTTTCGTGCACAAGTAATATTGCCCATTTACAAATTACAAGTTCCCAAAGTAAAGTTTATCTGCTCTGAAAGCGGTCATTGCATTTTATTCATAGCTGCTGTATTTATAACTTAAAATGTATGTAGTGATCATTTCTCAGCTCTCTCCCCGCTTCTCAGATCAGTACAATTCTGTTTCAGCACATTGCTGGCTGTATACTAATTGTAGATACAGAAGAATGTACACAAAAGATAACCACTTCTTTGGAATGTGGCCAGAACCTTTTAGGAGTTTTCCACTAAAGACAAAATGCAGTGTATGAGTGAATGCTGTTCTGCTGCAATGATTTTGTGTGGTAGTAGAATTTATGCTGTAAATAGAGGAAACAAAGAGGAAATTCTGAGTTTCATACTACTTAAAGGAATTGACGGAGAGGTCACTGTAAAAATCCAAGCTAGTGTTCAAAGTGGTCCCTGTAGGTATAGGTCTCTGCAGGCACACAAAGGAGGCGGTGATTAATAGATATACTTACAAGCACCTTGTGGTACGCACCGTTATGCTGTAAGAACAATAGCAGGACGCAACAAGGTCCCTTTAAATTAGCATCTACACATTAAATCCCCAACACTGACAATCACCTAAAAACACCATTATTTTTTTTTTCTTCAGCAATTAGCCATTACAGTTCATTAGTAAAGAAAAGTCTTAGCTGAAATGGAATTTCATTTAAAAAAAATTCAAAAATATCACCATTTTCCAGAAATATCTAACAAAAATACAGAACTCCACTTGTCACGGATCAAAATGATTTGCTAAATGGGAAAGGTTGAGTTCATTAGTGGCTGTACAAAAGCTGCGAGACATAAGCGGCCGCTGGCGCTCTGCAAATCACACAGCAGCTGGCCTGGCCTTCAAGTTCCAGTTTCTGTTCCGATTGGACAATAAATAAAAAAACAAAAAAAAACAAAAAAAAAAAAAACAAGTGAAGCACGAAGTTTACAGGATTCCTTATTAAATAGCATAAGTATTCAATACATTAAAATATAAAAAGTACAATCCATCTTCAGTAACGGTGGGCGGGGTGGAGAGATGGCTCGGGGTGGTCAGTATGGGAAAACTCATTGGTTTTTCGGCTTGGGTGAGCTTCTGTCTGTGGCTGCCTCCCCGTTCCGCTGTAATGTCAGGTCCTCCACTCGGTATTCTTGTTTCTGCCTTCGGATTTCTTTATAGCGTAGCGTTATGTCTCTGAAAATGGGACACAAATGGAAACATTTAGGGATCAGATATTAAAAAATAACCTCTAACCAAATACTTGAAAATAATATAGAATTCATTTTAGGGAGGCTTAAGTTAAATATGGTAGCCTCCATATCATTCTCACCTCGGGTTCTCTTTATTTCCTTTTAACCACCTGGGCGGTATGGACGAGCTCAGCTCGTCCATCACCGCCGGAGGCTGCCGCTCAGGCCCTGCTGGGCCGATTTGCGCCAAATAAAGAGCAGCACACGCAGCCGGCACTTTGCCAGCCGCGTGTGCTGCCCGATCGCCGCCGCTCTGCGGCGATTCGCCGCGAGCAGCGGCGAAAGAGGGTCCCCCCAGCCGCCTGAGCCCTGCGCAGCCGGAACAAAAAGTTCCGGCCAGCGCTAAGGGCTGGATCGGAGGCGTCTGACGTCAGGACGTCGGCTGACGTCCATGACGTCACTCCGCTCGTCGCTATGGCGACGGTGTAAGCAAAACAAGGAAGGCCGCTCATTGCGGCCTTCCTTGTTTATTCTGGGCGCCGGAGGCGATCGGAAGAACGCCTCCGGAGCGCCCTCTAGTGGGCTTTCATGCAGCCAACTTTCAGTTGGCTGCATGAAATAGTTTTTTTTTAATTTAAAAAAACCCCTCCCGCAGCCTCCCTGGCGATCTTATCAGAACGCCAGGGTGGTTAAGCAATACCAGTTGCCTGGCTACGCAGCTGATCCTCTGCCTCTAATACTTTCAGCCATAGACCCTGAACAAGCATACAGCAGATCAGGTGTGTCTGACATTATTGTCAGATCTGACAAGATAAACTGCATGCTTGTTTCTGGTGTTATTCAGACACTACTACAGCCAACTAGATCATCAGGGCTGCCAGGCAACTGGTATTGTTTAAAAGGAAATAAATGTGGCAGCCTCCATATCACTCTCACCTCGGGTTCACTTTAAAGGGATGCTTAAGCCAGTATTGAAAAAAAAAAACAGCTAGTCTCATTTTCACCGACGGGTCTGGCCACATGAAGCCTTCTTCGCGTTCCCGTCCACAATAGCATCCTGCGCAGGCGGGTCTGTCAGCGAAAACGAAACTAGCTGGCGGCAGGGGACCGGAGGATCCGTAAGGGACTGCAAGGGCACGGGACGGCTATAGAGGCTGGTAGAAGCCCCAGGTAAGTAAAAGTGATTTTTTTTTAAAATCCCTTTAAACATTTATTAACTCCTATGGTTATATATGGACTGTAATAGCATAGTAAATATTCCTTAAAACACTTTGGCTTATATGCAATTAAAGTATATTCATAGTATTTTCTTACTTGCGTTGGTTTAAAGTGTTAAAGGTTGAAAGTGTGAAAAGAATATCTAAGAGAAAACTTAGTTATTATTGAAACAGAGGTGCCAAAATAGAGTAAAATATAGGACCTCCCCAAATAGACTGAGATAGCCAGAATCCAGTAGAAACATTATTGAATTATTTCATTTTATAAATGTAATTCTATTTCTTAATTAATGCATTTTTGGAGTAGAACATTAAAGAAGGTTTCTAGTGGATTCTGGCAATCTCTGTCTATTTGGGGAGGTTAGTTCACCATACCTCCCTTTTTAAACGGCTTTTAATATATTTTACTCTGTTCCAAAAATATCTTAAACAAAACCTGTAACGAAAAAACCTCCCCTGGGGGGTACTCACCTCGGGTGGGGGAATCCTCCGGATCCTTTTGAGGCTTCCCCCGTCCTCCTCGGTCCCATGGCAGCGGCGAAAATCCTCCCTGAATGGCGGCTCCAGCACAGTCCCGGTTCTCCGCACGGAGATCGGCGAAAAAAGACGATCTCCGTTGGGCCGCTCTACTGCGCAGGTGCAAGTTTCCTGCGCAGTAGAGCGGACCTGACAGAGATCGGCTATTTTCGCCCATCTCCGTGCGGAGAGTCGCAATAGCGCCGCTGCTGGAGTCGGGGAGAGATGAATAAATCAGCGCTTAAAGGACTTAAACGACCAAAATGGAGAAAATGACACTTTACCTTTTTCTTAGCAGAATCCACGGAGGATGCCCTGCGCGTTCTCCACTCCGTTCTGCCGTCAATGTAGGCCTTTCCGTTCCCCCAGGGCTTGCCCCGACCCCACCGAACGGGTCGCATCGATGCCACCCCTAAGATGGCCGCCGCCTTGATCCGCGGCTGCGCAGTACGCTTTGCCGCGACTGCGCAGTCTTTAGCCCGCCTCCCGCCGCGTAGTGGGTCCCGGCATCCTCCTGAAGCGTACGTCGGGCTAAAGGCAGTCGCAATCGCGGCAAAGCGTACTGCGCAGCCGCGGATCAAGGCGGCAGCCATCTTAGGAGTGGCATCGATCGGTGGGATCGGGGCAAGCCCTGGGGGAACGTAAAGGCCTACATTGACGGCGGAATGGAGTGGAGGACGCGCAGGGCGCCCTATGTGGATTCTGCTAAGAAAAAGGTAAAGTGTAATTTTCTCCATTTTGGCCTCGGAAGTCCTTTAACAGGCTTGTAGAGGGAGGATTCCGGGACTCTTCGGGGGAGCCAGTGCTGGACTGCCTGCAGCTACAGACGCAGGGAAGCCTCATTGGGACCCTGGGGCTTCCCCCTTCCCGAAGTGAGTACCCCCCAGGGGAACAGAGAGACATCTTAACCTATGTGGGGTCGGGTTTATTCTTCCCACCTGTTATCACAGTGGTTGCCTTAGTGTTAACCAGCGTTCATTGCAAATTTTTGCCTTTTCGCATTGAAAATGCCATTTTCAGTTTCGAGAAAATGTCTGCAAAAATAAATTGTAAATTTTGCAATTTGGCGAAAATTCGTAAAACGCGGAAAAATTGGTATATCAAACATTTGTGGAAAAAAAAAAATAGTTTATTTTAGCAATAAAATTCTCGAAAAAAAAAAAAATTACAAGCTTATTACAAAATGATTTTCAATGGCATTTTCACTTGAAAGTCGAGTTTAACATTCTTTTTGAAAAAATGAATATGTACATTTTATAAATTACTGCTTTATATAGACTATGCAGTGATTTTGGTCTACAGTCCACTGAGCAATGGGTAATGTGACAGCTGTTGGGCATAAAGTTCATATGTAACCTCTGGGGAGAAAGCAACACATTCGCTTCCCCAGTGAGTGCCCCCGCTAATCTACTTCTCTACACGTCATAAGTATTGATGGTCATATCTAGGAGAACTCATGGAGAACCATGTGATTTGTTTGATAAACTGATAGATTTGCTGTGATCACATGCTGCTTTGGCACAGGATGACTTGCATATCTATCACCTGTCCAAACTAATCCCCGAGGCATGACTTCTTAGAAGTACTCCTTCCCTGCCAAAGATCTTCAGGATACCACCTCCAATGTGGCTGCCCCATCTAGGCATAAACACTATGGGACAAATGAAACTAAAGTTGGCGCCCTGTTGAAAGGCGACAGCAACGCCAAGGTAGTTCCTGATTAAAAAAAAAAAAAGAAAAAAAAGAAAAGTGTAGCTGGGACCTCAGACACACTCTCCTGGGACAGGAGTATAAGGTGTTAACCCCATAAATTACTTTTCACTTCGTGATCAGCTTTAAAATATAAATAAATGCACATACAATATTCAAAATATAATGCACTAATAGAAGTAGATTAAAGGGCCACTATCCCGAAAATCACAAAATGTAAAATACATGTAAACACATTCAGATAAGAAGTACATTTCTTCTAGTGTAAAATGCGCCATACATTACTTTTCTCCTATGTTGCTG
The DNA here is from genome assembly GCF_040937935.1 of Hyperolius riggenbachi. Taxonomy (NCBI): domain Eukaryota; kingdom Metazoa; phylum Chordata; class Amphibia; order Anura; family Hyperoliidae; genus Hyperolius; species Hyperolius riggenbachi. The sequence continues at coordinate 108,707,699 of NC_090656.1, read as the reverse complement.
TCACTTACAGTAAGTAGTAGAAATCTGACATTACCGACAGGTTTTGGAGTAGTCCATCTTCTCATGGCGGATTCTCAAGGTTTTTTTAATTTTCAAAAGCACTGTGAATGGCAGTTGCTCCATCCAACTGCCAAAGAAGTGTACGGCGAGCAGGGAGGCTGGCAAGCATCTTTGTATAAATCTTTTTCAGGGAGTGTCTTAATAAAGAATAAAGGCCATGCTGAGAATCCCCTATGGAGAGATGGGCTAGTCCAAAACCTGTTGGTTCTGTCAGCGTTCTACTGCATACTGTGACAGCTACATAGGAGAAAAGTAATTTATGACTCATTTTACTCTGGAAGAAATGTACTTCTTAATTTTATGTGTTTACATGTATTTTACATTGTTTTCATGATAGCAGTCCTTTAAACACTAATAAGGGAACATCTGACAACACATGAAATAAATACACTATAATAGCAACTGGAACCTTTTAAATAGTCAACAGGAAAGGAAGCAAGTGTAGGGAGAGAGAATTCTGAAATCGTTTTTTTGCACGCTATGTCCACAACTTTGAAGATTGGTGACTGAAGAATTAAAGTGAATTCGTTCATACAAAACCTGGTGTGTTCTCTAGTGGACTTGTCTGAAGCTTCATTGTGGGGAGGAGTAGAACTACTGGTACTTGTTTTATTGTGGTTATTGTAAGTGTAGGGAGAGGTTAACATATCTATTATGCACGGCCTCCCTCCTGTGTTCATAAACCGCACTGCACCACTTTAAAATTAGTAAAGCTAGGCAAGCTCTAGGTAAATTACACAGGAGTAGTAAAACTAGCCAACTAAAATTGGATGTTTATAAGGCAGCAGCTACGCTGTTCAGGGAAGAAATGTGAACGCCATCTCTGTAGATGTCACAAGTACCATCTAATCAGTGCGGCGGCCAATCCCAGCAGGGCAGGCCAGGAGAAGGCATGTGCGGGGAAAAGGGCACCACAGCTGAGAGGAGCAGGTGCAAGACGGAAAAACATACTGACACACAAGGGCAAGCTTGGAAATTATTATAGATAAATTAAGCATCTATAAAATGATGAGTTAACATTCACATACAGGTCCTTCTCAAAAAATTAGCATACTGTGATAAAGTTCATTATTTTCTGTAATGTACTGATAAACATTAGACTTTCATATATTTTAGATTCATTACACACTACTGAAGTAGTTCAAGCCTTTTATTGTTTTAATATTGATGATTTTGGCATACAGCTCATGAAAACCCCAAACTCCTATATAAAAAAATTAGCATATCATGAAAAGGTTCTCTAAACGAGCTATTAACCTAATCATCTCAATCAACTAATTAACTCTAAACACCTGCAAAAGATTCCTGAGGCTTTTAAAAACTTCCAGCCTGGTTCATTACTCAAAACCGCAATCATGGGTAAAACTGTCGACCTGACTGCTGTCCAGAAGGCCATCATTGACACCCTCAAGCAAGAGGGTAAGACACAGAAAGAAATTTCTGAATGAATAGGCTGTTCCCAGAGTGCTGTATCAAGGCACCTCAGTGGGAAGTCTGTGGGAAGGGAAAAGTGTTGCAGAAAATGCTGCACAACGAGAAGAGGTGACCGGACCCTGAGGAAGATTGTGGAGAAGGACCGATTCCAGACCTTCGGGGATCTGCGGAAGCAGTGGACAGAGTCTGGAGTAGAAACATCCAGAGCCACCGTGTACAGGCGTGTGCAGGAAATGGGCTACAGGTGCCGCATTCCCCAGGTCAAGCCACTTTTGAACCAGAAACAGCGGCAGAAGCTCCTGACCTGGGCTACAGAGAAGCAGCACTGGACTGTTGCTCAGTGGTCCAAAGTACTTTTTTCGGATGAAAGCAACTTTTGCATGTCATTCGGAAATCAAGGTGCCAGAGCCTGGAGGAAAACTGGGGAGAGGGAAATGCCAAAATGCCTGAAGTCCAGTGTCAAGTACCCACAGTCAGTGATGGTCTGGGGTGCCATGTCAGCTGCTGGTGTTGGTCCACTGTGTTTTATCAAGGGCAGGGTCAATGCAGCTACCTATCAGGAGATTTTGGAGCACTTCATGCTTCCATCTGCTGAAAAGCTTTATGGAGATGAAGATTTCATTTTTCAGCACGACCTGGCACCTGCTCACAGGGCCAAAACCACTGGTAAATGGTTTACTGACCATGGTATTACTGTGCTCAATTGGCCTGCCAACTCTCCTGACCTGAACCCCATCTGTGGGATATTGTGAAGAGAAAGTTGAGAGACGCAAGACCCAACACTCTGGATGAGCTTAAGGCCACTATCGAAGCATTCTTGGCCTCCATAACACCTGAGCAGTGCCACAGGCTGATTGCCTCCACGCCACATTGAAGCAGTCATTTCTGCAAAAGGATTCCCGACCAAGTATTGAGTGCATAACTGAACATAATTATTTGAAGGTTGACTTTTTTTTTGTTTTAAAAACACTTTCTTTTATTGGTCGGATGAAATATGCTATTTTTTTGAGATAGGAAATTTGGGTTTTCATGAGCTGTATGCCAAAATCATCAATATTAAAACAATAAAAGGCTTGAACTACTTCAGTTGTGTGTAATGAATCTAAAATATACGAAAGTCTAATGTTTATCAGTACATTACAGAAAATAATGAACTTTATCACAATATGCTAATTTTTTTATAAGGACCTGTATATCTTGTAGCTTGAATTTTGTTTTGCTTTAGCAGTTTCATTTAATATTAAATGCTTATCAATGATTCCTGTAATCTCTGTAGTATATAAAAATACAAACAAAAAAACAGCTCGTTCAGCCCCAAATGAGTTTTCTCACCTGAGAAAGAAACGCCATGCCGTCCACAGGAGGACAAGAACTATACCCAGAATCCAACACTCCGTTATGTAGAATGGTATGGTTAGTGTTAAAGTATACGGGTCATATTTAACTACTATGAGGAACTCTGTCACCGTGATTGCAGCCACCATCCATGCTTGCTGGCCCAACTTTTTGTGGAATTTCCTAAACACACAAAAAAAAAAATATTTCAGCTTTTCATTTACAAGTTAACTCAGACAACATATTCAGATTCAGACAACATATCAAATGGTAAATGTGTGCTTACGAGCGCTGTTTTAAGACAAAAACTTTGTTTTCGATTAATATATCAGCTAAACAAGCCATTTTGTGGTTCTTCATAATATTTGTTCCCGATTGTTCCAGGTGAGAATTTAGAGTGAGAATCATTACCCCCCCCCCCCCCCCCCCTCCAGCTATCTGCTGAGTTAGATACCATTTACTATTGTAGTTCCTGCTGCAACTCCATAAGACAGGGATGCTTGCCAGAGAGCTCAGTAGCTCATTTCTGCCTATGGACCAGAGTGACATTATTACCCACAGCAATCCTGAAAAATCATTAACCTATGTGTGTACATGATTTTACGGTCACATTTCCTCCAAAAATAGATGAAAAGTGACTGGTAACAGAATGATTGATGTGATAAGTCCATTGTAACTTCTTTTCTCATCTCTTTTTCTCTATGAACAAATCCTTTACTGTCAAAGTAGAATCCTTTTATAGTAAATGCCAAGGGACCAGGCAAAGCGGTTTACTATATCAGAAATTGTCATGCTCAAGCACAAAGTATACGTTAGTACTGTGTCTTAATTCAATCAGTCAGCAATTGGGAGTCATTTTTTCTTTTTCAATGGTGTAGCAAGTGTTCACAGCACAGTGCCCAGTATGCAGCTTTCAAGGACTGGAACAGCACCCCCAGCGGGAGTGCAATGACCCACCCCTTGTACCAACAGGGTTGGAATAGCTCTGTAGAAGATCAGGGTCTGCACAATTATTATATCATTAGTTATGCTGAACGGCTTGTAAAAGAGAACTTAACCCGAAATAGCAGTGTGTAGCTGCTACACGGCATTTATGGATCTTCAATAAAAGTTGGAATTTTATCTGGAAGTGGTGCGGACCCTTATCTTCTACAGTGCCCAGTATGCAGGGATTTGCAATCAATCATGCAACAGCTTGCACAGAAGCCATAGGTCTCACCAGTTGACGTAGGTACAGTACTTATTGTGTGCCTCTCTGTCCACATTTTTCTGCAGATTGACTGATACTGTAACGTTGCAGCCATGCACAAGCAAGTCACAGATGACAGTCAATGCCCTGCATAATCAGGCAGCAGCATATATATATATATATATATATATATATATATATATATATACATATATATATATACATATACATATATATATATATATATATATACACACACATATACACACACAACAACATAGGACCTATGGGATCCTGAGCCTTCCCTCAACATAGGCAAGCATCTACTTTTTCTTTTAGGTGGCTTTAATTTTACTTTAAAGAAAACCTAAAGATGAAAGAGACGGTAAAGAAAAATAAATTCCTAACCTTGATAATATACAGTACTGTGAAAAGGTTTCAGGCAGGTGTGAAAAAATGCTGTAAACCAAGAATGCTTTCAAAAATGGAATGTTAATCAGTTATGTTCATCAATCAACAAAATGCAGTGAATGACCGTAAGAGAAATCTAAATCAAATCAATATTTGGTGTGACCACCCTTTGCCTTCAAAACAGCATCAATTCTTGAAGGAACTCCGCTAGGAAGTTGTTGCAAATATCTTGGAGAATTAACCACAGATGTTCAGTGGCTATAGGCTTCCTCACATCCTCCTGTCTCTTCATGTAATCCCAGATAGAGATGGCCCGAACGGTTCGCCGGCGAACGGTAACCGCCAAACTTCCGTGGTTCGCGATCGCGGAGAACCGCAAACTTTTTCGGAAGTTCGATCCACCCCTATACTACATCATTAGGGTCAACTTTGACCCTCTACATCGCAGTCAGCAGGCACATTGTACCCAATCAGGCTACACTCCGTCAGGCATTTCACTCATTCGTGTGCCTGCAGTAATTAGAGAAGGGAGAGCTGCTGCAGACATAGGGTAAGCTTAGTTCGGCTCTTGTAGGCTTGTTAGCTTGCTCCTTGCTGATTCTTATTGCTAAAAAAGCACCCCTCAACAGCTCTTGTGAGAGCTAATCTTGTTCATTTTTTTTTATTTTTTGTGTGGCCCACTTGCATTATATACAGCCCTGTCAGTCAGTTGCAGCTGGCCTTTGGTCCCTTGGTGGTAATTCCTACTGTGCCACTGCCAGGCCCAGCACATTCAGTGACTACCTGTGTGTGTGACAGGAAGCTGCACATTTGTAATCCCAATCACTGCACCTGTTCACTGTTCAGTGCACCTACCTACCTACCTACGTGAGCGCACGCATGGTTAATACCACCAGTTATTGCACCTGTTCACGGAACCTGTGTGTGTGTGTGACAGCTGCACATTTGTAATACCAATCACTGCAGTGCAAACCTGTAACCTGTTCAGCGCACCTACATGACCACAAGCAGTGTAATATACCACCAGTCACTGCACCTGTTCACAGTACCTGTGTGTGACAGCTGCACATTTGTAATACCAATCACTGCAGTGCATACCTGTAACCTGTTCAGCGCACCTACATGACCACACGCAGTGTAATATACCACCAGTCACTGCACCTGTTCACAGTATCTGTGTGTGACAGCTCCACATTTGTAATACCAATCCCTGCATACATGTTCACTGCCCCTGTGTGACCGCACGTTGTATAGTATACCAGTCCGTGCATACCTGTTAACGGGACCTGTGTGACAGCTGCACATTGTATTGTAATACCAGTCACTGCATACCTTTCACTGCACCTGTGCGTCTGCACATTGTATTAGTCAAGTCAGTGCATACCCCCCCCCCCCCCCCCCGATGTGGACAAAACAGGCAGAGGGAGAGGCAGGCCACCCGGCAAGTCTGTTCGAGGTCGTGCTGACGTGATTTCATGCGGCCCTAGACCAAAGTACAGTGCTCAGAAGAAGGCACGTCCCATCAACTCCCAAGATTGTCAGGATGTGGTTGACTATTTAACATAGAACACCTCATCTTCCGCAGCCACCAGCGCTACTCCAAGTACCACATCCGCTACATTTGACACTTCATAGGAGTTATTTGGTGGGGAAATCACTGATTCAGAGCCATTATTGTTAAAACAAGATGAAAGCGCTAAGCAAGTTACACCACCTCATATGTCTGAGTTAGGCGACACTATGGACGTAAGGTGTGAGGAGGAGGATGATGAAGTACCTGCTGTTGGTGCAGTTTTGGAGGTGTTTGATACAAGCGAAGCTGGGGAGGATGATTATGATGAAACGGATGGCACGTGGGTTCCCAATAGAGGAGATGACCAAGGGGACAGTTCAGAGGTGGAGTTAGAGAGGAGTAGGGGGAGACAAGTTCCTGAAAGAAGCAGGGGGAGCTCGTCAGAAACAGCTGGTGGCAGTGTCCGGCGCCATGTATCGCCACCTATGGCCAGCCAGCCAACATGCCCTTCAACGTCAGCTGCTGACGTCACCATAGTGCCCATACCCCAGGGTGGCTCAGCGGTGTGGAATTTTTTTGTGTGTGTATGCCACAGATCAGAGCAATGCAATCTGTACTCTCTGCCACCAAATACTGAGCCGTGGAAAGGCCAACACCCACGTAGGGACAACTGCTTTACAAAGGCACATGGAGAAAAGGCACAAACTGCAATGGGAAGACCACCTCAGCAAAAGCAGCACACAAAAGAAAAGCTACCCTCCTTCTCTTCCTCCTTCAGGTGCATCATCTTCAGCCGCTTTCTCCCTTGCTCCTTCACAATCACAGCCAACCTCCTCCACTCCGCCTTTCACCTTGAGCGGCTCCTGCTCCTCTGCCCACAGCAGCAGCCAGGTGTCCGTGAGGGAAATCTTTGAGCGGAAGAAGCCAATGTCTGCCAGTCACCCCCTTGCCTGGCGTCTCACAGCTGGCTTGGCGGAACTGTTATCCCACCAGCTGTTACCATACCAGCTGGTGGACTCTGAGGCTTTCCGAAAATTTGTGGCCAAACTGTACTTTGAAGTAGAAAGGCAAGTGGTGTCATCTCTGGCACACAGCGTTGGGTCAAGGGTACATCTGACCACGGATTCCTGGTATGCCAAGCACGGTCAGGGCAGGTACATTGCTTACACAGCCCATTGGGTCATCCTGGTGACCGATGGCAAGCAGGGAGTACGTGGCTGTGCAGCGGACCTAGTGATGACACCTCCACGGCTTGCAGGCAGGCCTGCAGCCACCTCCTCTCCTTCTCCACCTACTACATCCTCTTCGGCTATAGTCCTCCTCCTCCTCGGCTGAGTGGCAGCGCACACTCAGCACACAGCATCTCTGCCTGCAGGCTGCTTGACTGCCACCATCAACAGGGTCCACCAGGACTCCAGGCGGATTCCGATAATTTTTCTGGTGCGAGTACATGCCTACTTAATTTTTCTGGCTGCACTGCAGCTGCAACAAGAAAACAAAAAGGCATGTACATGTGTCAATTCCCCTTTGTGATCGTTTCCTTGCCGCGGTGAAGGGGCTTGCGTATCACAATAAAGCAATGACCACCGACTATATGAGTGTGTTGTGGTTGGGGGGCACACCTGACTCAAGAAGATAGATAATAAGGTCGTTGCTTCATTGTGGACAGACCAAATTCGATCGGCTGGACACTCTGTCACTGTTGTTCTGTCATTCAGCTGAAAACCGCCATCGCCTGCACTCTGGCCATGGTGCACACCAGTCCAGCATGGCCGTCACTACACAAACAGCTGTTTGCGGTGCGTTACACAGTGAGTTTGGTCTGTCAGTGTGAAGCAGTACACTAATTACACTCCCTGATTGATGTATACACATGCAAGATGTTTTAAAGCACTTTAGGTCTCCAATTTAGCAATCAAATGTGATTTCAGCCCTTAAACCGCTGCTGTGCGTCAAATCCTGATTTTTCCCCGGGACTTTTGACGTGTATCCCACTTTGCCATTGCGGTTCGTGGAAGTTCGCAAATTTTTGCGGAAGTTCGCGTTCGCGGACCGAAAATCGGAGGTTCGAGCCATCTCTAATCCCAGACACACTCGATGTTGAGATCAGGGCTCTGTGGTGGCCATACCATCACTTCCAGGACTTCTTTAAAAATGAAGATACTTTTTAATGGCTTTGGCTGTATGTTTCGGGTCGTGGTCCTGCTGCAGATTAAATAAGTACCCTATCGTATGTCTCCCTGATGGTATTGCATGATGGATAAGCATCAGCCATTATTTCTCAGCATTGAGAACCAAATCCTGACCAAATCTCAAACTCCATTTGCAGAATTGCAGCCCCAAACGTTCAAGGAACCTCCACCATAATTCACTGTTGCCTGCAGACACTCATTGTACTGCTCTCCAGCCTTCCAAAGCACAAAATGCCTTCTGCTACAGGCAAATATTGCAAATTTTGACTCATCAGTCCAGAGCACCTACTGCCATTTTTCTACACTCCCTTTCCTATGGTTTTGTGCATACTTGAATCGCTTGGCCTTGTTTCCACGACAGAGGTATGGCTTTTTGGCTGCAACTCTTCCATGAAGATCATTCTGACCAGACTTCTCCGGACAGTAGATGCGTTTACCTGGGTGAGTCCCACTGGTTTCTGACATTTCTTAGTTGATGGCACTGCCCGACATCTTCCGATTTCAAAGGGTAATAATCTTGATGTGTCATCTGCTGCACTAAGTTTCCTTGGCTGACCACTGCGTCTACAATCTTTGTGCTTCTTCATAAGAGCTTGAACAGTATATCTTGAAACTGCAGTCTGCTTTGAAATCTTTGTCTGGGGGAGACCTTGATGATGTAGTATTGACTTGATTTATATTTTACAATTGTTCGCTCACTATGCATTTTGTAAATTGACAATAATCAATCACTATTTATATTTCTTAAAACATTCTTTGTTTACAGCATTTTGTCACAACTGCCTAAAACTTTGCACAGTATTGTAAAAGCCTCCAGACACCACCAGGCTCCTTATGGCGTACTGCTCCCCCAACTTTTCTTACCGATACAGCCCCCCCATTCGGAGTTCCAACTGCGTGCCCGCTCTATACACACTTCCAAGGGGCAAAAAGAAGGAAAAAAGGCCAGACACAATAAGGAGCCTGGAGGTTTCTTAAGAGCTTAGATATAGAGGTTTAAGTCATCGAGTGTAGTGGTTAAAGTGGATCCGAGATGAAAAACTAACTATAAGGCTCCCTGCACACTGCAAATCCGATTTACGATTCCGATTTGCAATTCCGATTTTCCCTGGATGCTATAAAAAAAAAATGCAGAAAAAACCGCAGCATGCAGTACCGATTAAAAATCGAAATCACATGTAGTGTGCAGGGAGCCTAACAAGTAACTAAAGTTTAGATAGTTTACACAGCAAACAGGAAGCTGCAAACAGCTTCAACAGTATATGATTATTTCTTCCTGTCATACAAGGAGGGAAGCCATGTTCTGTTTGTCATCATTACACACAGGCAAGCTGATCTGCATCTCTTCCCCTCAACCTGTGAAAACTTCTCTCCTCCTCCCCTCTGCCTCTGAAATCTCTGGCTAGTAACAACCTCCTCCTCCTGCCCAGACTGAGCTCCCATAAGCCCTTGCTACTAAGGCTCAGAGAATTACTCATCACTCAGTGGGAGATGACCCTCCCAGACTCCTTGTTCATTGTCATGGGCGACTTTAACAAGGCTAACCTTCGCAGGGAGCTGCCACGGTTCCACCAGCATGTAGCCTGCCCCACCAGGAACACTAGCACTCTTGACCACTGCTACACGGTTCTGAGAGAGGCTTACAAGGCTATCCCCTGGGCTGCACTGGGTTCCTCCGACCATTGCCTCATCCACCTGGTCCCCACCCACAGGAGACGACTGGAATCAGCAAAGCCGGTGCTAAAGTCCACTAAAGTGTGGTCACTTGAGGCAAAGAACCAACTCCAGGCCTGCTTTGACAGCACGAATTGGAAAGCCCTGGAATCTCCAAACCTGGACGAGTGGGCGGACACTGTCACTTCCTACATAAGATTCTGCGAGGAATCCTGCATTCCCTCTAAGTCCTTCAAAATCTACCCAAATAACAAACCTTGGTTTTCTAACCGGCTACGACAGCTGTGGAAGCGCAAAGAAGCTGCCCACAAGTCTGGCTCCCTAGAGGACTTCAGAACAGCCAGGACCTCCCTCAGCAAGGAACTGAGAGCAGCAAAACGGGAGTATGCGGAGAGGTTGAGACAGAACCTCAGCTCAAACGACCCAAGGGCTGTCTGGAAAGGGCTCAAGTTGGCCACAAACTACAAGCCTCCCCCCCAACATGCCACACCAAGCATTGAGCTAGCCGAGGAACTAAGTGACTTCTATTGCCGGTTCGAAGACCCAACGGAACTGCAGCGGCATCCTACACACACTGCCCCCCTCTCTGGAAGCCCGAGCTCTCCCACCCCAGCAGTAAGCGAGGCTGTGGTCCTGCGCCACCTGTCGATGCTGAATGCAAGGAAAGCCTCAGGCCCTGATGGTGTGTCCCCAGCCTGCCTGAAAACCTGCTCACGGCAGCTGGCTCCCATCCTTACTCCCATATACTCCAAGTCCCTAAATGAAGGCAAGGTCCCTACATGTTTTAAAAAATCCACCATTATCCCTGTCCCCAAAAAGCAAGGTGTCATGGACATTAATAATTTCAGACCAGTGGCCCTCACATCCGTTGTCATGAAGATCTTTGAGAAAGTGATCCTATCCTTTCTTAAGGACTCCACACTGCACCAACTGGACCCGTTTCAATTTGCGTACAGAGCAAATAGATCCACTGACGACGCGATCAACATCTGCCTGGAGTACATCACGGACCACCTGGACAGACCAGACTCATATGCCAGAATGCTCCTTCTGGACTTCAGCTCGGCCTTCAATACCATCAGCCCCTGGATACTGCATAACAACCTTGTAGACCTTGACGTTCACCCCACCCTTCGCTGCTGGATCATGGACTTCCTAACAGGCAGGTCCCAAATTGTTAAGCTGGGCAACATCTCGTCCAGGCCAAGAACTACTAGCACTGGAGCCCCTCAAGGCTGTGTCCTGTCACCTTTCCTGTTCTCGCTCTATACCAACAATTGTATATCCATGACCAACTCCGTTAAGGTAATCAAATTCGCCGACGATACCACCATTGGTGGCCTCATTAACAAGAACGACGAGCGGGCTTACAGACAGGAAGTGGACAGGATCTGCCACTGGTGCCAGGAGAACAAGCTGGTTCTCAACACTACCAAAACTGTTGAGATGCTCATTGACTTCAGAAGGCAGAGCACCAGCCCCGGCCCGATCTACATAGATGCATCCGAAGTTGAAAGAGTACCCAACGTTCGCCTCCTGGGCACAACAATCTCAGATGACCTGAACTGGAAGGCGAACACTACCTTAACCCAAAAGAAGGCCCAGCAGAGGCTGTTCTTCCTGCGTCAATTAAAGAAGTTCGGCATGGCCCAAGAACTTCTTAAGTCCTTCTACTCTGCCACTATCGAGTCGGTCCTCTGCTCCTCCATCCTCGTCTGGTACTCTGGTGCCTCGGCCGGTGACAGATACAAACTACAGAGGGTCATCAGAACAGCGGAGAGAATAATTGGGAAGCCCCTCCCCCCACTGGAGCTCAGTCACAACTCCAGGATGGGCTCCAGAGCAAAGAAGATTGCCAATGATCCATCACATCCAGGTCATCGTTTCTTTACACGGCTACCATTGGGCCGGAGGTTTCGCGCTATCCACACCAAAACAACGAGACAGAGACACTTTCTTCCCCACAGCAGTGAGACTCTTAAACTCCGACTAAGCCCCCCCCCCCCCCCCCCCCTCCCCAATGTTGCACCTTTCTTTCTAGCTGCTGAGCCCATGTTGCTGAAAGTGTTACCTTTAATTTTATTTTAATTTTATGTAAAAGGTCTGTTCTTTTTTGTCCCTCATTGTTACTTATCTTTTGTTCTCTTTGCACTGTTACTGTTACGGCTACCAATGCAACGTCTGCCTTTATCTCGCACTGTCCTTTTCTCACTGTCTTTCTACTGCTGCAATTCAATGCTATTGCCAAATTTTCTGTTTTTGTGCCTGTTTTGTTGCTAAAACCAATTCCGGGCACGACCCAGTCGTGCTTGGCGAAATAAAAGGATTCTGATTCTGAATTAAAATATATATATATATATATATATATATAGTATTTGGCTTGAGAAATGTCCTATAAAGTATATGAAAAGGAACACAATTATGCAATGAGTAAAAGTTTATCTAGGATCCACTTTAAGCTGTCTCTGACACAGGAGACCTCTGTTCAAAGCTCAGCTCAGCGAGCACCTATTTAGTAGGAGTTCTTAGGCAAGACTCCCTAACACGGCTACTGCCTACTGAGTGCGCTCTAGTGGCTGCCTCGCAAGCGCTTTGAGTCAGACAGGAAAAAAGTGCTATAAAAATACATGCGTTGTTATGCTTGATATAAATTTGCATTCTTAATGTGTATCTGAGGGGGAAAAAAATATGACGTGTTGTGGTGGGGACGCTCCTGCCACATCCCACCACAATGCAAGAAATGACAAACAGAGTGCGCCGACAGTATCATATGCAAAGTGCTCCCTCCCCCAGTGATGTCCCCCCTTAGGAGAAATACGTGACTGGGAACTCTGTCGGTCGGCGTTTACACCACGTGCATCGCCTATAGACTTCCATTACCCCAAGCACTGTGCGTTAAGCCCGGTACTTGCTGTAAAACGCCGTTGCCTTTGCACAGGCTCGATTACTTTCAGCATGCCGCAAGGGTCTACAATACAGGTCTCCATAGACTTTCCTTGCTTTTGCGGCCCCTTGTGGCAAAATAGGGTGATGCAACGCAGGTTTACCCTGATAGTGTAAAAGGGGCCTTAGGAGGGCTCTTTGGTCTCTTTATACCCCATATAACATTCTAGCAGTGTTGAGCCCCCAGGAGGTAACTGCGTACTGTGCAATTCATTACAATGTTATACAAGTATTATTAGTGATTTTGAGAATTTTTCTCTGCTTTATTTCCAAAGGTGGATATTTTTGATATACACTGGTGGTGTGTAATGGGAGATAATGTATAGCATTTTGTAGTACTTTATTACCATCCAGCCTGTTATCCTACTTTAGCTAAGAACTGCTGTCAGGCTGTTCCAGTATAGTTGGTGATTGATGAATGAAAGAGGATTACTTACTGGAAGGTTTGGATTACTGCATAGTTACATAGCTAATTAGGTTGGAAAAGCATCACACCTCCATCAAGGGAAACTTCTCACCAGACAGAAAATTAATGAAACTTATGGGGGCCTTATGGGCAAAATGCCTGCTAGATTGCACCACATTGTTGGAATCTATGCTTATCTATATTGCAATAATACAGCATATTCAGCTGCTTTGAAAATGGGCACTTGTAACTTTTTTGGTGTGTGTTAATAAAGTTTATCTGTTTTGAACGGACCTCACTTTTTTGTGTGTGTGGGGACCCCCCTGAAATTTGTGTTGCAATGAGTGGGTGTAGTGACCACCCTGGGATTGCCCTTCCCTCCACCTGTATGTTTCTTACACAAGGCGCACAATACAGTCTGATGAAAGTCACAAGGAATTGTAAGATTACGACTGTTACAGAAACTTACAGGTCATCCATGAAGTCATAGATTTCTCTCATGGCCACGCCTCCCACATTCACAAAAAAGACCAGCCGCAGTAAGACCAAGTAGTGTTCTGGAGGCATCCACAGGACAAATTTGAGGTAAAATGTGTTTAGTTCTGCCAATAAAAACTGAACAACAAAATAATGGTTAATAATGGTGGCTTACTGTTTGCCACCATTGCAATTATTATATTGACTAATCAATAAGTTCAGATACCAAATAAAAAGTAACAGTTGTCTCAGGCATAAGTGGATCTTAAAGGGCAACACCAATTATGAATACAGACCTGTGAAACGTTACGGCACATTTTCAATTAAAATGATCTTGTAGTGAGAAAAACGTGGAGGCTGCTATACTTATTTCCCTTTAAAAAGGATACCTAACCCGAGGCAAATCTAGGCACAGTACAGTGAGCACAGAGGTATGTTTGTGCTGGACCCACATACCTCTGTGCAGTGTCTGTGAATGGCTAGGAGAGTAGTAACAGCATGGTGGCGTACTGGTTAGCATTCTTGCTGGATCACCAGTTTGAATCCCAGCAAGGGCACTATCTGCAAGGAGTTTGTATGTTCTCCCAGTGTCTGCCTGGGTTTCCTTCAGTTACTAGTTTCCTCCCACATCCCAAAAACATCTAGATAAGTTACTTGGCTCCCCCCTAAAAATTAGCCCAAGACTACAAGGCACATACATATACAACTACAGTTGAGATTAGATTGGGAGCCCCTCTGACGGACAGTTAAGTGACAAGGCAATATACAATGTACAGCATTGCAGAAAATTTTGGCGCTATATAAATATAATATTCAATTAAAAAAAGCAAGTGCTGGAAACTTGTCACCCAATATCCATAATTTTACACACACAAAAACATCACGTTAGCTGCATCCCTTATGTTTTCTAGTGTTCTCCAACCTTCGATCAACAACCCCACCGTGTGATCACAGCACCATCCAAAACTATCCTGTGGGGGGTGAACATGGACTGAGCACATGCCAGTGTCAGCTGAACACTGAAACACCAATTTTACAGTATCACTACAAAACAAGAAAAAGCATCACAGCAGCTCCATCTAGTGACCAAAATAAAGAATACATGTTCAGGAGATGATTGCACTAGCAAACCAAGCATAAAATACCAGTTGCATTAAAATGCCACCATGTACAAGAATACAAAAAATAATGGGTGGAAAGATTTCTATGCACTACCTAATGTTACTCCAAGGGAGCCAAAACTATCAGCACCAGGTAGTGGCACAACAGCCTGAGCTCCAAAGCTTTACACAAACACCTCAACAGGAAAGGAACCTGCTACCTGCATCAAGGAGCCATTTGCAAAACCCTCTGCAATAATAAAGGGTAGACCTGTGGTGAGTACATCACCAAAGTAGTATCAGGGTTGGTTTTGCCCAGCTAATACCTAGTGTGGCACATAGAAGAGCGGAAGGAACCTTGCAGTGCTAGGGTACGCGGTTGAAATCTGGGCTAAGACACTATTTGCATGGGGCTTGTAAGAGTTTGTATGTTCTCCTTATGTCTGTGTGGTTTCCTCCCATGTCCCAAAAACATACAGATAGGTTAATTCTGGTCTCTCAGTTACAGGTTTTACCCCTAAATATCTGAAGTGGTGAGCAAGCTTTTCTTACAGCAAAATCTACTGATAGATTTGCTCTAGCAAAACTTAAAGTGAACCTGAGGTGAAAAACTGATGAAATAAACAATTGTAACTCCTCAAAATGATTTATCTTTTGAAGATCTCCCCCAGTTTTATTTTATATTTAAAAACATAAAAAGTAAGTTTAATGTTTTGTTGTCTCTGCTCAATGACACAGTCTTTCCATGTCCCAGAGCTCAAATATAATTGACCTTTTTTATCTATCCCCTGCTCTCAGAAGCTGTTCTCTGTCAGGAAAGATATTTATGGCTGCAATTCCTCCTCAGTGAGGATTAGGCAGTTAATTCTATGTAAATACACATGTCCATCTCACATCACCTCAAGTACACTAAGGAATTCAGAAGAAGCCACTGCTGACATCCTTATATATTACTTGTATGGATGTAGTGCGAATCCTCTGCAAACACATCAGAAGTCCTGTTTCTGCTTTATGCTGGCTGTGGGTGCTCCACTGACGAGACTAAAACCAAAATGATCTGCACATGGCCAAACAGCCTGGCAGCCTCTATAATCCATCTATAGGGACCCCGAGACGAGAAGTGCCTCAGGTACCATACTTACCTGGTGCTTCCTTAAAGCGGAATATAACCCTGCATTTCAACTTTGCTCTAAAACATTATTTACAGCATATTATATGCAAAAAGCATTTTTTTTTACTAGACCAGCATTGGAAGGGTTACACAGAGCTTTCAAGTTCCTGGAGATTTCTGCAGACGCATCCGAAGCTGAAATAGATACATTTTGTTTACATAAATGTATCTAAGTGTTGAATGTGACTCATCTCTCTGACTGAGCTGGAGGACAGCCAAAGTGTATAACATTCAACACTTAGATACATTTATGTAAACAAAATGTATCTATTTCAGCTTCGGATGCGTCTGCAGAAATCTCCAGGAACTTGAAAGCTCTGTGTAACCCTTCCAATGCTGGTCTAGTAAAAAAAAAAAAAATGCTGGTTGCATATAATATACTGTAAATAATGTTTTAGAGCAAAATTGAAATGCAGAGTTATATTCTGCTTTAAGCCCTGTTAGGGTGACTCATGCCTCGCCATCTCCCTGGGTGGCTCCGGGCCCCGGTAATCCATCCTGAGAGCCTGGTCAAGTCGCGCATGCGCACCTGAACACTACCATCCCTGAGATCGTGCTGCGCAGTCATAGAACGGTACCAGTGGCAGGAAAACTCACCTGGTCACCCAGGGAGATGGCGAGGGACAAGCGGCCCTAACGAGGCTTAACCTCCCTGGCGGTTTATTTATTTTGCCAGGGAGGCTGCAATGTGGTTTTTTTTAAATTAAAAAAAAAATATTTCATGCAGCCAACTGAAAGTTGGCTCCCTGAAAGCCCACTAGAGGGCGCTCCGGAAGCGTACTTTCGATCGCCTCCGGCAATCGAAAGTAACAAGATAGGCCGCAATGAGCGGCCTATCTTGTTTCGCTTTCCTCGTCGCCATGGCGACGAGCGGAGTGACGTCATGGACGTCAGTCGACGTCCTGACGTCAGAGCCGCCCGATCCAGCCCCTAGCGCCGGCCGGAACTGTTTGTTCCGGCTGCGCTGGGCTCGGGCGGCTGGGGGGACCCTCTTTCGCCGCTGCACGCGGCGGATCGCCGCGGAGCGGCGGCGATCGGGCAGCACACGCGGCTGGCAAAGTGCCGGCTGCATGTGCTGCTTTTTTCAGAACGAAAATCGGCCCAGCAGGGCCTGAGCGGCGACCTCCGGCGGCATACCCCGAGCTCAGCTCGGGATTACCGCCAAGGAGGTTAAAGGAGAACTGTAGAGAGAGGTGTATGTAGGCTGCCATATTTATTTTCATTTAAGCAATAGCAGTTACCTGGCTATCCTGCTGATCCTCTGCCTCCAATACTTTCAGCCATAGCCCCTGAACAAGCATGCAGCAGATCAGGTGTTTCTGACAATTTTGACAGATATGACACAATGAGCTGCATGCTTGTTTCTGGTGTGTTTCAGACACTTCTACAGCCAAATAGATCAACAGGGCTGCCAGGCAACTGGTATTGCTGAGGCGCCTCTTGTCTCAGGTACACTTTAAGGTTACCTTTACAGCACACCTAAGTTGAAGATAGATAAGGTAAGCAAAGAAGTATGTTAATGCTGGATCTACATACCTCTGTGCGGTGTCCGTTCCTCTGTAAGAGGAGGAAATGGGAGGGTGATAGGAAGTTACTTTGCAACAAGCTTGCCTCTTCCTAAAAATGTAACTTTAGCCAGAAGTCACATTTTTCAAGGTGTAACAAGGACTGGAGGGGAACAAGGAGAGGAACAGACAATGCACAGTATATGGGTCTAGCTTGAACATAGCTCTGTGCATACCTTGGGTCACTTTAACCTTCTGGGGACTGCGTAATGTAAACGCTACGCCGCACTTGTGGCTGTCTAAACCTGATGCGGCGTAAGATTTACGCCACCTGCCGTTACCAACACAATCGTGCGCACCCGAGAGGGGAGATTAAGCTGTCATATGACAGTTGACATCTCCCCTCAGTGAGAGCTTGCCAGCGGATCGTAGTGATCACTAACAGAGCAGCGGCGGTCTGAGGGGAAGAAGAGGATCCACTCACCTTCCTGACGTTCCCCCTCCGCTCTGGCCGGCATCCCCCTTCGCTCTGACGTAAGTGTCGGGTCCCGGCTTGAAGACGTCATCAAGCTGCGACCAGGAACTTAATAGCAGTGCGAGCGAGAATGCCGGCCAGAGTGAAGGGGGCTAGAGCTGCTCATCGCTGGAGTCTGGGAGGTGAGTAAAGGCTGCTGCTAATACTGGGGACAACAGACTACACAGGGACATCATGCCCACCCATCAATGCTGGGGATCCGGCTGCCTGAACCCCCCCCCCCCCCAAATGTGCAGCCCCAGCTGGGACTGTTCGCATATTTACGCTGTAGCGGATCATGTTATTCTATTTCTCTGCATGCAGGCTTTAAATTGATGTCTATGTCCAGTCGCCATTGCAGTTCACACACAAAGCGTGCACTATGCAATATGCAGTGTAAATCCAGCCTAAAAACGTGAACACAAGCAATTTTTCTGCAATTTTGTTTCCAGTTGCGGTTTTAGGAGCCTGTTTAGTAGTTGTCCCAGCTTGCAGCACCACAATCCTTGCCTTGACAGGATGAGAGCATGTTCTATTCACTTTAAAGGGGTTCTGTTGAGGTTTTAAAAAACTATTTCTATCGGCCCCCTGCAGCTGGAATGTCCAGCGTTATCCTCCGCCACCGGCACCGCTGTAATTATTTGTCCAACTAGACGAATAGAAGTGCAGCTGCGTGCTCACTCCCGCGCGCGTCCGCTTACTACGCAGGCGCAGTACAGGGACACTTGGTACTGCGCAGTAAGCTTCCACTGACGCACGCGCTCGCTCCTGCGCACGGCCTCGGAGCCGCACTTCTATTTGTCTAGTTAGACGAATAATTACACTGGTGCCGGTGGCGGGGAACATGCATCGGAAGAGGATGGCACGGGACATTCCAGCTGCAGCTGTAATTGGCAGTTTTGGTTTTTTAAAACATCAACAGAACCCCTTTAAAGTAAATCAGACACTAGGCATATTCATACTTACCTGGGGCTTCCTCTAGCCCCATGAGGTGCAATCGCTCCTTCAACGTCCTTGCCAGCGTCTCGGTTGTCCTGGAATCAGCCCCAGTATTCGGGCCGGTCATACTCTTCTGTGTGACAGTCCCGAGGGAGGGAGCGTGGCAGAGCCACACGTGCGCAAAAAGCGCATGACCGGCCAGATTACCAGGGCTGATTCCAGGACATGAGGACAACCGAGCCGCCGGCGAGGACGGTGAAAGAGCAATCGCACCTCATAGGATCCACATTTACTTGCATGGATAGTTCAGCTGGGTGTTTTTCTGCTCTTCAAACTGCCAATGTAAACTCAGCCTGGTACTTTATCTTATACGGCAGAACAAACAGCAATTCACAATACTTTCTACTCTCCATCAATGCTGAATTGTTCTGATTTCAGTCAGAACTAGTTTTCAACATGGCCTGCAGTAAATTGTTCTGACTTCTTCTCTGTCGCTCCATCCCTTTGTTCTAGTAAGGAATTTGGAGACAAGAGCTTGGATGTCTGCCCGTCATTGTCAAAAGTCGGACAGAGATTTCATTATAAAAGTCTATACTTACTACAAATATAATGCCACAGACAGCCAGCCATCGTCTCAAACTTGAAGCCGGCTTCCACTCAAACTTTACCCAGCTGTAGGGTGTGAACTGGAACGCAATTCTCTTCATTTTGCCCCTAAAATTAAAAAAAGAAAGTGTGGTGAAAATGCCATAGATGGACTTAAAGGGTGTCTAAAAAAAAGATACTCACCTAAGGAGAGGGAAGTCGCTGGTTCCAATAGAGCCTCCCTGCTCCTCTTTCTCCCCTGTTAGTAATCTCGGACTGACGGGTCAGAGACTGCTCTCTGCGGCAGGCCTCAGCAGTCTTTAAAAAGCCCGAGTGCTCCCTAAGACGGGCCGCTCCGTACTGCGCATGCGCAAGCACACTCGCACAGTACAGAGCTGCCTGTCTTCAGGAGTACTCAGGCTCCCAAAGCCTACCGCGGCAGGGGATTTGAACGGGGGATGCTGGGCTGGAACGCTGGAACCGTTAGAGGAACGGGAAGGCTCTATAGGACCCAGAGCATTCTCTCTCCTTAGGAGAGTATGGGTTTTTTTTTTTTTTTTTTATATAATTGCTTCAGACTCACTAAATATCACACATTGCTCCCATGTGGTCACACATTTCATAGAGTTTATTTTAAATGGCTTTTGGGCCTTCCCACATAGCATGTGTTTCAGATTTTTGTAGCGCAAGCGTTTTACCAATTCTAAGGACACTGTGATTAACTTAGTAATCACAGTACCCTGTACAGAGTAGTGCAATCTGTTTTTGACCCAATCGCAAATGTAGTGCCTGCTGCATTCTTCTTGCGTTTGCAATTGGGTTAAATGAATGAGAGTTATTGCAAATCACATAGCTATGCTATTTGATTTGCTATGCGATCTCCCATTTGAAAAACTTTTTTTTACGTCTGGAATTGTAATTGCACCCACTGTAATTGCAGCGAGCTTGAAAAGTGGAAATTACGATTCAGTGTTGAAAGGCCCATAATGTACAGTAAATTTGTCTTTAGAGATGAATGGAAGCTACTATGGCTAAGCAGCATAAGACCAGGAACCCACTAAGGCGTTTTGGAAACGGTTTTAGGATCACTGACTATTCCCAAAAACTCTCTACCAATGAAAGTAAGTGAGGGGGAACCCATTAGTCTGATTGCGATCAGGGGTTACTAGCAAATGCAGGACATGCAGTATTGTGAGCATGTTACTGCTCAATGCAAAGCATATAAGCCATGCATCGCTTTGGGGGCCCGAGTAATTACATTTAAAATAAAACTTGAAATACTTACCCGATGTCTTCATTTCCTTCTTCTGTCCGTCGCTCCACCCCCTAAAGGAAGAGGTCACAGGGGCTTCTCTGACTGGTCCTGGAGAAACACCCATGACCTCTTCCTTTGGGGGGCTGGGCTACGGACTGAAGAAGGACGCCGGGTAAGTATTATAAAGTCATATTAAAAAAACAAAATGCAAATTGGAAGCACTGGGGAATTGCAATCACCCTAGGAATCGCTGCACACAGCGCTGCGGCGATTTTAAAGCGTTGCATTGATTCCTAGTAGGTTCCAGGCCTGACACTTATTGGCTGCAATGCTAATGTTGAACATAAGCAAGGCAGCAGACATGGACTCTGCAGATGGGCAAGTGCAATTATGTCCAACACCCTCAGCAAGATCTGACCTTTGATAGATTCTGCACACCCCCATTTATCCCAAAAGTTCTTTTTTTTCTGGTGTTTATATATAGCTGCACAAAAATGACGGACCTGTTAGCACAGCCCAAAAGTTGTAATGTGAGCCTGGAAAGGGCGGTTTCCGGGCATTTTGATGCCCCAGTCAAGGCAACCCCAATCTTATGAATAGGAAAATTGTCGTTTGCATTAAATAAGTTATGTAAGTTATGCAGGCACCAATAACAATTTGTTGTTTCTCAAAACAAGTTTTTAAAGGATAAACAAATTATTACCAGGACAGAACACCTTACTGGCCTAAAATGACGTGCCCAACCATTTCTATAAATTGTTATGAGAACTGTGTTTTATAAAAAAAACAACATACTGTTTATGTACAGCCTGTGCTTTTAAAGAATAATGTCCTGGAAATCCAGAAAAGTTGCAACAATCAATACATACCGAATCTAAAACAATTGCAGTTTAAAGTGAACCTCCAGACTAAAAATCTACTCAGCAGCACTGAAAAGGCTTGGTGTTTCTTTTACAGCTTCACAGCATCAGAATTGTTTTTCATACCCAAGCCTAATTTTTAGCTGCTTAGAAGCCAAGCTCCGCCCCATCAAATAAATCTGCCCGGGCATTTTTCCCCTGATGCTGTGCAAAGCATGATGGGATTTCTGATGTTGTTCTCATTGCCTAGCAGCTGGGAGGGGTGATCAGGACACAGGATAGTTGGAACTGTGTCCCATGCTCCCTGTCACCTCCTTTCAACCAGAAAGATGGCTGCCCTCATGAAATCACAAACCTTTGCCTCTTCTTTTAAAACAGGGTGGGTACGAGATTATATTACCTACCTTTTTAATTAACATAACTAATATAACTTAATGACAGTATGTTTGTTTAGGCTGAAGTACCTCTTTAATAAGAAAATTACCAGCTGCCACATCGCTGCTATGCAATTCAAATCTTCTACCCGGAGTGCTAAAGTGTTAAAAATGACCTTCCATCCCTTTCTAAATGGAACTAGTAATGCTGCACATAAAAATTACATAAATCATAGCACGCTAAGAAAAGCATTTGTGGTGCCTCCTGCACTCATCACCTTCTAGCCATCTGCCTGGTTTGCTTATACCTAAAAACTGCCCTAGGCCAGGTGAACACTATAATCTTTTGTCATCTAATAATCGTTATTAATAAAAGACAGTGGAGATGATCAATTCGATTTATAGTCTTAAAATTTTTTTTTAGAGAATTGTTTATTAAATATCATGTGATCAATTTGTAACTCTCTGATCACTCAAGGTTATGTCTTACCTTAGCTTCCTGTTTGGGCCTAAACAGGAAGAAAAGTCTGCCCTTATCATATGACTGCAGCCAGCCATTGAAAGACTTGCAAATCAATCACCTGATGAAGTAGATTACAGGCCTTGCTATGAAATCTTTTCCTGAAGCATTCTTGTAGTATAAACTATAATGTTGATCAATAAGTCAGCGTTGCTATTAGGGAAAGCTGTAGTAGCAGTATATTATTTGTAAATTAACCCCTAGTGTGCTGGGATGTGTGCTGGCAATTTACTAAAGAGGTCCTCTAGCTAGCAGGAGATAAGCTGGTGAATTTTTGCTATAAGTATGAGAGATGCTAACAAACAATAAGTTAGGCTAGGTTTGTTATGTGGCTCTTGATACACGTTTGCAGTGGTGCTCACCGCCAGGTCGTGATCACGCTTACGCGTGGATTCACGACCATTTTGACGCATTCCGCCTCGGACACGCTAAGCCGTGAATAGATTTTCAACCACGAAAATCTGCTTCGGCTTCGCGTGAATGCGGACAGAAATCCGCATTCACGCTCGTGAACCCGGCGCTGAAGTCGTGGTTAGCGGAAATGCGTCAAACTATGCGGAAGTGACACATTGCAGGCCAATCAGAGGGCCCCAGCCAGGCCCTAGCAACCAATCACAGGAGGGGAGCTATGCCCTCCCCTCCTGAATATAAAGCGGCGGCCATGATGGAAAAGCTCTGTCCTTGCTAGACTGTGGTGCTGAGAGGATTATCTCCAGGCCATTGTTGTTTGAGCAAGTGCATTTATTGTGTTAAAAACAAAGCGGTTTTTTTTGCTAACACTGCTCTTATACTGTACACAGTTAGCTAGTCAGTGAGTGATTGCTGTAGTTAGTTGTAGTCAGTGTAGTGGGAGTGTGGGAGTCTAGTGATTATTTAACTGTGTGTAGTGCAGGCAGGTTCAGTGCTGCAGTGTAGTCAGTGTAGTGGGAGTGGGGATTATCTGTGTGTAGTGCAGGCAGGCAGGTTAGTGCAGCTGCAGTGTTCACTTGTATATTCCAGTGACAGTTATACACTTGTACTATTTGCAGGCAGCCAGTCACACCGCCGGCACCGCCACTCTCTGCCAGCGCTGTTCATTCATTCTGTCAGTGACCTTGTGCCATGCCCAGTGCCCACTGCTCGCTCGCTGGCATATAAGCATCTCATTACACAGTGTGACATCCTTGTGTGCCCATTGCATCCTTCAGTGACCTTGTTGTATATCCAGTGCCCACTGCTGTGCCCACTGCATCCTTCAGTGACCTTTTACTGTGCCCACTGCATCCTTCAGTGACCTAGTTGTATACCCAGTGCCCACTGCTGTGCCCACTGCATCCTTCAGTGACCTTGTACTGTGCCCACTGCTGCATCCTTCAGTGACCTAGTTGTATATCCAGTGCCCACTGCATCCTTCAGTGACCTTGTACTGTGCCCACTGCATCCTTCAGTGCCGTTGTACTGTGCCTGGTGCATCCTTCAGTGACCTTGTACTGTGCCCACTGCATCCAGTGATTCATTACTAGCAACATGTCTGGCAGGGTTTCGCGGGGTGAGAGGAAAGGGAGTTCAATTGCCTCAGCCACTTCTGGGACTGCTCCACGTCCAGGGAGAGGACGCCCAGCTGTATGTGGTCGTGATGCAGCAGAAAGGGGGGCAGCAAAGCCTGGGCCGAGTCAGCGGACGCCATTGTCCAAATATTTTAAAGTTTCTGGTCCCCGTGTGGTGGTTGAGCAAATGGAACCTGACGTACTCATGGACATCATGACTTCCTCCCAGACCTCTACTGTGAGCACCACTCCCAGCAGCAGCAGTAGCAGCAGCCAACGTCCCACGCTTGTTGTGACATCCACCCCAGCACCCACTGGTCAGCAGCCCTCCCAGGATGACAGCGTTCTGTCCCTCAGTCCGGCATCTGGGAACCTGCTGATGCAAGAAGCTCAGGACTTACTGGGGACTGATGTGGCAGAGATTGAGATCGGGCCACAATCACAAGCGTTGTTGAGTTCTGGTGATGAAGAAGAGGGGTCTGTGTCTGGGGATGTAGGGACAGAAGAGGAGGCGGGTGAGTCAGAGGAAGAGCTGGATTATGATGATGCTGCTGCTGATGACGACGTTGTGGACCCTAACTATGTGCAGCCTGCTGAGTCCGTGGAAGAATGGTCAGAGGCAGAGCAGGATGACGAGTCACCTCGGCCTAGGCAAGGATATCGCCATTTGTCAGGCAGGGGCATCGGCAGCAGTGGGCGTGGAGGAAGTAGACAGGACACTGCTTCAGCCGGCACCACCACCATGCAACCTCCGGCAACTACTACCACACATTGTTCCGCTGCACCCTCTGCTAGTGGGGGCCGCAGTAAATTAAAGTCACCAGTGTGGGATTGCTTTGATGAATGTACTGATGACAAAAGGTATGCGGTGTGCAGGTTATGCAGCAAAAGATTGAGCCGTGGGAAAAGTCAGAGCAAGATGGGTACCTCATCCCTCCAGGGCCACCTGAGAAGCCGCCATTGCCGCGAGTATGCGGAGTTTAAGAGGAAGCAGGCACTGCTGGCAGGGGTTCCTGAGAGCAGAAGGCCCACCAGCGCAGCAGCATCATCCCTCCCTCAGGGTCATGAATCCCCCACAGCAGCAGCAGTAGTAGCACGCAAGCGCTCTTCCACCTCGGCTACTCAGGACACAGACATTGAGGCTGGCAGCCAGTGTTCGTCTTTCTCCTCTGTCTCCCCTGCATCCCAGCGTCGTCAGACCCTGCTGAGCGACACCTTTCAGTGTCTGACCAAGCCTCTGCCTCCAAGCCACAGGCGGATCCGCAAACTAAATGGCTTGCTGGCCCGGGCCATGGCATCACAGCTGCTTCCCTACTCCCTGGTGCAGGAGGGAAGCACCATGCGGACGCTGCTCCAAGTCGCCACTATTTCAGCAGGAGCGCGATCCCAGCACTCCACAAGTTTGCGGTGGAAAACGTGGCCCGTTCCCTGGACTACTCTGTGGGCAAGCGGGTCCACGTGACCATGGACTCGTGGAGTAGCAGATTTTGGACAGGTCGCTACCTGTCCTTTACGGCCCACTGGGTGACACTGATGGAAGGGAGGGAGGACAAAAGCGCATCAGCCCAGCTAGTGGTGCCACCACGCGGGATCAGGGGGGATGCAGAAGGGTCCTGTCACGACACTCCCTCTGCACCCGGAAAGCAAGCCTGCCTCGGCAGCAGCAGCGCCAAGCCTCGGCACTGCCAAGCCCTTTTAAAATTGGTGACCCTGGGGAAGGAGAGGCTTACGGCCACCAACGTCCTGGCCGCCCTCAGGAAGCAGGAGCGGAGGTGGCTGACCCCCAGAGGCCTGGAAGTGGGGTATGTGGCAGCCGATAACGGGGCCAACCTGGTGGCAGCAGTGCAGCAGGGAAACCTCCAGCACATCCCCTGCTTGGCCCACGTGCTCAATCTTGTGGTGCAGCGCTTCTTGCGCACCTACCAGGGGATGAGCGAGCTGCTGCAGGATGCCCGGGCGGTGGTACGCTTTTTCCGCCTGTCAGCCACTGCCTCTGCACTCTTGTCCACCTTACAGCAGCAGTATGGAAGGCCACAACACCGGATGATCATCGACATGCTAGTTCGCTGGAATTCGACTCTGGCCATGTTGGAGCGGCTGTGTCAGCACAGGCTGGCTCTTAGGGCCTACATGCTAGACCCAAGTGTCCCCAGCAACCAGCAAGTCCCCATGATTACTGCCACTCAGTGGACACTGATGCAGCAAGTATGCCTGGTGCTGAGTCCCTTCCTGGAGGCAACCAAGATGGTCAGTGAGGAGCGGGCCTCTGTGTGCCAGTGGGTACCCTTGGTTTGTCTACTGGAGCAGGCAATGGACAATTTAATTGAGCGTGGGGATGAAGCCCTGAGGCAGTTGGAAGAACAGGAGCAGATGGCAGCACAGTCCAGCTCAGAGGAGGGCACACAGCAGGTGGTGGAAGAGTTGGAGGTCCCTAACCTGAATGAGGAGGAGGAGCAGAGTGCAGCAGGCGTTGTACGTGGATGGCGGTTTGAGGAGGACAACGACATGGCACAGGAAGAGGGCAGGCATGCGTTATGGGACAATGGCGAGGACGAGGAAGATCTTGCTGGCAGGGCCCACTTGTTTCCCATGGCTGTGCACATTGCGCTGCCTTTGCAGGGACCCCCGGGTTGATCCAGATGTGTTCAAGGGAGGACATCTGGATTACCTTGATGCTTGATCCCCGTCTGAAGGGGAAGCTGGGAGACTTAAAGGGAAGGTCCAAGCAAAAAAAAAAAACGAGATTCACTTACCTGGAGCTTCTACCAGCCCCATGCAGCCATCCTGTGCCCTCGTAGTCACTCACTGCTGCTCCAGTCCCCCGCTGGCAGCTTTCTGACCTCGGAGGTCAGGGCCAAATTGCGTACAATTTTTACACATTCCCGCTAGTGCAGAAACATTAACACATACATTTTTACGCGTTAGTGGTGAAACGCGTAAATTTTTGTTCCTGCACTAGCTGGAATGCGTAAAAATGTATGCAATGTGGCCCTGACCTCCGAGGTCAGAAAGCTGCCAGCGGGGGACTGGAGCAGCAGTGAGTGACTACAAGGGCACAGGATGGCTACATGGGGCTGGTAGAAGCCTCAGGTAAGTGAATCTCATTTTTTTTTTTTTGCTTGAACCTTCCCTTTAATGACGCCATCCACCACCGAGCAACGCACAAGGGAGTTGAAGGAGGCCCTTGTGCGCAGACTACTGGAAGCATTCCCCCAGCCGTCCACCCCCACTGTAACTGCTCTGCCAAGTAAGCAAGAGGTACCCGCCATTGCCACTAGCAGCACAACAACAACCACCAGCACCAGCAACTGGCGCCCCGGAGACCTGAAGAGCCTAAGCAAGAGCCTGTATGCAGTGCAGCAGCCCAGAACAGAGGTGCCCGCCACAGCATCCACCACCAACCAGCACAAGCAACGACTGACCACCATGGTGTCTGACTATATGGGGTCATCCAGCGGGCTCAATGACACCGACAGCCCCGTGGACCCCTTGGAGTACTGGGTCAAGAGACTGGACATCTGGAGCGAGCTTTCCCAGTACGCCCTGGAACTCCTATCCTGCTCTCCTTCCAGTGTCCTCTCAGAGAGATGCTTTAGTGCGGCCGGTGGCGTGGTCACAGAGAAGCGCTCTCGGCTCTCCCACGCCTCTGTGGACAAACTCACCTTCCTGAAAATCAACCAGGCTTGGGTGGAAGGTGAGTTCCTGGCCCCTATTGTCGGACACAGGGGGACATGAAGTGGCTGCTGCATGTGCTGTTGTTAACTATGCCTGCCTTTATAAAGACAGTTACTACCTGCCTAGTGCCTACCTTGGTTAATTTTTTGGTGTTCTGGTACTACTACCAGTAAGTTGCCATGGTCCTCCTGAGCTGCTGAATTGACCGCCCGCTTTGTCCTCCTGACTCAGTCGCTACTACACACTGCGTTCACACTGCCCGTTCACACTGCCCGGGTCACTGGGTGCATTTAATTTTTTGGCCAGCACTATGACGCTGTGCTACTACTACTACCACCACTATGTTGCCATGGTCCTTCTGTGCTGCTGAACTGACCGCCCGCAATGTCCTCCTCCTCCTGACTCAGTCGCTTCCACCAATGTACTCTGTCTGCGTTCACACTGCCCGGGTCACCGGGTGCATTTAATTTTTTGGCCAGCACTATGACGCTGTGCTGCTACTACTACCACCAGTATGTTGCCATGGTCCTTCTGTGCTGCTGCTGCTGCTGAACTGAACGCCCGCTTTGTCCTCCTCCTCCTCCTCCTGACTCAGTCGTTACCACGGTACCACCAATGCACTCTGTCTGCGTTATCACTGCCCGAGTCACCGGGTGCATTTAATTTTTTGGCCAGCACTATGACACTGTGCTACTACTACTACCACCAGTATGTTGGCATGGTCCTTCTGTGCTGCTGCTGAACTGACCGCCCGCATTGTCCTCCTCCTCCTGACTCAGTCGCTTCCACCAATGTACTCTGTCTGCGTTCACACTGCCCGGGTCACCGGGTGCATTTAATTTTTTGGCCAGCACTATGACGCTGTGCTGCTACTACTACCACCAGTATGTTGCCATGGTCCTTCTGTGCTGCTGCTGAACTGAACGCC
The DNA here is from genome assembly GCF_040937935.1 of Hyperolius riggenbachi. Lineage (NCBI taxonomy): Eukaryota > Metazoa > Chordata > Amphibia > Anura > Hyperoliidae > Hyperolius > Hyperolius riggenbachi. Next base: position 108,679,113 of record NC_090656.1, on the reverse strand, counting down.
CGCTTTGTCCTCCTCCTCCTTCTGACTCAGTCGTTACCACGGTACCACCAATGCACTCTGTCTGCGTTATCACTGCCCGAGTCACCGGGTGCATTTAATTTTTTGGCCAGCACTATGACACTGTGCTACTACTACTACCACCAGTATGTTGGCATGGTCCTTCTGTGCTGCTGCTGCTGAACTGACCGCCCGCATTGTCCTCCTCCTCCTGACTGACTCGGTCGCTTCCCGCTGTTGCACTCTGCGTTCACACTGCCCGGGTCACTGGGTGCATTTAATTTTTTGGCCAGCACTATGACGCTGTGCTGCTACTACTACCACCAGTATGTTGCCATGGTCCTTCTGTGCTGCTGCTGCTGCTGAACGCCCGCTTTGTCCTCCTCCTCCTCCTGACTCAGTCGCTACCACGGTACCACCAATGCACTCTGTCTGCGTTATCACTGCCCGGGTCACCGGGTGCATTTAATTTTTTGGCCAGTACTATGACACTGTGCTACTACTACTACCACCAGTATGTTGGCATGGTCCTTCTGTGCTGCTGCTGCTGAACTGACCGCCCGCATTATCCTCCTCCTCCCGACTCAGTCGCTTCCCGCTGCTGCACTCTGCGTTCACACTGCCCGGGTCACCGGGTGCATTTAATTTTTTGGCCAGCACTATGACGCTGTGCTGCTACTACTACCACCAGTATGTTGCCATGGTCCTTCTGTGCTGCTGAATTGACCGCCCGCATAGTCCTTCTCCTGACTCAGTCGCTACCACCACTGCACTCTGCGTTCACACTTCCCGTGTCCACTGACAACTCTGCTGCGATGTCATTGCTAATTGCTGCAAAAAAAAAAAAAATTACAAAAACCTCTCTGGGGCCTTTTTGGCGTCAGCCACTCATCCTCCTCCAGCGGTACCTTTGCCGCCAAGTGCCATTGGAACTCGCCTTCACCTCTTTGATTGCTTAACGCGTATATCCCTTTTTAAAACCACGTATTACCAATTAATCGCCCCATTTACAGTGGTGATTTGTCTTTAAAAGCCATTAAAAAAAAAAAATTGGGGGGGGAATTTTTTATGTTGAAGTTATGTTGCCCCTTATCACCTCGATAATCCATGCAATTTGGGGGATTGTAGCATGTATGGGGGCTTTGTTATTAACGTTATGGTGTGATTACGCCATTCACGGCAGAAAATCCGCGTGGTTGCGTGGACGCGGACGAAAATCCACATGCGGCGGGGCCGAATGCGGATTTTTTTTTGCAACCACGCGGATTGCCGAATTCGTGGATGAGGCACATCCGAGCATCCCTGCACGTTTGTCTCCGTTCCAGCTTTTAATAACTTATAAGTATGCATGCCACAAACCTGTAGGTTGGAATGTTCCACAGACCCTGCCATTTATATGGTTTCATTGACAGCCATTTCAGGGCCTTCATACCACAGTAAATTCCTAATCCATTGCAAATCAGAACATCCATTATCCACTGTAAGAGACAAAGAATGCAATAAGAATCACAGAAGACATATCATACTAAAGCAAGTTTAGATTTCACCAAGTGTACCTAAAGCGAGGTAAAACTTAAAAAGAACCCGAGGTACGTTTCACAAATCCTATTAGCACACAGAGGCTGGTTCTGCATATAATGCCCAGCCTCTGTTGCTATATTATCTCCCCCCAGCCCCCTGCGCTCTGCTGTGCCCCCTAAAGTAAACCGCCGTGCTAGCGACACGCAGCGCGTCACCAGCAGGCTGTTTACATGTACACTGTCACTGTCCGCCGCTCCCCCGCCTTCTCTGTCGCAGCACCCCGCCCGCGTCCCTTTACTCCCCGCTGATTGGAGGGAAGGGACGCGGGTATGGAGCTGCAACAGAGGAGACAGGGGAGCAGCGGACAGTGACAGTGTACATGTAAACAGCCTGCTGGTGATACGCGTGTCGCTAGCACGGCGGTTTACTTTGAGAGGCACGATACTATAGCAACAGAGGCTGGGCATTATATGCAGAACCAGCCTCTGTGTGCTAATAGGATTTGTAAAACCCACCTCGGGTTCTCTTTAAGCTGAAGATGGCAGGGCTCTGAAAACAAAATTACATTGGTGGGTTTATTTTCCTACCTACTGTTGAAATACACCTACTTAACAGGGAACCTGAACTGAGTTGGATATGACAGCTGCCATGTTTATTTCCTTTATGCAATACCAGTTACCTGGATGTCCTGCTGATCACATTTGATCACAGATGTTTCTGACTGAAGTCAGACTTAATCTAGTCAGACTTCAGCTGCATGCTTGCTAGGGGTGTGTGATCCAGACATTACTGCAGATAAACAAATCAGCAGGACTACTGTGCTTCTGATATGGCTTAAAAGGAAAAAATGGCAGACTCCATATACCCCTCTCAGTGAAGATGTTCTTTAACAATTTTAGCATTAAATTTCTCTGCAATTTTTGCATCAAAAGTGTACAATTTTTTTTTAAGTGTTTCTTTATATTGCAAGCATTTTTGCAGACTGCTTGCAAGTTTTGCTCTTGCAAGCTGTCCGCATGCATACAACTTATTTTTATGTAATTCGTATTATAAATATTTTGCTTATTATTGTTTCTTTACTTTAATGTTGGCTATTATGGGTAGCAGTGCTTTTTTTTTTTCCTTTTTACAATTTTTTATATTGGATCTAATACAGATGTTTTTATCGGATCCAATACCAAAAATTTGAATTTGCTGCCTGATGTGATGGCATTGCGTGCAGCCGACGCCAGAGGGCACAACTCAGTGCCATCAGAGGGTCACGCAGGGAACGAGATCGTCGGGGGACAGGAAGCAGATGGAGGAAGAAGAGGAGATTGCCGCCAGGGATTGTCACCAGGAAGAGAATATGCGTGCAGTGAAGGTGCAAGGTGGAGGCGAGGGATTATGCACGCTAGCGCCGCGCAGGTGAGTAATAGTAAGAACAGGACGAGTCTGACTCCTCCTTACTGATTGTAGCTATATTTTAGGAAGAGTCAGGCTCGTCCTTATTGCTAGGGAGGTTGAAGGACACCAGAAGTAAGGGGGATATGGAGGCAAAAATATTTATCTCTTTTTAATCAATATCAGTTGCCTGGTGTCCTGCTAATCTTTCAAGCATCAGAAGTGTCTGAATCACACACCTGAAACAAGGCAGAGGATCACCAAAACAGCCAGGCAATTTGTATTGTTTAAAGGGAAATAAATATGGCAGCCTCCACATCCCTCTCACTTCAAGCGTTTTTTAATGCAATTTTACTCTGGCTCTCAGTTCCCCAGTAACGCTAATGTGAGGGATCCATTATACAAGTAGTCCTTTCCCTAGATTAGAGACAGGTTATGTCCAAAGCATGCAAGTTCTGGTGCATGGGTGGAATAGGCCAGATCTTATAATTTGACAGATAACTGAAGGTTGCCTCATCCAGAAGTGTGTGAATTTAATGGCCTTCCAAGCTCACTTTGTCAAGAACAGATCTGATCTTTGCCCTTTAAGGCACACTCCTGTTGCTGGAGGACGCTCACTCAGGGCATGCCGGATCATGCTAGGAATCCTTTCAGGCGCATCTCCAAAGGACTGTTTTTGAGGTAGCCAAGCACACTATGGGGTCACTTGCTAGGTCCTGGGCTGATACTGGATCAGCTTCAAACCCTGTGGATGGGAAGCTTACAAGGCGGTAACATGGTGGAGTTATGCAACTTCCATAGAACAAACACAAACAGAGGCAGAAGAGAAAGCCAAAGAAACTAAGGAGACCTACATAGTAGCAAAGCAAATGAGAAACGTTTCTTGGCAAGCTGCTTTGACCATTTCAAGCAGACAGTACTGGGAAATGCTATTAGCTAAAGGAATAAGCATTTATGAACAAGGGGAGAGGATAGGTAAAGAGGAGCTCAGCAGCAGAAACATCCCAGGAGCTTCATATTACAAATCCCGCTATACATTGTGGCTCAGCATTTGCAGCTACAGCTTAAAGAGGAACTGTAGTGAAAACAATTAATAAAAATAGCTTTTTTTTTTTTTTTACAATATTTATAGATTATTTACTCAATGTCTGCCCATTGAAAAGCTTTCTTCTCCCCGATTTACATCTTGAAATGTATCACTGGTAGTGACATCGTTAGTTCTGCCAGGTGATCTGTTTTTGAATGTTTGTTAATGAGAGTTCTATGCACAGAGGGATATACTGCTAACTTGGCAGTTGGAAAAAGCAGTTATTTCCCACAATGCAACAAGGTTCATAGACAGCATTCTGTCAGCATGGTCATGGCATCACACTGTGGGAGGAGTTCCACCACAATATCAGCCATACAGACCCCCCCCCCCCCCTCGCCCCCTAAATTCCGGGAGGCCAGCTATGGTTTTTGTACTGGCTTTAGAACCCTCAGTAAACTGACATTCCGCAGAGATCACCTGGCAGGAGTAAAGGTTCACACGCCTGTGATAAAATACTGAATGTAAATCAGGAAGAGGAAAGATTTTGCAATGGGCAAATACTGACTAAATAATCTATAAATGACTGTTGTAAAACAATAGGCAATGTTATCCATCATGTTATTTTGGTTACAGTTCTTCTTAAAGGGACTCAGCGCTGAAAACAATAAAAAGATTTATACATAACTGGGGGTTCCTCCAGCCCCATCCGCACAGATCGCTCCCACTCCGCCATCCTCCGATGCCCGCAGCTTCAGGAACCGGGTCTGGTCTTAAGTCAATGTAAGCACTATTTTCCGCGCAAAGAGTTATAAGAGTTCCATGAGCTGCCCAGAAGTAAAAAGTCCTCAGAGAGACTCCACACAAGCATAAATTCCAAACTTCAGCGCTGCATAGTCTCTTAAATTAGGAATCCATCACCAACACCACTCACAGTGCAAGCTTACCAGCTTCTAATAAGACCCAGATTATAAGGTCTGCACGTTCAATATTCCCCACGATCAGAGGCTTCCTTGTTGCCACTTTTCAGATATCATTCCTCAGATGGTATTCCCAGCATAAGAAACTTAAGAATGGACTCTCCACTCGGTAGGATGAATGTAAAAAATTTTTAATGATAAGCACTCAGGACAACGCGTTTCGTGGTATAAGCCGCTTCATCAGGTCAATATAGTGCTGTGGTCAGCAGTGGAAATACTGGGCGCCAAAACTTGTCTTAAGTCAGTTGGCTCCAGTCTACGCAGGAGAAGTGCGCTGTAGAGATACATAGAGGGTGCACTCCTGCGTAGACTGGAGCCGACTGACGTGACGGGACCCGGTTCCTGAAGCTGCAGGCAGCGGAGGACGGCGGCATGGGAGCGATCCGAGCAGATGGGGCTGGAGGAACCCCCAGGTATGTATAAATCTTTTTACTGTTTTCAGCTCTGGTACATTTTAAGCTGAAATGTATACAACAAGCCATTTATAGAAGTGCATACAGTAGTTGCTTGCCTGCGGATTGCATTTATAAGTAGTATTCCTAAGCATCAAGCAAGGGACGTTATCTTTGCATTCATGTTATACAGGTGGTTTCTATACTAAACACTGTGTGGAATAATCATACACTTAGCTGGTTTATGAAGCATTCATGGTGCAGATACATGATTTGTTCCTTATACAAAGCCAAAGTTATCCAAAGAAACTCCTATGCTGAGCACACAGCACTGCTGAGGTTCTGTAGGAGAGGCCGAGTTGTTCTCACTTACATGATCCCACCAACATTCACTGAAATTGGGTAGCTGATGCTCCAGGCTGTATTCCAGAAACTCAAACATAACGCTGATTATCATACACATCCACCAGTCTCTTATCATTAGTGTCTGCAAGAGAACAAGAGACAGCCATGTCAGTTCAGGTGCAAGCCTCACTGTTCTGTACAGTCATTCATGCAGCAGAAGCAGCATGAAACACGGCGAGGAGTGATTATGGATCACAGCACTATGGAAACCCATCTTCCATCTCCTGCAAGGGATGTTCCCTACATAAAGGAGATGGAGGTTTTATTTTTTTTACATACATGATTACATAATGGCTGGAGAGAGTATTCAGACTTCCTTCACTTTTTTCAACTAGTTATGTTTCAGGCTGGTGCTACAATCATTTAACGTGTACCTGAGACAAATTGGGATGAAAGGATTTATACTTACCTGGGGTTTCCTCCAGCCGCCAGTGGTCCATGGGATTCTTTGGAGTCCGTCTTGTCCCCTCCATCCCGCTGCAGTAAGTCCTGGTAAAGTACTCGACTAAGCCAGTCAGGGACTGCTGCGCATGCGTAACACTTCAGGAGTTTTTTTGAGGGTGCGTCCGGCAGGGACCACATAGGCACACTTGTCCCTGACTGGCTCAGTTGAGGCCAGAGACGTGCATGCACAGCAGTCAGCAACTACTGGGGCTTAAAGCGGGAGAATGGACAGGACCAGGACGACGCCAAGGGAGTCCACGGACTACAGGGGGGCTGGAGGAAGCACCAGGTAAGCAAGTGTTGTTTCAGGTTTACTTAACCTCCTTAGCGGTAATCCCGAGTCAGGCTCAGGGCAGAAATCTGCAGCTCAGAATGGTAATCTTGTGCCTGAGTAGGTTTTAAGCCTCATCTACACGGGTAGATAAGGCTGCGATCCGGCGGCTCGATTAGCCGCCGGATCGCCTCTTCCGCGTCCCCGCGTGTGCCTGCCGCGTCCCCGCTCGCCGCGTGTGCGCCGCATTCCATTCCCCGCTCATCCCCACTGGCGCCGCTTATCTTCCGCTCGATTCCCTGCCAATTGTCCCCTCGCGGGGAATCGGCGGAAGCAAGATCCGTCCTGTCGGATCTTATCAATCGAGCCGCATCAGCGGCTCAATTGATAAGGAACATCGCGGCCGCATCTACGCGTGTAGATGCGGCTTTATGCAGGAGCTGCTGTAGATCTCTCTGTAGTATGTTTTTTTTTCTTGTTTTTAAGGGCTAAAAGTTAGTGAAAAAAATTGCACGGCTTCTAGACCCGGAAATAATCATAACGCCAGGGAGGTTAAAGGATTTTTTTTTCTTCTGATTAATCTACACTTTGAACCTCATAATGACAAAGTAAATTACATTTTAAGCAATCTTTAAATACATTAGAAAGCAAAAAACCCTGAAATATCGCATTAAGTATTCAGACCCTCATTCTTTACTTGCTTGGAGCACCTTTGGCAGCAATTACAGCCTAAAGCAGGGGTGTCAAACTCAAATACAAAGTGGGCCAAAATTGTACATTGGGACCTAGTCGCCGTCCAAACTCAATGTTTACTGGCCAACTTCCTCCCTTATAAAGATCCCTAGTGTCTAGTGGTCCTCCCCTATATGTCTAGAGACCCCCAACCCTCCCCTATACAGTTCCCTAGTGTTTAGTGCTTTCCCCAAACCTCCCAATATGGCTTCCCTGGTGATCTAGGGCTTCACCTCCAATATAGCTTCCCTGGTGGTCTAGAGTGGGCCAAACATAATGAAAAGTGGGGAAACCACCTGAGGGCCAACGTAATGATTTAATTTTCAACAATGCTAAGTCACTTTGTAAGCCCCTCCACTGGCTATCTATCGCTCAAAGGATACAATTCAAAATCCTAACTCATCTACAGAGCATTTAACAGGCCAGCTCTTACTTAACCTTCCTGGCGGTAAGCCCAAGCTCCTCCAGAAGGTACGGCTCAGGCCCCGCTGGGCCGATTTGCATAATTTTTTTTGCTACATGCAGCTAGCACATGGCGACGGGGGAGCCCTCCAGGAGATCCCGGAGGGGCTGGGGTGATGCCGCTGATGACCTTGTCTCGCTACATGATATATATATATATAAAAAAAAATACGGCTGTGCTGCCCCCTGGCGGATTTTAATAAACAGCCAGGAGGGTTAAAAGCGGGATTAACCAGTTCTTGAACAAGCAACAGTATATCTATGCCCCTTGAGACTTCATCCTAGCTTGAGGGGTGTAGATATACGTACTCCACCACAATCCCCCACCACGTGTTTTCCCGTTGCTGCAAGCTAGGACGCTGATCGGTGAATGGGAACAGGCGTTTCCAAAGCCAATCAAAGTGCCTGTAATGAATGATCACCCGCATCAGCGAAATGCCAGTAGTCATTCTGAAAACAAAAGTACACATACACAACACTTCCTGTGTACGTCTTTTCATATAAAAAAAAACTATTAAATTTCACGCTTCTCTGGAACCCCTTCCACAATTTAATCATCACTCTCCTACAGTACACTTACCATCTTTAGGTGCTATCTGAAAATTCACTTTTTCAGGCAAGCATAGGACCTTAGCCAAGATATTGTTCTTAGCCATTGACCATCACTTCCCTCACCAATTGTTCATCCCCGTAAAAGGGTACCTGAGACGGGGGAAAATTGCAGACGATCCAGGAGGCAAAGGAGAACATCTAGGGCACAGGTGTCGAATTCCAGGCCTGGAGGGCCAGATCCATGCCAGTGTTAAGGACGGGCTGATTCAGACCCATCAATTAATTTGAGCTGTGTCAAAAAGGTGCGAGGATCTCGACTCTCGAAGGACAAGTTTGACGTCCCTGGTATAGGGTGTGATCAGGCTGGAAGAAGCCCCAAGTATGTATAATTTTTTTTCTCTCCCCACGTCTCAGGTTGGGCAGGGATCTCTTTCCCCTTAGAAGTTCTTACTGCTGTGTAAAGTGAGTACATATTATCCACCTTTAGGTACAATGCATTAGATGACCCGTTCACTTGTGAACTGTGTGTATCCCATTGTTTTATAATGGTTTATAGTTTGTACTCTCCATTGTACAGCACCACAGAGGGTGCTGACACAACACAAAACAACAACAACAACATCACTTCCATAGCGGATGTCTGACTCTGCTGAATGCACAGGGAGCTGAAAGGCAAACTCTATGCAACTCTGCTCCCAATGCTTATTTGCTGTAATATATAGCCAATTTTGATTATTTTTTTTTACTGTTAAGCAATAGAAAAATTAAATTAAAAAGATGGCCTTGACAAAGTACAGTAGCTTCCTATAGATCAGAAGGCATGTGTGAATATCTGTTTTTGATCAATTATAGATGGCCACCTTAAATCTTTGAAAATTGTGGGGGTTGGCTACTTCAGAAGAGAATGAGAGCATGGAGGCATCGAGAGCATGAGAAGATGGAAATGTGTGCTTTTTTGGCAAAACTTACTTTTATGTACCAGCCAAGAAAGTGTGCAGGTACGAATCCATCCATCTTATCCTGAAAAAAGAAAGGAAAGTATTTCAACCAGTGCCGACATGCCAACTCAAAGGAAACGTGCACAAGAGATGGGAAAAAAGTGCTTACATGTCACATACACAGCCTGTTGCACTATTTTCTGTGCTGCCAAATAAAGCTGCAAGAAAATAACCTCTCACCGTCTTGAATTTATGGTATTTAACAACTTTTTTTAAATTAAACACTGGTGAAAAATAACAAAGGGGGCAGCAAAAGTGTTTTGAAAGGGGTTTTAAAAAGAATGTTTTTGTACATACAGTAACTGTTCCAAATGTACATCGTTAAATGGCCTATTGTGCTGTTCTACATGGGACTAAGAATATGGCACTTAACCACACGTGCTGCAGCACACCAAGCAAAATGCAAATTCAAGATATTTCTATCTTCTATGGACAGCATCTACAAAACCATATATTAAACGGAAACGCCACTATTGTAGCAAAATAAGTTTCTTCAGTTTAGCGCTATAGAGTGAATAGATTATAAGCTAAACTGCAGAGAATGAGTTTTTGTTAATAGTGGCGTTTCCATTTAATATATGGTTTTAAAGATGCTGTCTATAGAAGATTAGCTGCATGCTTGTTTCGGGTGTGGTTCAGACACCACTGCAGCCAGAAAGCTCAGCAGGGCTGCCAGGCACCTGGTACTATTTAAAAGGAAATAGATATGGCAGCCTCCATATCCTTCTCACTTCATGTGTACGGCAAAGTGCCCATTAACAATGACATTTATCGACCATCTGATCCGATAATTGTGATCTGTAGGACAGAAATTATCTACCAAGTCCATAAATGGGATAGAAAATATAAACAATCTGATCATTTCAGATAGAATCGATCTGCAAAATGGATTGATAATCTGATTGTTAAAATGATGGCCATCAACAATCTCCAATTGTAATTATAAAAAATTGGATCATTAATGGACAAACACCTGGTGACATGATTATATACCGTGCGAAGGGCTGGGAAAAAAGCCAGTGCTTTATGAATCCTAAACAAATAAAACCTGATATTGCCCACGGCACCACATCATTTGCTCGTTGATTAAGCGATCGTGGAAGATGCATCGGGGAATGATCATTACTGGTGATTGCCTGACGCATCTTCACGTGGGTACTTAGCTAAAGTCTTTTCACTTCTGTTATACAGTAAAATCCCCCCCAAATGCTTGTTTTGCACTGTCTGTCTACCTTCAGAAAACTGAGTAAAAGCAGTCCAAGACAAATCATGAGAGCACATGGGCTGCCTATCCTGCAGCACAAGCTGTTCTAGATCTAATCTCCAATCTTATCCTGTGCACAGAACACAAAAGACTTTTGCCTGCACATTAATTTACTAAGAATGTTAATCTTCTAAACCAGACCTGTCACTTCGATATCATGTCACAAGAATCATTAAGACAGTACTACATTATTCTGAGTTAAAGATACTATTCATGCTCAAAACACTCTTTATGGTGCCCAACCTTATCTAAATATAGCCAAGACCAAGGAGCTTATTGTGGATTTAAAAAGAAAACAGATGACATTCAACCACTTAAAGAGACTCTGAAGTCTCGCTAAAATGAGGTTTTTATTTTAAAAACCTCATTAACATTATAGTCTCACCTAAAACAATTCGGAGTGCCACAAGGATCAATCCTATCCCCTCTGCTGTTTGCAATCTACATGTTGCCAATCGGTACACTTATCCAACGACATGGCCTGACGTACCACTGCTACGCCGATGACACACAGCTATACCTGTCCTTCAAACCTGGTGGAACAGACCCTACCCCAAAAATAAACTCTTGCTTAGCTGAGCTTCAGGCATGGATGAATGATAACTGGTTGAAACTGAATGCTGACAAAACTGAGGTCCTCTTTGTTCAAAGCCAGTGCTCGCCATCAAAACAGCTCTATCCTAAAGCAACACCAATCAGGATTGGGAATTCAGACATAAATAGCTCCAACCTGGGGAATTGAGTTTCAGAAACCAAATTTCATCTGTAGTTAAATCTTCCTTCTTTCATCTGAAGAACATTGCAAAGATTAAACATCTGATTCCCCCAGAGGATCTTCAAACCCTAGTCCACGCCTTCATCACATCACGGCTGGACTACTGCAATGCCCTTTATGCTGGCCTCCCCAAAAAGGACCTGCGTCGCCTGCAATTAGTGCAGAATGCTGCTGCCAGATTGCTAACAAACCAGCCTCGCCACTGTCACATTACACCGATCCTTCGCTCACTGCACTGGCTACCAGTAGAATGGAGAATACTCTTCAAGATTGGACTGCTGACATTCAAATCCCTGCACAATCTGGGCCCTGGATACATGAAGGACTTGCTGAAGCTGCACCACACCTCTCACAACCTCAGATCAGCAAGTTCTATAAACTTGGTCACTCCCAGAGTGCACCTCAAAAAATCTGGAGACAGAGCCTTCTGTCATGCTGCCCCTACTCTTTGGAACTCCCTACCACATCCAGTAAAGACAGCACCATCCCTGGAGCTATTCAAATCCAGACTGAAAAGCCACCTGTTTAGCCTGGCATTTCCAGATTTATAAAATTCTTCCTCTGTACCACGATGGTCGGAGCCATGCTTATGCGCTTTGAGTCCCACGGGAGAAAAGCGCTTTACAAATGTTATTTGTTGTTGTTGTTGTTGTTGTTGTTGTAGTAAAACGCCCCCCCCCCCCCCCCGATCACCCCAAACTCATGGGAGTACAGGGTAGGCAAAATCCACAACTTTCTTGGTCATGGATTTTGCTGCCGCCTCTATGCGCGTCAATCAGCGCGTGTCTCCGCCTCTCCCCTGCCCCTCTCAGTGAAGGAAGACTGAGAGGGGCGGGGGAGAGGCGGCGATCGGCGCTGATTGTCACGCATAGAGGCAGAGCCACGCTGCCTCTATGCGGAAGTTGCCTGCCTGTACCCCTGTGAATTTGGGGTGATCGAGGGGGTTTGCAGCCGTGGTTCTGCTGCGTTTTAGGTGAGACTATAATGTTAATGAGGTTTTTAAAATAAAAACCTCATTTTAGCGAGACTTCAGAGTCGCTTTAATGATGGCAAATGTGTGGAGAGGGTCACCGACTTCCACTTTTTGGGAGTTACTATACGAGAGGACTTGACTTGGGGGTCACATATTGCTGAAGTAGTGAATAAGGCACAGAAGAGGTTATACTATATAAAAGGACCCTGAGCAGACGCATAAATTGAAAATCTGGACTTGCCTGGGGCTTCCTCCAGCCCCCCATAACCTGCAAGATCTCCAGCATCCTTTTGGTCCCTTCCGTGATCCCGCTGGTGGCTCCGGTAATCCGTTGACTTCGGCTGAAGACGCTCATGCGCAGCTCGTGGGCACCCGGTGCACCATCATGCCAGGCGCCACAAGCATCCTGCACATGCGTAGGATGCTTAAAGGACACCCGAGGCGAAAATAAACAAATGAAATAAACGATTGCATCTATCTTCCTTCTCCTAAAAATGACTTTTTAAGATATTCCAGTTTTATTTTATGTTTAAATCTACTTTTTGAGTTTTTACTGTTTTATTGTTTTTGCTCAATGACACATTCATTAAAGTATACCAGAGCTAACATCTATGAACTATTGACCCTTTATTATCTCTTTCCTGCTCTCAGAAGCCATTTTCTGCTAGGAAAGTGTTTTATAGTTGGAATTTTTTATCAGTGAGGGTCACACTGTAGTCACTTCTGGTCTAAATCAGGACGTAGTCAGCCACCAACATATCTGATATTTAACTCTTTCAGGCAGAGAAAGAAAAAAAGGAACACAGCATAGTTATCTGTGTGCTAGGCACTGTAAATACACATGTCTATCTTATGTCACCTCGAATATCCTTTAAGGGCCCCTCGAAGTGTGCTTAGGAAGATTATTCCTGAGAAATAGTTTGAGTCCTTTTATCACTGGACAGTAGAGTCTTCTGGTCTATGGTCTGTGCATGGTTCTCCAGCTGCACAGTAAAAGCAGCTTCATAGGGTTATTAAAGCGGTTTAAAACCTTGACAGAATATTCAAAAAAAACGTTTTCCTACTTTTTATATGCCATACGGTTATATTTGCATTTGTGCATAAGTAGTTTTATTCATTTAGATATTATAGGTTCCCAAAAGTAGTTTTTTGCTTTGTGAGCCTGTCATGATATGACATGAGGATTGTCCATTAACAGTGAGCAGACATGAAATCCAATGACGAACACTTTATTCTGATCCATACATCAGAGAACTTCCATCAATATAGGAGCATACAGCTTTCACCTAGCTGTCCCACACCAGAATGACTCCCTCTCTCTCTCTCTACCAGACAGTATAACAAGCTTAGCAAACAGACATCAAATGTTAGCAGACTGGCCTTGCTCTTATCATCTGCTAACAGACAATAGAACAATGGCAAATGCCCCACCTGACTCCAGTAACTTACAATCAATGCAGAGACATAGCCTAATCACAGCAAACAAACAATGCAGGAATAAAATACAATTAGTAAAAATACAGTCATATTACATATCATACATCACATTCCTCCCCCATATGTTCCTGGACCCCCAGGTGAGCCCATTAGTTGGGTGAGACTGAGGTACAGGTATGTGGCAATTCTGTCCATCTACTCCTTCTCAGTCTAGGTGGGAGTTCATAATTAATTGTCCTTGTCTTCATATGTGCTGGTTGCACTTTTACTCGCTGTCCACATATGATTTGTCCATTCAATTCAAATACAGCCCTCGCTGCATCATCCGGACTCTCAAACTCAACAAAGCCAAATCCAGGTGGACTCCTGGAGATCCAGATATTGCGCACAGGTCCATAGCAGCCAAACGCTTGCCTCAACTCCCACTTGTTGCTTTGGCTTCCCAAGTGTCCAATGTACACCTTGGAATTTGTCCTGCAAGCTCCATGGGAGTGGGCACAGTCAGATGAGTCAGTGGTCAAGATATTATTCGACACACGAACAAAATTAACCCCTCTGGCATGTTCTCTTTCCGCTATTGTTCTTAAGAGTGGGGAAACATCTGTGGAGTTAGTTGCCACATTCCTGCCAACAGCAGGCTGAGGACTCCGAGCAGTTCCATTGTCTCTGATGACATGCGGGCATGCTGCTACCAGGTGCTCAGTCGACCCACAGCCAAAGCATGACTTCCTCACCTGGTTGCTTCTATCAGCTGAAGTGGCAGAACTCCTCTCTGGAGTGGTGGGCCTGGGCTCTACACAGGATGGTGTCCTGGATGCTTCACAGACACACCGATCCTCTGGTAGATGACACACCTGGGACCGGTTCTCCACAAACTGATCGGCCAGCTTTGCAGCATCCCTCATTGTTAGAGGCTTGCGATCCAGCACCCACATTTTCACCTTTGGAGGACAGCAGCTCAGGAATTGTTCTCTCAAACAAAGTTCTTTTAAGTCCTCCAAAGTCCTGACACTACTGCCCTGAATCCACTGATTAAACATGTGTGTCAGTTTCACTCCAAATTCAGCAAAAGAGTCTTTTGAGGTCTTAAACAAGGATCGGAAAGACTGTCTGTATGCCTCTGGAGTTTTGGCATACCGAGCCAGCAATGCCCGTTTCACTTCCACAAAGTTAATTCTTTGCTCCAGAGGCAGCAATTTAAAAGTGTCACTGGCACGCCCAGTCAGCTTTCCTAATAGGATGCGATGCCACTCACTGGTTGGAATACAGTGTGTCTCACAAATGAGTTCAAAATTTTCCAAGTAGGCATCAATTTCCTCTTTACTGTCATCAAACATGGGGAATAAGGAATACAGTCTGACAGTGTCCATATGTGGCTGTGACATTCCCCCCTGAGATCGGTACACATTCTGTGCCATCATCTCACTCAGCACTCTGAGCAATGTGTGAAGCATGTCCTCACCTCTGGCAACACCTTCCTGGGTCTGTTCCTGAGACTGTTCCTCCAAGCCTTCATCGGTCTGCACATCTCCACCTTCACTTGGTGCCTCACCATTACTGGCAGCTTGTATCCTCTCCATCAAAAGTTCCACAAGCTGAGGTTTCTTCAGCCCATCAGGATGTAAGCCCCTCTTACGGCATAATTTCCGAAGGGTAGCGATTTCCAGCTCCTGCAGCATCTCCTCCATGCTTCTGGTCTTCCAAAGTCTGCTCTTTCCCAGCACTGCTCACCAATATGTCATGATATGACATGAGGATTGTCCATAAACAGTGAGCAGACATGAAATCCAATGACGAACACTTTATTCTGATCCATACATCAGAGAACTTCCATCAATATAGGAGCATACAGCTTTCACCTAGCTGTCCCACACCAGAATGACTCCCTCTCTCTCTCGACCAGACAGTATAACAAGCTTAGCAAACAGACATCAAATGTTAGCAGACTGGCCTTGCTCTTATCATCTGCTAACAGACAATAGAACAATGGCAAATGCCCCACCTGACTCCAGTAACTTACAATCAATGCAGAGACATAGCCTAATCACAGCAAACAAACAATGCAGGAATAAAATACAATTAGTAAAAATACAGTCATATTACATATTATACATCACAGAGCCGACTTTAGATTTATTAACAACTGGTTTTATTCATTATGTAGTGAAGGCAGACATGCTTTGACTCTCTGTCTGTGTTGAGCTGCTTCTCCACAGTCAGAGAATGTGTCACATTCCTCACTTGATACATTTAAGTAGACACAAGATAACATTATCTAAAGTTCGGTTGTGTCCACATTTCACTACACTGAACTTTCAAGCTCTGTGTGTAACCCTTCAAATGCTGGTCTAGTAAAAAAAAAAATTGCTGGTTGCATATAATATGCTGTAAATAATGTTTTAGAGCAAAGATGAAATGCAGGGTTATATTCTGCTTCAAGATTGCCTAGCAGTTAGCTGGCTGTCCTCTTCTTCCATTAGAAGAATTGTATACTTCCTATTGTTTTATGAATATTAAAAAAAAAAATGTAAGATACTCCTCACATCCAGGACATGTTATTTCAACGTCTGCCTTCTGGAAAATGTCTAAACTTACAAAAACTAAGTCAACTAGATTAAAGAATAGATTTTATCCTTCAGCCATTACTATATCCGCCGCTGATCTCCGGGTCTGTGTCCCCAAGCTCCAGGAGCCCCCGCCACATCAGCCCATCTGCGAGGTAAGCCCGCAAATAGACAACCTCTGCCCCCTCCGTCCCTCTGCCACTTTGCACCCTCCTGGCTGCTCCAGTCCGGCTGTGCTGCGGATACAACTGTACCCACAACCTATCTGCACTGCCTGCACCACAGCCCTGAGACGAACGATCAGTACTGCCTGTCTATCAAGTTGATCTTTGCACCCAGGCACTGTACATACATCACATTATATATTAACTCTCCAACTACCACTGCACCCTGGCGCTGCACTGAACTGTATACAGCTGTTGTGTTCTGTCTGCTCCCTCTACCACTACCACTGCCCTTCAGCTTGCCCACTACTAAGCCCACATCTGGCAAAGTCACTCAGGCCTGGTGCACTGCTTTTGATCAGCCTGAGCCACACTCACTGGATGGACTATCTGCTGCGCCTGCTCCCCTATCACCCTACCTGCTGCTATGCTAGTGAGCTTGCATCCGGCGGTCTGCCACGGTAGGGACTATCTGCTATCACAGCATGCTGGCCTGGTCCTGGTCAATAAGCACCACTGCCCCACTCCCCCCACACATAGCTGCTCCCCCTATGCCACCCCAGCGCAACATCTACTCCAGGGTGCAGCTCCTCCAGTGGGAAACATGCGGCACCCACCCGGGGGTGAGGCTGCTATACAACGAGGTATGGAACCATGCCCAACGAATCGCAGGTCTTGTCCATGCGTCCCCTACTCATCGAAGGAAGAGAGGCTGCCGGGCAGGCGCTCAAGTGAGACTCAAAAGGAAAGGGCTGAGGTCGGCGATCCCCTCAGTCCTCCTGGCAAACGTCCGCTCCCTCCCAAACAAGCTAGATGAACTCCGTCTTCTCAGCGACAAGAGGGAGCTCAGCAGCAACACCCCAATCCTCTGCTTCACAGAGACGTGGCTACGGGATGACATCCCAGACAATGCCCTTCAGCTCCCAAACTTCAGCTTAATACGAGCAGACCGCAGCACTGTCCTCTCTGGTAAAAAGAAGGGCGGAGGTATCTGTTTTTACATCTGCCAATCATGGTGCCTAAACACTTCGATACTAGCCAAGAGCTGCTCCCCCGAGCTAGAACTTCTGATAGTCAACTGCAGGCCGATATACTCGCCCAGGGAGTTCTCCTCCTTTGTCCTCGTAGGAGTGTACATCCCTCCAGATGCCGATGCCAGACACGCTCTGCGTGACTTGAGCGACACCATCACACAATGGGAGTCATCCTTTCCGGACTCGCTGTTCATCGTAATGGGGGACTTCAACAGAGCCAATCTCCGCCATGAGCTACCACGTTTTCACCAGCACGTGGCCTGCCCCACCAGGGGCCGGAACACCCTCGACCATTGTTATACAGTGCTGAAAGATGCCTACAAAGCCATACCACGGGCAGCACTGGGCTTCTCCGACCACTCTCTCGTCCACCTGATCCCCACCTACAGGAGGCGCCTGGAGTCAATGAAACCCATTCTCAAGTCTACCAAAGTGTGGTCGAGTGAAGCCAAACTCCAACTCCAGGCGTGTTTCGACTGCACTGACTGGAAGGCATTGGAAGCCCCAAACCTGGACGAATGGGCAGACAACATCTCTTCATATATCAGCTTTTGCGAGGACACCTGCATACCTACCAAGTCCTTCAAAGTCTACCCGAACAATAAACCGTGGTTCTCCAACAAACTACGGCAACTGAGGAGAAGCAAGGAAGCAGCGCACAAGGCCGGAAATCAGGAAGACTATAGGACAGCAAGGAACAACCTGAAGCGAGAACTAAGAGCCGCCAAAAAGGAGTACGCGGAAAGGTTGAGACGCAACCTCCTTTCAAATGACCCACGAGCTGTCTGGAAAGGGCTCAAAGTTGTCACGAACTACAAGCCCTCCCCCCAGCAGGCAACGCCAAGTGCCAAGCTAGCAGAAGACCTAAGCAGATTCTACAGCAGGTTTGAAAACCAGGAGGCAGCAGCAGAGCCTGAGACAGCTACTGCCCACTCCACAGCCAAAGACTATGATGTCCCAGACCTGAACCCTCCACCACCAGCTGTGTGTGAAGCTGACGTCCTCCTCCACCTGTCAAAACTGAATGCGAGGAAAGCCTCTGGGCCTGATGGGGTGTCACCAGCCTGCCTGAAAACATGCTCACAGCAGCTAGCTCCCATCCTGACCCCCATCTTCAACAAATCCCTTCAGGAAGGCAAGGTCCCCGCGTGCTTCAAACAGTCCACTATCATTCCGGTCCCCAAGAAGCAGGGAAACTCCGAACTCAACAATTTCAGGCCGGTGGCCCTCACCTCCAACATCATGAAAACCTTTGAAAGAGCAGTTCTGTCCCACATTAAGCTCGACGCCACCCCCCTACTAGACCCATTCCAGTTTGCATATAGAGCAAACAGATCCACTGATGATGCTATCAACATCTGTTTAGAGCTTGTAAACGATCACTTGGACAAATCTAACACGTATGCCAGGATCCTTCTACTAGACTTTAGCTCGGCTTTTAACACCATCTGCCCCCGCATACTGCAGAGCAATCTGGAAGAGCTAAATGTCCATCCCACCCTTCGCCTGTGGATCACCGACTTCCTGACCAACAGGTCTCAAGTCGTGAAGCTAGGGGATGTCATCTCTCAACCAAGGGTAACAAACACGGGGGCCCCACAAGGCTGTGTCTTATCACCGATCCTATTCTCCCTCTACACAAACAACTGTAGATCCAGGGAAAACTCTGTCAAGGTCATCAAATTTGCGGATGACACCACCATCGTTGGCCTGGTGACCAACAACGACGAACAGGACTACCGCCGGGAGGTCGACAGAATATGCCAGTGGTGCAGGGATAACAGACTGGTCCTTAACACAGCCAAAACTGTTGAGGTGATAGTAGACTTCAGGAGGCATGCTCCTGCCCCCCCACCAATCCACATTGATGGCTTTGAAGCTGAGCGAGTGGCCAGCGTTCGCCTCCTGGGCACCACCATCTCAAATGACCTGACCTGGAAGGAAAACACCACCTTAACTCAGAGGAAAGCCCAGCAGAGGCTGTTCTTCCTCCGACAACTGAAGAAGTTCGGCATGGCCCAGGAATTGCTGATGAACTTCTACACTGCCACCATAGAGTCCGTCCTCTGCTCTTCGATCCTTGTATGGTACGCTGGATCGTCCAACAGGGATAGATACAAACTTCAGAGGATCATTAGATCGGCGGAAAGGATCATTGGGAGACCACTCCCCTCACTCGACTGCCTACATATCTCCAGGCTACGCTCCAGAGCACTGAAGATTGCCGGTGACCCCTCACACCCTGGTCACCGCTTTTTCATCCGTCTACCGTCAGGCCGCAGGTACCGAGCCATCTACGCAAAAACTTCGAGGCACAGTAACTCCTTTTTCCCCTCTGCTGTCAACCTCCTGAACTCACTTGACTGAACTAGCGAACATAACTCTATGCTGAATCTGGACACTGACACTGATCACTTTACTGTATTCTATTGCCCATTTTGCACCCCTGTTTTTGTATATAGTATGGACTGTTCTGCACTTTTTGTCTCTGCATGTTTGTCTTTTTGTACTTCCTGTGTTTACTTTGAGCAAGTGTAAGGTGCCAAACCCAATTCCGGGCATGACCCAGTCGTGCTTGGCGAATAAATTTGATTCTGATTCTGATTCTGATTCTGATATGAAATGCTACAAAGTGGTCATGTTGATAAGGGGTTTGTGCAATGCAATATATGTAGGAATGGGCTTCTCGCTCAGTCAACATTTTGGATTCAAAATTTTGCTAAAAAGAGAGTGCGCCACCCCTTTAAAAACATAAAAATAAGTCCCCAAACCGTTCCTACTGTAAAAAGTCCTTAAAATAGGTCAATCAGGATCCAAATGTCCAGGTACTCCAAAGGCTTGATTAATCAATGTAGGACTCCGCTCATGCAAAAGAAGAAAACAAAGAACCATAGTGCGATCTGTTTATAAAATTATTGTACAGGGACCATCACCCTATGGGACCCAATCCATGCAATTTCTACCGTGGGGTCACCTCTATCACCACAGGTGGTAGCCAACAAATGGCACGCTCACCTTAGAGGCTGCCCAACCCCTACAGACAGCAACCACGTTTATGTAATTATCCGGCTCCTCTCCTCTGGTGCAGATACGTTCATTCTCGGACAAAACAACAAGAGATCATAGTGCAATCTAACTTTCAAACCAAGTGGTCTCACTACCATCCACCTCTATCTCACTGCTGCTCACCCTTTGCTGCCGCTGCCCACACTCACAGACAGCTGTCCAAACTTGGTTGGTGTGCAGTCTCAGCCACAAACTGTGCAGACAATGTCCACCATCCAGCAAATTCTGATATGTATCTAGGGCTGAGAAGCTTCTAATAGTGTAAAACCATTGATTTATTCAATAAAATCCAGAGATTATACTCACAAACATCAAGTAAAAAAGCGCATATAATGTTAAAAGGATCAGGGGACGTCTCCTCCTGCTGCTGGTCGCTTCCTTTCCTGGCTCCGCCCTACGCGTTACGTCATACGACTCATCTTCTTTTGCATGTGCGGAGTCCTACATTGATTAATCAAGCCTTTGGAGTACCTGGACATTTGGATCCTGATTGACCTATTTTAAGGACTTTTTACAGTAGGAACGGTTTTGGGACTTATTTTTATGTTTTTAAAGGGGTAGCGCACTCTTTTTAGCAAAATTTTGACTCTATAAGGATGTGCATGTAGCATCAATTTGAGTTGCAGCAAGCCTAGACAATAGAGGGGAGAGGGATAGAAGGGGAGCGCAATTGATACGTTTACATATCAAAATTTTGGATTACATGCGGTTTTAAGGCAGAATAATTGTACTTGACATACCTGCATGTCCCTACTATTGTTTACAGAAAAACTGACCAATGAATAGTCCAATCTCCTCATATTCATACCTGCTGAAGTGACAACAATCTATACAGTGATAAGGAGTGACAGGATGAGGAAGGGGAAAAAAATAGCGATCTTTTTAACTAGACATTATACCCAGCAAAAAGTTCATTTCAGTCTGCTAATTGTTTATGATAATAGAGTCAGCATTACTGCACTTTATAGGATTTAAATCACATTAATCCAATTTTTCCTCCGAAAGGCATTTAAAAAAAGGAGTGACAATTGAGTTGCAGACATTGTGTAAGCAGTAATCCATGACAGATCTTTTTAATAAGGTTCTCTACACAGCAAATGTAAGCTTATTTTATGAGCCTATTAGCAGCATTTTACAGCCAGGTGCAGATTTATTCTCTTATTTTCAGTGAAATCTTTATTTCCTGGACTAGCCAAAGATGACGTGGAAATGAGGCTGAGTGCTTCAGGAAACAAGCTGTTCTCACTTTCACAGCCATAGTCAGGCGGACATGTTGTGCACTTGCTGTTACTACTTATCTATGTTGGTTTGTCATTAGTGCAGGGAGTTTAGCGATGACACAAATCCTCTGCAATCCTTTCTAATCCAGGCTTGGACTGTCTGCAATAAGTTCCAGATGTGAAGCATCACACTTCAACCCTGTAGACTGACATTTAAGTGTCTCCGAAGTGGCAGAGGGCACTTACTTCAGATAATTAACTGAAAGGTCATTTAAACAGTATTGCCTTAAAGAGACACTGAAGCGAGAATAAATCTCGCTTCAGTGTTTATACTCAGCAGGGGCACGTGTGCCCCTGCTAAACCGCCACTAAACGGGGGTCCCTTGCCTCCTAAATCCGCTCCATGCAGCAGGGGAACACTTCCGCATTCAGGCAGGGCTAATGTCCGCAGCCCTGCCTCACGTGCGTCTGTCAGTGCGTATCTCCGCCTCTCCCCCACCCCTCTCAGTCTTCCTTCACTGAGAGGGGCAGGGGGAGAGGCGGCGATGCGCCGCTGATAGACGGCGCTGAGAGGCAGGGCTGCAGCAGTTAGCCCTGCCTAAGAGCAGCAAAATCTATGACCAAGTTGGTCGTTGATTTTGCAAGGGGGGGGGGGGGGGGGGTCTGGGGGTGAAGGGGCACACATGCCCCTGCTGAATATAAGCACTGAAGCGAGATTTATTCTTATAAATTACGATTCTATTTACGATTCGATTGAATCAGACATGTCCGATCGGGATTCGATTCGATGCAATTCGATTTGCCATTGTTTTGCAATAGCAAATCGAACTGAATCGAATCCCCATCGGACATGTCAGATTTAATCGAATCGTAAATAGAGTCGTAATCGAATCGTACAAAGAATCGTATCGTGTAGATTGGGCTTTATACTTTTAGCCATAGACCCTGAACAAGCAAACAGATTAGGTGTTTCTGACATTAGCAGATCTGACTAGATTCGCTGCTTGCTCGTTTCTGGCGTGATTCAGACTCTACTGTTGCCAATTAGATCAGCAGGGCAGCCAGGAAACTGGTATTGTTTAAAAGCAAATAAAATGGCAACCTCAATATTCTCAGTACTGCGAGAGGGATATTGAGGCGTCTTTTTTTTTTTTTTTTTTTTTTTTTTACTTTTAAACAATGCAGATTGTCTGACTGTCCTGCTGATTCTCTGCCTCTAATACTTTAAGCCATAGACCCTGAACAAGCATGCTGATCAGGTGTTTCTGACATTGGACTCTATTCACAATCACACATGCGGTAAGAGAGTTTTTACCGCTGTATTACCGCCAGTGATAATTCCCACATTTTTTCCACATTCTCAAAAAATTTGGGGAAAAATGCGTAATTACATAGTAACTATGTGTAAAAAAAGTGGCATAAAAAAAAAAAAAAACTTGTCAGTCGGAATTTACTGCAAGTGCATTTCCACATGCGGAAAATGATTGTGAATAGAGCCCATTGTCAGATCTGATAAGATAAGCTGCATGCTTGTTTCTGGCATTATTCAGACACTACTGCAGCCAAATAGATCAGCAGGGCTGCAAGGCAATTGATATTGTGTAAAAAGAATTATGGCCGCCTCCATGTTCTTTTCACCTCAAATTGTCCTTTACAAATAGAGACAGCCCATTTACTAGTATCCTCACTGACCAGGCCTACAGGAATACAGCTAATTTCAGAAAGACCTCCTACTCATTTTATAGGAGTGAAATGACATTCTGTTTGAAGCAGCCAATACTTTATCTACACACGGCAAAGTTATGAGGGAATTTTCTCCTTCATACATAGATGGGACGTGGAATTTGTGTATGACCACAGACAGCATTTCACCCATAATAAATAGAACCACAAAGTAAAATAAAGAATTTAAAAAACATCTTAGTATGCCTATCAAAGTTAAACATTTGTTGCCCTAGAATAGGAGAACCATGCATGGCTCCACAGGACAGGACAGACTTACCCACACATTGTGATAAGGATCAGTTTTATTGCCCGGGTCATATATAAGGCAATTTCCACCATAGTCTCTTTCGGGGAGAGGAACACCCAATTTGGGGTCAATATACTTCATGAACTGTCTCCCATCATGGACAGTCTGTAAGACAAACACAAGAAGGAGGTTAGCAGCAGAACGATGTGCAGCCAGTGTACAAATGTTGTATCTGGAAGTCTCGGAAATCAGCCTTAATAACTCCCCCCTCCCCCCTTTCCTGTCACTGCACTGCAAATGAACATTCATGCAGCTCATAGCCTCTCCTGCAGTAACATAGTAGAAGCAGTAGACTGTTGTACCGTGTTAGTCATCAGTAAAAGCAAGAAGTTTTGAATGAAAAAAAAATGTTTTTCACATTTTTTTGTGCTAAATGGTATCATCCTGATTCAAAACTTCCTGCAGTAACAGTATGAACTCTGTGCTCTTGCACAAAACCATACAAGTGAGGTTGGCATAACATTTCTACAGCATAGTTATCACCTGCAAAAAGCTCCCATGCAAGCACAAAAAGAACAGGTGTGGGCTATGGACAGACAATGCTGTACTTAAAGAGGAACTCCAGTGAAAATAATGTAATAAAAAAGTGCTTCATTTTTACAATAATTATGTATACATGATTTAGTCAGTGTTTGCTCATTGTAAAATCTTTCCTCTCCCAGATTCACATTCTGCCATGTATTACATGGTGACATTTTTACTGTGGGCAGGTTATGTAGCTGTTTCTAGCTGTTCTGTCTTTAACAGACAGCTGTAAACAGCCATTTCCTGTCTGTGAACATTGTTACATTGTGGCAGTTTGCCCAGAGTACCACAGTACCAGAGCCTCTTGTGGGAGGGGTTTCAGCACAAAATCAGTCATACAGCGCCCCCTGATGGTCTGTTTGTGAAATGCAATAGATTTGTCATGTAAAAGGGGGTATCAGCTACTGATTGGGATAAAGTTAAATTCTTGGTCGGAGTTTCTCTTTAAGGTGGCTACTAACTATCCAATTTTTAGCGAAGAATCGTTCAAGCAATCAGATAATTGCAATCGGATTGGCAGAAAATAAATCCCATTGATGTTCCCAATTGACTGCCAACTATTCTAAAAGCGATCGTTCAATGGCAATTTTGTCGAACGGAAAACTGTTTTTTAACTGGTTGTGATGGATAGAAAGTACAGATCGTTTCGATAATGCTGATAAAATAATGTATTATGACATGTTATCTCTGATCCCATTTATTGATCAGTCAATTCTCCGCTAAATAGCAGACCACTAGTTGCTACCTTTAGTATGGTCAGTATGTCTGTTCTTCAAAATTCACACAATGTTATATTTACCGAAGCATGCCTGTAGTAGTTTTTTTTCTCTTTGGGATGTGTTACATAAAACAGCATTATCCTCCTAGTTATACCTTTGAAAAAAGGTTTTACCTCTCTTATAGCCTGCTTTAAAAGACGACTAAAAATGTACATTTTTGCCCAGTAAAATGCCGGAGTTTAAAGTTTACCTGAGCCAAAGTTTGGGTACAGAATCACATACTTGCCTAAGGAGAGGGAAGTCTCTGCTCTGTATCCTAATGAGGCTTCCCATGACGTTCTCTGGTCCCCCACTGACTCTCCTGGACCCTCCAAAGATTATAGACAAGAACTTGTTGGTAATCTGATCAGGACTGCGCTCTTTTACTAGCACGACTGTGCAGGGCTGCGGAGTCAGAGCCATTTTGGGTACCTGGAGTCAGTAGTTTCATAAACTAAGGAGTCGGATGATTTTTGTACAGACTCCACAGCCCTGCGACTGTGGCCATACTGAGCCTGCACAGCAAGCCGAAGCAGCCACTAGTGTCAGGTATATTCTTGTCAACAAGGATATATTTAATCCAAGAGTCCATCCATTTGACTGACTTTAAATGTTAACTGGACTTACAGAAGTACATAGGAATCACTCTGATGCCTGCAGGGCTGTAGGAAGATAATGTGATAGAATAGGCAGAGCATATGCACCTTGCTCACTCTATGTACTCCATTTACCAAAGCAGCATCACCTCCATCTAGTGGACAGCAGGCAAAGGAAAGGGCAGCAGGCAGGGGAGGCTGCACAGATTTCCAATACATTTTATGCAAAATTGGATTATCTGCTAATGTAAGGGCACCTTAAAACTGATCAGATGCTAATCAAACAGATTGATATCAGAAAAAAAAAGAGTTCTTGATAGACTCAATGAAAGCCATCAAATCTGCTGGGAACCCCAATCAATACATGGCTATCTCAATTCTTCTTCAATGCCTCATCCAATGATCATTTTACTGAGTTCTCCCTTCATATGACTGTCAGCTGGTCAGTAGACAGAATTGTAGTGCAAAAGTAATGCGGTAAATGGGACAGCCAGTGACTTAATAAACGTTTAATGATGCTCACTGGATCCTAACTACTATACCTGTTAAATATTTAAACCCATTAAGTTGGCCACAGACATTACTCATTGAATAATTACTCAGCCGTGAAACTTCAAGGACACTCAGCACAAGAATGGTTCATTGTTCGCTGCAAAGACTGAGTTCCTATGGCCAAGCACCTGCATACAAACCTGAAGCGCTATAGACACCTTGGATAGCACACCAAACTATGTGATCATTTTGAGCAACGGGCGCGTGCGGTGGATGGGTGTGCTGACATGCGGCAGTGAGAAAGGGCTAGGGCTAGGGCTCAGGTCTACTATTAACAGCATAAAGGAGTTTCTAACTTAGATGCTAAAGGGGCAGCCACTGATTGTCAGGGGATAAAACATTGGAAATTAGGTGTTGTAGTTGCACTGAATTAGACAACTGCAAGTAGCATTGAATGCAGTCAGGTGGCGTGCTGTGCAGTGCAGTGCAGATTCGGAGCGTGGGATATTTGTGCATGAGGAGTTGCCGTATTTGCCTGTGACCCAGTAATGTGAGCCGCTAATGTATGGGTGAAGGAAGTGCGCAATGGTTCTACAACATTCTGAGCATCTAAGTGCACGAAAAAGCGATCATAGCTGGTCAACATAGGATCAGGCAGCACATCTGGTGAGCGAGCATTCTGTTTATTTTCAATATCTCACTGAGGTGTGGATACTTATGGGATACACGCGTGGAGCACGAGTGGTGCAGGGGTGATTGGCTGAAACTGGATTACGCTATGTCATTCCTGTGTTTACCTAGGAAGAAGCAGATCGGATTACGAGGAGGTGTACTTCAGATTGTGCCTGTTTGCTGATCTGTGAATCAATCAGCCACTTCTGCTGGTAAGGGTATTTCAGCCAAGTTAATGAGGAGACAGTTCTGATTGAGAAGGAGCAGTGGACTGTTTGGGGATAAAACGGTTCCTATGAATTTTGGCTTTTGCTGAATAGGAGTTTTCGCTAGGTTCTCTTGAGGACTATCTAAAGCATATGTATATATGTATTTTCACTTACAGGTGGACTGTTAACTGCAATTTTGCTTCGCTGAATGATATAGTGCCTCAGGTTCTCTTAGAGGACTACCTAGATCATATGCATGTATGTATTTCTCTTACAGGTGGACTCGTAATTGTTGTGTATGAATGTTATAGGGGTGGCACGCATTTGAGTCCGGCACCTTGACCAGACGTATGCCCAATTTTGGTGTGCATTATATGCATTGAATGTGTATGTGGTGCAGAGCGCTTCACCTTACTACATTTATATTTCATTTCGGACATTGGCCGCAGCGCCGTGGCCACTTCGCACATTGACTGGCCAGAACTCGAAGTGGCCAGCCACAACGCAAAGTGGCCAAACTTCGGGTTCTGGCCGTAACATATACATAAAATGTACAGATTACAGCTTCTGATAGGCTACTGGATTGCAATGCTGGGTTATTTCCGTAACTAGAGACACTTTAATGTATCCCTGTACATCTACTTAATGCGCTACATTTTCTATTAAGAGCTTTGGGCATCTGTACAGGAAAAATACAAAGCTGTTGTAACACAAATAATGTGAAGAGACAAAAGCCTACAGTACAGAGATCAATGATCTCCATGCATGCTGTGAAGTATTTTGAGGAGACACCATGGTTATAAATAAACCATGAATGATAATGGGACACTGGCAGCTACAGGAGATGGAAAAGTCCATGAGGTGGCTTTTGGACAGCGATACATCAATTAACCAATCACAAAATAGCTAATTTGTTCACAGCAGCCTCAGGCAGACATGCTGCAAACACAGGCCTGCATTGTGAATGTCATGTTATGTGACTGCCAATGTATTCCACAAGGAACTTCCAGAACAAGCAATGAATGAACAGGACACTAAAGCTTTATTTCTCACCTGGAAAAGAATGAAGATGAGGAAGAGCTCGTACACCACACTTACACAGAGCCAGAACCTCCAGTATGCTGAAAGATAAAGTAATGCACAATATTAAATGTGTTACTCCACTTTGGTACAAAATTCTATGGACAATATAACCCACCGTACAAGCCATTTGGTAACAAAACATTCGTAAAAAGCTTTCAACTTCAACCCACAAGTAGTGGGAAACTACTGCAACAATACACAGCCTGGTGTTAAGGGATACATAGATTTCTACTCATTGGTTCAGAAAGCTGCAGGAAGTAAAAAATTATTGGACCCTTTTTAACCACTACATCTTTGTTTTGTTTACTGCAATGTAACATGGAGTTTACAGGGAAGAGAGATCCCAGACATTCATGGGAATGCTGGCCACACAGGTGCACAGTTAGGAGTAATCACTGTCACCTCAGTAATGACTGACAGCACTGCAAGGCTGCTTACACAGGGAAACATGCAGAGCTTCAGAGCAGTGATCATGGCATACTACAGCAATTACAGGCACATGCCAGTGTAATACAGTTTGTTACACAAAAGATGGTTTATTTCTTTTGGGGAAATGGAAATGCACTTTAGAGGAAACCTGAAACCTATAGCAATGTATTTAGGTAGCAGCCCTCCTTTTTTGGAGCATGTCACTTTAAGACCAGCACCACACCTTCTGTAGGTATCATGTATGTGGGAGGGGCCACATGTATTTAAATTACTATCATGTCAATTTAGATACAACTAGTAGGTCAGAAAAGTGTCAGTTTTTTGTTTTTTTTTTTTAAATTCAGATGGATAGTGTGTGGAACGTTTTATGCGAGTTATAGTATAGGCTCAGAAACCCAACCTAGGTACCAGTAAGTAGGCCTGAGTCCAGCACTGCAGCAAAGCACACAAGCAGAAATCCATGTAAAGCATAACACTATGCACATACCTGGATGGGGTCTTGAAAATGGTCCATCTTTAGCTTGTGTGACACCAAAGCACAGAAACACCAATATGCTGGCTATGATCCCTCTGGAAAAACACGCAGCAGACATGTCAGAAAATAGCCACAAGAAACTAAAGTGGAGCTCTGAGAAGCACATCAAACAGCTATAACCTTACAACACCTTTGTGAAACAAAAGGTGCACTTACATACGTGAAACACCGTTAGCAACAAAGTTAATTGCACATCCGAAATGCCAGTTACCCAATATACTTGAAAGTGGGCTGCATTAGTGACCACTGTCTTTTTTTATATAATGGGGGATTTCTTAATCTACCAACTACACATAGGCATACAATTAAAGCTGCGACACCAGAAGCCTTACACCTCAAAGGTGAGTACACACGCAGAGATCGGGTGCTCGATCTCTCAGGCAATAGTTAATGCCAAGTTCTGTACAGACACGTTGCTAGCCTGTAAGCAAGTGACATTCCTATGGAGGAGGGCAGATGACTTACACACAGCACATGACAGAATGACTGCAGCTCGCTCTAGGACAAAATGATCAAGGTCCAGAGGCAGAGATGGCCCCAAGCGATAGCTAGGACTAGGGGCTGATTGGTGGCCCGACATAAGTCACCTGTTTATACAGTGTGCATTTCTGAATGAAGCTTGGAGCATTTACCCATTCAGTGATTTTCCTCCCTCTTCTGTCTTTTGGACTTCACCTGTATGGCTTTAGAGGGAACCTAGAGTAGTGTAAGGTTAAAAAAAACAAAAAACAAAAACTGCACAAGACACTCCTCGTGACGGGAGCGAGGACGTGTGTAGCCAGGGCAACGCAGGTACAGTGACCCGTGATATTAGTCACAAAATCCGGAAGCGAGCCGCGGCAGGGAACTGAAGACTCGTTTTCTCTGAGAGGGGCCGGTAGCCCTAGGTAAGTTAAACGTTTTTATTTTTGTAACCTAACAGTACTCCTTTAAAAAGGACAACTGAAGAGAGAAGGATATGGAGGCAGACATACTTGTTTCCAATTAAAGGGAACCTAAACTGGGAAGGACATGTATTTTTCCTTTTAAAATAATACCAGTTGCCCGGCTGTCCTGCTGATCCTGTGTCTAATACTTTCAGCCACAGCCCCTGAATAAGCATGCAGATCAGGTGCTCTGACTGAAGTCAGACTGGATTAGCTGCATGCTTGTTTCAGGTGTGCGATTCAGCCACTACTGCAGCAAAGAGATCAGCAGGACTACCAGGCAACTGGTATTGTTTAAAAGGAAACATCCATATCCTTCTCAGTTTAGGTTCCCTTGAAGCAATACCCGTTACCTGGCAGTCCTGCTGATCCTCTGCCTCTAATACTTTGAGCCATAGACCCTGAACAAGCATGCGGCAGATCAGGTGTTTCTGAAATTGTCAGATCTGACAAGCTGCATGCTTGTTTCTAGTGTTATTCAGACACTACTGCAGCCAAATAGATCAGTGGGGCTGCCAGGCAGGTGGCATGGTTTAAAAATAAATAAATATGGCAGCCTTTATATTCTTCTCACTACAGTTGTCCTTTAACTTCTTGCCGATCGGCTACCGCCAATGGGCGTGGCCGTGGTGGCAGCCCCACGACCGTCTAACGCCAATCGGTGTCAAGTCCTGGGGCTCGGTTTTGCAGGAGATCACACGTGCGCATCTCCCGCTCGGGGGGAGGGTGTCTAAGCGGCCGCGCGGGAGACTGGTAGATGGCGACACCGCCGTTTAAACACATAGTACAGGGCTGCGATCAGCAGCGGCACTGTACTGGGGACAAGTGAGTGATCGGCTCTAATAGGCTGAAGCCTATGACAGCCGATCGCGTGATTGGCTGGATGCAGGGAGAGAGGGGAAGAAGGAAAAAAGATAAAAAAACAAACAAAAAAAAAACAAAACAAAACAAACAAAACCCCTATGTTGTGTGTCAAAAACACACGAATATTTATTAAATAACAAACAAACACCTGGGGGGGGCGATCAGACCCCACCAACAGAGAGCTCTGTTGGTGGGGGGAAAAGGAGGGGGGGGGGGGGAGAGAAATCACTCGTGTGCTGTGTTGTGCAGTCCTGCAGCTTGGCCTTAAAGCTGCAGTGGCCATTTTAGTTAAAATGTGCCTGGTCTTTAAGGGAGTTTACCACTGTGGTCCTCAAGTGGTTAAAGTAATTGGAAATCTTAGAAAAATAATAATAAACCAGATACTTGCCTAAGGAGAGGAAAGGTTCTGGGTCCTAATGAGCCTTCCCTCTCCTCTCCCAGAGCCCTCCTTGCAGCAGCAGCTCCTCTGTTTGAATCCCCTGCCATGGGGGGACTTCTGAAGTCTTTTGGAGCAGAGTCCTTCCAAAGACAGACGCCTCCATACTGCGCATGTGCGAGAGAGTGCGCAGTATGGAGCGGCCCGAGTGCCAAGTCCAAGACTTCCGGAGCCTCCTTTGCGGCAGATTGGTTGAATACTGCTACAGGGGAGCCAGCATTGGACCGGGGACCAAGAGAGGAGCGGGAAGGCTCTATAGGACCCAGAGCCTTCCTTCTCCTTAGTCAAGTATCTGGCTTTTTTTTCCCATGATTCCCATGCACGTTAAACTAAGAGGAACATAAAGGCTGTCTTCATTCTCTAATACACAATGCCACTTGATGTCTTTGCTTATGCCTTGCCTCTCATACTTCACAAAAGTCACCAGCCCAAAATGAGCATGCAGGTCAGACGCTTTGACTCTGGCCTGACTATTGGCTGCATGCTTGTTGCAGGTCTATGAATCAGAAACCACTAAAGCCAGAAGTTCAGCATGGCAACTTCAGAGGTGAATTTAGCAGTACATTACTCTGACATCATCCAGTCAGAAGCTGGGCAAGCAAGAAACCATGGAAAACAAGATATAAAACTTTTTTTTACAACAATAGGTTGTTTAAATCATTTAAACTATAACCTGTGATGTGAATGAAATAAAAAAAAACAAAACAAAAAAAACACTGGTCTGGGTGGAGTGGGTATGAATTCAGCAACGTAAGGGAAATATCAGTAACTGCCATTACCGGAAGAGCAGTGAAACTGGAAATACAAGTGACTAACTGAAGTCTTTTCATATTTAGAAACCGTACATTATGACCTTTGTGTCTGCTTCTAGAATGTGCATTCAAGGAATTCATAACCGACGAGCCTTAAAAACTCCAAGCAGAAGAAGGCGAAATGTCACACTTTATACGACACAAGTGGACAAAGGGCCATGGAGGAGAACACTTGCAGCGAGATTAAGCAGAATATCAGATACTTTCAAAGACGGCGTACAAGGAAATCTGTAACCAAAATGAGCTTATTAAGTTAATGTATGCACATATGTGAGTGAGAAGGACTTGCTAGCTGGATGGTTTTCTAATTCATGATTTAAATCCCATTGGTGTATATGGGCATA
Organism: Hyperolius riggenbachi; assembly: GCF_040937935.1. Lineage (NCBI taxonomy): Eukaryota > Metazoa > Chordata > Amphibia > Anura > Hyperoliidae > Hyperolius > Hyperolius riggenbachi. The sequence continues at coordinate 108,646,739 of NC_090656.1, read as the reverse complement.
CAAATTGTGTCTGAATAGAATTTCCTCACAGTGCTGACTTAGAAAGAACTAGCTTACTGATATTTAGGATCATAAATCGCTCATCTCCATCCAGACACCGCTTACAAGTGATTTCTCTGGGCAGCAGGGGCAGTCAGTAAGATGCAAATAATTGATGCAAATTTGTATGCATCCATACACCACAGCATCATTTATTTGATCCATTTTAAAGTGCAAAAATTTGAATAAAATTTGTATAAAAATGTGTGATTACCTGCATGTCGTTGACAATCCCTACTAGGCAGTTTTACTTTAGTATATTTCAGCATAGTAGAAGTTTTCAGTTTTGGTCAGGAACCAGTCCGACGTAGGCTTTTTATAAGTGGAAAGCTCACTGTTTATCCATCTCTAAGTTAGCCAATAAATGGTATCATCCTGATTCAAAACTTCTTACTTTAGTATGGGGGGGGGGGGGGGGGGGTGGTACACTTTTATGTTTCAAAGAGTAATGCAAAAGTGTAATTTCAGCTTGTGTCTTTTGTAATGACTGTTTTATATGTACGTGAAATCAAAGTGTACCAACAAACTGGTGGATCAGAGTGCTGCCAGTCAGTGGATTAGTCCAGATACAGAAAAAAGCTCCTGTACTGGACAGCCAGTTACTCCTGCAGCAAGCTTGGGGATTTCTGGACAGTCTCATGGCAACAGTAAACCACAGAGAACGGCTGCCAAGGTTGCACAGAAGAGCAATAAGTGTGGCTTACTGCAAGTTATGGAAATTCTTCACTGACTGTAGATCAAAATGCAAAGGCAATTTTAACAAAATTAAAGACTTGGGATAGTACCCATGTAGAATTTTTTTTACAAAACTGGGGACCCCCTCAAAAATCTCTGCCGGTAATTAAAAAGGATACTATTGCTTTCCATGTAACCAGGCTGAACTCTAGCAGCCTATTAACAGTTGGTAAAACGGAGGTGCCAGATGAGGATACAATAGTTAAAAACTTTTTAAAAATGAGGTAGTGGTTCACTTACCTCCCACAATTTAACCTAAACAATTGTTTTATTGAAGAAAAATGATATATTGCAACATGTTTCATGTGCAATATCCCGCATCATCAGGCAGTACTGGGAGCTTAAAAGTCCAGCCAGATTTGAGCGCCTCGGTCTGTCACTATTGGGGCTCTCGATCTCTTTTGTCTTTGTAGTAGCCTATTTTTATTTATATAGTGCCAACATCTTCCATAGCACTGTACATAGTACAAAACAAATAGTGGGGAACATAGATACATGAGAAGTTCAAAACACGATACAATCAGGACATCAAACAATACTCATACAAATACATAGTTGATGTGTGGCTTGAGACATCGCCAATGTACATGATCATATGATACAGTATCGCAAACACTAAGGGGAGGGTCACTGCCCTGGAGCTAGCTAGCATGGTGTAGGTCAGTGTTTCTCAACATTTTATTGGTATGTACCCCTTTTAAAACCCAGTAATCACCAAGTACCCCCTAGCATAGTAAAAATGATCACAAGTACCCCTTGACAAATATATATTTGATTGTAGTACATGATAATTGGTTCTAAACAATTTCCAAGCATTTACTATTGCTTTTAACTAGCTAGAATGTTAACTTGGTGTTGTTTAAATAAGATTTATCATTTTCTAAATTTCTAAATTTGTTATTCTTGGTTAAGTATATCAAGCCCGAGTACCCCCTGGAACCATCAGAAGTACCCCCTGGGGTACGCGTACCACACGTTGAGAACCTAGGGTGTAGGTGACTCAGCAGGAAACCCTTTAGGGAAAATCGGCCAACATGATTGGGCGCACAGCACCCTCTCAAACTTTTAGGTTTCAGATAAGTTGCAGTAATAAACACGCTGACACTGTTTGACCAATCAGAAGTGCATCAAGTTGCAGAGGGTGCTGTGATTAGAGAACTGTTTTCATTAAGGGTTTCCTGCTGGATCACCGAAACCATACTGGCTTCCCTGCCCTTGCCAGCTTACACTCTAGAGAATTTATTACAATTAATTTTATGCTGAAATTTTGATGCAGATATTTTTGTTTGAATTTTGTCCTTTTTTCTCTTAAAGCTTCATAGAAAAACATGGCTTCTGCCAGGCAAAAGGATTATTCAAGAGTATTTCAGCCGACAGTCTGCTGCCAGCCAGTGACAATATCACAGAAAGAGGAAGGGAATGAGGCACGACGCTAGAAGAAATAAAAATAAAAAAAACCTGTGATGGAAATCTCAAACCCAGCTTATTGCTTGTCACCTGCATTAAAATGGGAAAAAAGATGACCTCAAACTGCCAAAGTAATGATGACCATTAGGGCTCTTTCACATCAGACAACGCGAACAGGAGCCGTTCTCCTGCACACGTTGTCTGCCTGCGGCGTGTCGGGTGTCTGCGGTGCGACGCAATCAGCGGCGGTAGCTGGTAATTAAACCCGACAGAAAACGCCGGCTCGCGGGTGCGTTGGAGGAAAAACTGCAACGCATCGAAACGCAGCGTCGAGTGTGAAAGGTAAAATGAAAGTCTATGGACTTTCATCTTACCTTGGTTAACGCAAACGGCTTCCGTTTGCGTTAACGCACAAAGTCTGCCCTAATGGGAAAGAGCCCTTAAAAATGTGATCTCTGTAAGAACCTCAATCTGGACTCCTAGCGATCAATGAATCATTTCACACACAATTGCAGGTGTATATTGTCTTAAGGTTTCAGATCCACTGATCATGAAATTATTTGATTGCCCAAAAGGTAAGCCACAGTGTAGAACCCCCTAGTTTCTCTGAATTCTCTCTGTTTAAGCAAATTTTACTTCTAATTACTTATAAATCCAAAAATCATAAATTACAATACCAAGGGCCCATTCACAATATCTCTGCTGAACTGTATTTTACCACGGCATAAAAGTGGGAAGGCACAGACATTGAGTTCTAATGCTTCCCTATAGGACCTTTCATACCCATCCCTTGCCCTGTTGTACAATTTATTCTGCTGTGGCAATGTCTGAAAGTGAACTGCACTGTCATTCATTTGAACAATCATTCCTGTTTGAGGGAATACTTCAAAAAACTTTTCTATATCTTATATCAGATATAGCAAAGGCAGAGGCCTTTTTCTGCAAGGTGGCAGGGCTGCATGAACCCGGCTGATATGGGGCATCTTATACAGACGACATGCTGGGGCATTCACGTTGGCAATGGCAGGCCGAGATGCCCGACAGGGTAGAGTGTCAGCTTCCTGGCCAGGAGCTTTTTGTACCCAAAAAGCAGATGCCATCTTAATATAATTTAAAATTCCTAAGCTTTGGAAGCAATGAAATGCCTTTTATGTTACATACTTTCAATCAATAAGATTGTTATATGCAAATTAGAGGAGTTGGAGGAATCTGAAATTGAGGAGTTGGCGGTGAACGATTCTTGTACTGACTCCAGAGCCCTGCAGAAAACCATCAATGTGGAGGGCATCTTACAGAACTTAAAAGGTTTTAGGACACACAACCCCCCCTTCCTCCCCCAAGTACTTTGAGAGATCAGGTATATTTTGTATTGGGTTTGGGAATCTCAGTAAAACAAACATTCTGCAGAGATCACCTCCCAGAACTAAAGAGGTCTCCACCCGTGATAAAAATTTCAGAATGTGAATCAGGTAGAGGAAAGATTTTACAATGGGTAAACACTGATTAAATAATGTATAAATGTTGCAAAAATAAAAAGCAATTCTGCTCTAAAAGATAAGCAACAGCATACTAACCTTTGAAGAAAAACTTTTTTGTTACAGTGGATACAAATCCTGCAATAAATCTTAAGTGTTTCTACTTCCTGCTTTCACGGGAGCAGGCATATTGTTAGTATCATGTGTTTACAAATTAGATCTCTGCCGTGACAGTCAGCTGATACAGCTGAGGGATAAAATTACAATTTGTGCTTAGTCACAGATGAGGGGGAATTAGACAAGCTGAACTCTCTAAATACATACAGAGTGCATTTCTCTGTTTTCCTTCTGTCCAATGCAAGTTCACTTTAACATGTTTTCCAGTTTTCTGCTTCGAAACGCATGCAATTTTTTTTTAATTCATGTACAGTATTTTAACAGTTTGCTCTGTGGACTGACTACGGTGAGGAACAGCCTGATTCGGAAAGGTGAGCAACTTTGCCACCTTTTCTCTACTCTTACCTCCCTCAATAGATCAGCCCAGTGATTTCCGCACAAAGCAATGTTGAGCTCGCAGTCAGTTGCAGCTTGTATGCTGGTTGCTTAGCATCAATACTTGTAGCCACAAAACAAGTTTGACAGCAAAATACATCTATTCTTTTACAAGGTTTAATAATAATCCAATAAAGGAGGGCAACTGTACACACATTGCAATGCAATTCATGAAGGACAAGCAGCACACTACTGTGTATGCTTTTATGACTGTTTTAGTCATGTGGAACTATCAGAGCCAAGGACATGTCCTGAAAGTAGATTGCACAATCTGTTAACTAAATAAGCAGAGCAGCCCAATGGCTGATGAAAGATGACAAAAATGCAGAGGAGAGTTCAGTGTTTGTTTATAGAACTTCTGGTGCAGTTAATGGCTATATAGCCTCCGGAAAAAATTTGACCACGGCGCTCACACAATCGCCGGCAAATGCTAATAACATTCATGTTATTATGGGCGTCGGTCAATCCAAACGACGTCGCTTAACGCCAGCAGTCGCCTGTCTGAACCAAGCCTTAATAAATGATGCTTAGCATAGATTTTGTATTAATATTTACACACTTTAAACGGCTACTTTAGGCTTACTTTAAACTTCACTTTAGTACAAAAATCTAAACATATCGCTACACAAATAATTTTTGTAACTGAATGCCATTAGAGATCTTCCAATTTCACTCTCCAGCTACTAGAGCTTGCAAACTTGCTGGAAACCATGGCAGCACTGTACAGGCTGGTGATTAACAACAAGAAGTTCCAGGGTTTTTATTAAATCAAACCTGTGGGGGAAGAGAAAAAAAAAAAAAAAGAGAAAGAACGTTACCGGTGATTATATCAGCAGTGTTCTCCCCAGGCTCTTTTAGCCGGGTGCTCCACCCGACTAGTTTTGGTCAGCACCCGGCTGTCATCAGCTCATTTCCTCCTATGCTGTAAGCAGAGTTGTGCAGAAAAGTGCCAGGCCCTGCATTCATTCACCACACCCCACTCGGCTACTTTTTCATGCCACCAGACTGGAAAAAAATTCTAGGGAGAACAATGCTCAGTATATAATCCATAGGCTCCACTGACGTCACTTCCTGCAATGCCGTCCACTTACAATACAGGAGGCGGCGTTGAAGGAAGTGACGTCAGTGGAGCTCTTGCTGGAACGCGGAAGAGGTCCCCGCCCGTTGCCTCTCAATCTATACACTGGTACTTAACTATTTACAGCTGGAGGAGAGCGCAGATCGGGGGACCCAGGCGAGGGAGGGGGGGTCCGACCCCCCTCCCCACCGCTAGGCCCAATACCCCCTTTCTGCCCGCTACTCCTCCAGCTCGGCGGGCGACCCCCCACCCAAGGACAGGCGGGTGCCGCCCCCCTCAGATGTGCCGCCTGAGGCAAATGTTTCACCCCGCCTCATGAGCGGGCCGACCCTGCCCCCACTTGTACACGGATGGGTGCATGGCCACGAGAACATCTACAACAAGTGCTTGTTTAATATGTTCAAAGTGTCCCAGTGCTGGATTGGTAGGATCAAGGAGGAGCGAAGCCTCTGCACTATCCAGAGGCTTCTTACCACTAAGTAAGTGTTCAATTTTGTTTCTTTTTCTTCCCCTTTAGGGCCCTTTTCCAGTAGCAATCACTAGCGTTCGCACTAAACGCTAGCGAATCAGCAAAGTAACAAATTTTCCCGGCGTTTGCGACTGCATAGCAAAATCGCGGCAAAAATCGATCCGCGGCGCGATCGCGTTTGAGTTAAAAACGAATCACGGTAGTGGAAATTACTTACCGCGATTCCTATGTTAAAATACAAACCGTAGCAATTTTAAAATCACTAGCGGTTTGCTATTCAGCATCGCAATTGCCGCTAGTAGTACAGCACTGGGACCCAAACTGTCGCCCTAGCAATTGCATCATATCCAATCAATACCACTGGTAGTGGTAAGTGCCCACTTACCTGAACTGAGTAAAATTATTTCAAATAAACGCATGACGTAGCTGCAAATGAATATTACATACTTACCTCGTCCTCAGTTCCACTCAGAAGCTCACCATTCTCTTCTTACATTGATCCCTTCCAGTTCTGACAATATTTTGTCAGAACTGAAATATACCAATTGCTATATATCAGCTGCTGTCAGTTACAACTGAATGTGCAAGGTAATGTCCATGTTTCCCTATAGCTCAAGTGGGTGATAGTATAGTTTAACAGTGTGCTGACCAGGAAGCTGTTATGGGGTAATGGCCATTTTCAAAATAGAGGACATAGAATTCCATTGATCACAGTGGACAAACAGGACGCAAGAGAGGAGAAAGATTGATAAGAAGACTACACAGGAGGTAAGTATGATGTGTTTATGTTTATTTTGACTTTTCGTTTTCAGTTCAGGTTCTCTTTAACCCTCCTGGCGGTTTGTCAAAATCCGCCAGGGGGCAGCAAATAGGTTTTTTTTTTTTAATGTAGCGAGACGAGGTCTCGCTACATGATAGCCGCTGCTCAGCGGCATCCCCCCAGCCCCTCCGATCGATCGGAGATCCGGAGATCCCGTTCAAAGAACGGGATCTCCTGGAGGGCTTCCCCCGTCGCCATGGCGACGGGGCGGGATGACGTCACCGACGTCGTGACGTCAAAGGGGACTCCGATCCACCCCACGGCGCTGCCTGGCACTGATTGGCCAGGCAGCGGACGGGGTCTGGAAGGGGGGGGCGGCTGCGGCGACGCGTATAGCGGCGGATCGGCGGGTAGCGGTGGCGATCGGGCACTGCACGCAGCTAGCAAAGTGCTAGCTGCGTGCAGCAAAAAAAAAAAAAAAAAAAAAATTTATGCCAATCGGCCCAGCGGGGCCTAAGCGGTGCCTCCCGGCGGCATAGCCCGTGCTCAGGGCTTACCGCCAGGGAGGTTAAAGGAAACCTAAACCAAAAAAAAAAAAAAAATTATGAGTTTCACTTCTACCAGCCCCATGCAGCCATCCTGTGCCCGTGTAGTCACTCACTGCTGCTCCGGTCCCCCGCTGCCAGCTAGTTTCATTTTTGCCGACTGAGTCGGCGGGCCGCCATACGTACATTTGCACGCATTCCTGCTGGTGCAGGAAGCGATTGCGGACACATACATTTTTACGCATTGGAGGTGCAACATGTACATTTTTACACATTGCACCTCCAACGCGTAAAAATGTATGTTTTAATGTCCGCAATAGCTTCCTGCACCAACGGGAATGCGTGCAAATATACGCGTGGTGGCCCGCCAACTCCGAGTCCGCAAAAACAAAACTAGCAGGCGGCGGGGTGCCAGAGCAGCAGTGAGCGACTACACGGGCACAGCATGGCTGCATGGGGCTGGTAGAAGCCCCAGGTAAGTGAAACTTTTTTTTTTTCGGTTTAGGTTTCCTTTAAGGCCAAGTACAGTTGAGGCATTGGGGTTAACAGGATAGGCAGGCATGAACATTTTACTTTAATAATCTTGTTTTAAACTTTTTTCTTTTACTTTAAATGTGAACCTGAGACGAAGCAGTACAAAAAGGTTATACATACCTGGGGCTTCCTCCAACATACTAGAGGATTCCCGCCGGGAGACTTGGGCGCAGGATACAGCCGGTATGACTTATCCTGCTGCTGCACAAGTTCCCGGCGTCGTTAATTATACCCCCTCTAGGTCGACGTGGATGGTGTGGAATGATTTAATTCGGCTTCCAGCTATTGCTGTAGGCCAAATTACAGTGTTTTAAAAGTAACTTTAGCACCGTCTTCTGATGGCGCCAAAATTACTCACTGTGCGCTGCTATAGCCGTAATTCTTATGGTGGCGCCCAAGTCTCCTGCGCTGGATTCCCTCGCCATCTGGATCCTCCGCTATGACCCCCGGTAATTCAGCCAGTCAGGGCATGGTGCGCATGCGCGGCCTGGCAGCATACACACCCCATCACGCTCCTGCGGCTGGGAGCATTCTGCACCTGCCGGCCCACAAAAGTGCGACAGGGAGCACACGCCCAGACTGCGCAGCATTACCAGGAGCCATACGGGAGGAGCCAGGCGGCAGAGGACGGCACTTTAATACAAAGCCTGAATGCAGCGAGTTAAAATAACGTGATCTGTTACTGTGAAAAGGCCCGTAGAATTGTATGGGCAGCGAGTTGACATGCAGAATTATTTGGCAACGAAACAGACCACTGAACGGCCTTGGAGGTCACCATCACACCCCTGGGATTTCAAGGAGAGGTGTAATAAAGTTGCTGTTATATACCATATTTAGTGCAACAAAAGAACAGTCCTGTTCCTGAATGATTCAGGACTATTAGAGCTTTAGGAAATGGTGGTACCCAGAGCCGGGACAAGGTCCTCCAGCACCCAAGGCTGAGACACCAAAGTGCGCCCCTCCATCCCTGCCTCCCCATCCGTCACACACTCAGGGCCGGATTTGTACTCTTTACCGCCCAAGGCCACTGTCACCAGCCGCCCTTCTTCAGTATAGGTAGCGAGATGAACCCTCTCCCCTTCCATCCAGTATAGGTAGCTAGATGACACCCCCCCCCCCCCCTTCCCTCTAGTATAGGCAGCCTGTTGACTCCCTTAATTCCTCCTTTTTCCACCCCCCTCCTTTCAGTGTCACTCATTTCTTCGCTCGTCTCCAGTGCAGAAGCGTCCTCTTCCTTTCCCTCTCCAATGCTGCCCAAGTCCATAGCCACTGGCAACAATGCAAACATGCACAGAGAGCACGGTGGTTGTTGCACAGGCGGCTGGCAGCAGAGTACCCGGGTCAGGCGCTCACTTGATCCCCCTGCATTGCAGCATTTGCAAGCTTACAAATGCTGCACCAATTCAGCCTTCTGCTTTGGTGCCCTTGCTCCTGTGGTGCCCTAGGCCATGGCCTAGGTGGCCTTGGCCTAAATCCGGCCCTGCACACACTGATTGCTATTAGACTAAGAGGCGCCACAGGGCCCACAACCTCCCCAACACCTTAATATCTAGTTGTCTGGCTTGCAGTCACTGCCATGTATCCCTTTTATTATTTCTTTCTGCTTCAAACACAATTAGGAATGACAGCTGAATGAATTCTGCGCCCCCTCCTACACTGCGCCCTGAGGCTGGAGCCTCTCCAGCCTATGCCTCGGCCCGGCCCTGGCTGGTACCAGAAAAGTCTGTAAATACAGCGGAATTAAGATTTAAAAGAGCCGGTCATGGACATTTTTACTAAATGGAAACTCCACTCTAATGACAGTGAAGATTATTTTCCTGGAATAGAGTTTTGCTGTGTTAATATATTAAATTATATCTCCATTTCTCTCAAGACTTTGTGAGGACTGTTATTAATGAAGTCACACATCTAAAAGGATTCTGACTGCTACTAAAGTCAGTTCCTGAGATGAAATGAATAGACTGCTGTTAGGGCAGGGCCTGGCAGCAATGACATGTAAATATTGGAAGGAAGCCTGAACTCAGCAGTCAGCACAGCAGGACAGGAAGGACTGATAAAGGAGTGTTACTTGTAAACTTCCTTAGGCACCCATAACATAACTAGCAAACAGGAAAGCTCTGGACAAAACATGATTTAGGAATACAAAATGTCACATGTCACATGCTCATCCTCCATGCCCATTCGCCAAGTGTGCCTTGCGAATTATGCTGAAAATGTGCTCTGTATGCACATAACAGACCGATGAGGACTTTTGCTCACCGGGAATATAAAGTTTTTACTACCATCCAACTTTATAAGGTCATACCACTTCAGTTGTTGACAATACTCAGGTTTTTCCCCTGATTTTGCCATTCGTACTCTCTCAATTTTTGGTAGTTTTTTTTTTTTCACGCCTCATCCCATTATTGTCCTTCTTAGGGTGGACATGCATTTATCAATTTTGCGGCCAATCAACCATCCAATTAGCAATTTGACCGTTTTCGGCCCAAAATCTGTTTGAATGTATCAATTGAGAATGCTGGGAAATCTCAGGCTGACTTGGCCGATCAGGTGTGCGGTGGTAACGGCATGAAATATCGCCATGACCACACGATTACACATGCCACGTGCTATATGTTGCATCCACGTGTTGGCCGCATGCGATTGTTCCGCTCAATGGGAAGCAGCGGACGAGACCAGGAGCAGCTGGACAGTTGGGGCAAGTGAGGTTTGAAGGGGTGGAGGGCACATTAACATTTGGGGTGGGAGGAAGAGGTGGAGTCACAAGGTAGATAGGGGATGGTCTCATTGAGAGGGTATACACAGGAATTGGAAAATCTACACATTACAAATAAGGACTGAAAATAGGCGTTTCCTTATTAAACCTATGCATTCAGTTTTGAGTTTAGCGACTCGTTTCGGAAGTCAGCGCCTCATACCGATTCTCCCACAAGACTCACCAGGTCTCCACCCAGGACGACTACTTGTCTGTTAACAGATATATTGCAACTAGGGTTACTGCCTTGCTCTCATTCCAGACATACCCAGCAATGTGAGTCATTTATCTGAACAGCTTCAGGAAATGAAAGTTATTTTAAAATCACTACTAATTTATTCGTGCAGCTCTAGTTTTGCACAATCAGCCATTCAGGTAAATGGACATAGTCAGTGAACAATGGCAGACAGCTGTAAAGCTGTGAGGAAAATTAGGATACACGCGAGTTGACAGGAAGCCTGCTAGCTGATCATAAAGCTTTGTAATGTATACAGGAAAATGTATTGTAAACTTCCACTTTATATAATAGCTTTGCTGCTGCACCTGCTAGTCTTGTTCAGTGAGACTGGCTACAAAATCATGTGTGGCTTAATTACCTGACAGGTTACACAAAGATAATCCCCGAGCTCTACAGTAAATCGTAATATCCAACAACGGTTAATACCCTGGAGATGGCGTTCTCCTAGCAACAAAGGAACAACTGCACTTGTTGTGCCAAGGGAGATGGAATGCTGTATACCTGGCACGCTGGACAACTGAAGCCTATAAACACGTTTTCCAGAGAGGATTTGCTGAAAACACAAATCAGTCTGTTCTACAGAGAAATTAGATTAAAACTCCACATATCTGCCAGATGGTCTGCAAGCGCCTTAAAATTTCCCATAACCAGGGCTCTTATCTACTAAGGTCCTCTCTACGCTTTGAAAGCTTCAGAACATCAGATCCTTTGCCCTATGAAGACTTCTCTAAGGCTGGAGAACCTTTAAGATGCAGAAAACCTGGCCTTGATTTATTATAATTCTTTTTTTTAGTTGCACCCCCCCCCCCCCAATTACCCTTACGTGGGCTGCAGACTATACCATTGCTGCGCCAAACTCAGGAGATACACGTGTGCGCTGAGAAGCCCTGCCTCGCATCGTCACAGTGGGGCCTGGGCGCTAAGGTCCTGTAGCAAGGAGAGCAGAAGCATAAATCTCCTTCATCCAGTGGAATGACAGGTCTCCGCTCCTTTCTTTGCTGTAGCCAGTATACAGTCTCATCTCCCTGCAGGTCACGTGACATGTAGAGACTGGAGCCGCAGGCAGAGAGTGTACAGCAGACTGCCTCTGCATTCAGAAGCTGATGAAGTGTACTGCGCATGTAACAGAATGGGGCATGTGCAGCACCCTTCATCAGCTTCTGAATGCAGAGGCTGTCCGCTGCTGTGCCTGTCGCAACCTGGATGGGGTCCTTCAGCTGCAACGATGCCAGAGCTCCTACTTCTCTTCACAGAAGCAGCTGACAGTTACACTACAGTGCCTGTGGGAGATGAATGTCATTGGGAGGGTTCAAGATATATCAGCTTGACAAAATGGGAACCTCCTAAATACACTAAGGCTACTTTCACACCAAGACGTTGCGTTTTAGGGGACGTTAAGGTCGCATAACGTGCCCCTAACGCAACGCATGGTGGTGTTAAAGTGGGACGTCAGATTGAGCGGTGTTATGCAGCTCTCAAAGCAGCTGCTCCAAGCTAGTGATAGGAAGTCCGGATCTTTTTAAGGATTCGGATTATTTGAATCGGATCATTGAAAAGATCCAGATCTTTGAACCGAATCATTTGAATCATTTTACTAGGGAAGCAGACTGGGTGAAATGACTAGCAGGACAGGACTTTCCCTGCACTGTACATTCTGTATATTCCTGTTTCTTCCAGACAGACATCCACTGTGAACCGAATCGTTCATTGGGATGATCTGGATGATTCGACTCACAAAAAAGATCCGGATCAAATGAAGGATTCATTCATGATCCGGACAACACTACAGTCCCACCACGAGTTACACAGTGCAGTGAATATTAATTAGCCATATGGCTGGCCGCGGAGGAGGAAGGGAGACCTCCTCCTCCAAAATTACTGAGCACGTGCAAACAGTCTAACCTGGCTTCGCCTAGTATAACGTACAGCATGCAGCACTTTGTTTAAACGTGCTGCGTTACAATGTAACATAACGTGTGCACTGTGAACAGCACAATTGATTTTACAGTGCTGTGAGTTAGGCTGCGTTACTGGCTGCTGTAACGTGGGACTTTAACGTCCCACTGTGAAACCAGCCTAAAGGGATGAATAATTGCTCCCCCCACAGCCAAAATAAAGTCTTCCACACCCTTCTGTAAGAGCATTTGTCATCAGACTTTCATGCTAAAGGAAATCTTAAAGCACACCTGACGTGACAGGTAGAGGCTGCCATATTTATTTCCTTTTTAACAATCCCAGTTGCCTGGCTTCCCTGCTGATCCTCTGCCTCTAATACTTTTAGCCATAGACCCTAAACAAGCATGGAGCATATCGGATGTTTCTGACATTGTTAGATCTGACAAGATTATCTTTTGGCTTGTTTCTGGTGTGATTCATCCAATACTGCAGCAACCGGCCAGCTTTGCAGTGCTGGCCAGAGGGACTTGTAATGCTGTCGTGGGCACAGGAGAACTCCAGGCGGCTGCAAGAAGCCTCAAGTCAGTTAAAATCATTTTTTCAGGTTGACTTTTAATGTTATCCTCCAGACTAAAAATCTACTCAGCAGCACTGAAAAGGCTTGGTGTTTCTTTAACAGTTTCACAGCATCAGAACTTTGTTTTTCTTGCCCAAGCCTGATTTTTAACAGCACAGAAGCTAAGCTCCGCCCCATCAAAGAAAACTGGCTGGGCACTTTTCCCCTGATGCTTTGCAAAGCATGATGGGATTTCTGATATTGTTGTTCTCGTTGCCTAGCAACTGGGAGGGGTGATCAGGACATAGGACAGTTGGAATTGTGTCTCATGCACCCGGTCACCTCCTTTCAACCAAAAAGATGACTGCCCCCATGACATCACAAACATTTGCCTGTTCTTTTAATACAGGATGGGTAAGAGATTATATTACCCATCTATTTTAATTAAGATAACTAATGTAACTTAATGACAGTATGTTTATTTAGGCTGAAGTTCCTCTTTAAGTCTCCCTATAATTTAAACAGCTGTAGCAATTTATTTGTTTAACTATCTATTGACCCAGTTCTCTTCCTACTGCTTCCATTCTCTACAGTTTCAGTATTTTTTTTGTAAATATTGCTATAGTGGTCCTTTAATAAAACCATGTACAACAGATATAAGAAGAGATAGCAAGGAGTTGCCTGCTGTCCATTTTACATAGCAGTATGCCTGTACAATTAAGGTTTTAAATCTCTCATGGTCCTTGCATTTAGCTTCCTAAGTAGATGGGATGGGATCCTGTGGGCTCCGTCTCCAGAAATGTCTATACTGCTTACAACTGACATTTTACAGTGCTGGTTTGCAGATGAGACAAGGGATATAACTGTTTGCTATGGGCAATGTCACAATTTTGTTCCGTACATGAGGCCCGTGGCTGCAGTTTTATCTCCCTTGCAAGTCGAGCTACGTTAGGCTAAATGAGGACAAGAGGCCACTAATCCTGTCACCTGTATCACATAACTAGAGAAGCTGATAACTGGCCAATGGGAGCAGCTTAGTGAGGCAGAAAAGAACTAGCACAATTCACAACTCTGAGGGGGGGGAGGGAGAGGGGGAGTCTCCATGCAACCATATTAACTTTGTGTTCAGTGTCTAGTTTAACGTCTTGTTTACCACCAAATGCGAATATCAAGGAGGATCATTGATTGGAAGATAGTACTAATGTGATCTGTAACAAAAAATGTACATGAATTCTTCATGGTATGTAACTGGAGAAGGGCTGCGGTGTGACAGAAAGTTTAGTTGGGGAGATTCCTCAGTCAATAAGTCTGTGCTAAAAAGCATCTCCTTTTTCCATTTCAGACAGTTGGAAAGGATGCAGGTTTACTTTAATAAAAAGCAAAGTTCTCACGGCGGATCTGTGCACGGAACTGCGACCGCGCAATTCATCAGTTCATTATCCTTCCAGTCATCTCATATGAACCAGCCAAGTCATGCAACATTTTTTTCTTGTTTAATAAACAATTTTAATGACCCCAGGCCAGCAGAAGCTCAGTACATCAGTGGGGAGTGTAACGCAAGATGGACAGCACATTCTCTTCCGCTGCTAGGCGAGGAGAATTAGTGGGATGGAGCACCCAGCAACAAGGCTCTGGGAGACTACTAGAGCCCAGGATACTTCATTGTGGATACAAACAACCCCTTCAGGCCATTCTCAACTAAACCTCTGATAATAAAAAAAAGAGTTTTAGAAAAATCAGACAAAATCTTTCATACCTTTTTGTGTTGTAGGCTGTATCCTGAGGAGTCTCTTCAAGTAATGTGACATATACCAAAGAGCATGTCAGGATAAATAGTACTGTCAATGTGTGGGCTCTCCTACAGAAGATAAGAAACGAGAAAGAAAACCGTTATTACCATACACAGCTCAAATACATAGCTCAATCTCAATACTGCAACATATTCCTAAACAGGAGTTGCTTAAAGGACAACTGAAGTGAAAAGGATATGGAGGCTGCCATATTTCCTTTTAAACAATGCACATTGCCTGGCTGTCCTGCTGACCCTCTGCCTCTAATACTTTCAGTCATAGACCCTGAACAAGTATGAAGATCAGATGTTTGACATAAAGTCCCCCTGAACTCAGCACATACATATAAAAGTAAACATATGTTTTTACTTGGTACTGTAACCTCTGGGAGTTCCAAATGAACATGCACATCACCATTGGAAAGCATTACGTGCAATTTGGCACGATTGTCAACATGTGTGGTCCCAGCCTTAAAGAAATTCGTTCCCTGGCTTTTCCATCTGTCCTGAATCATTATGATGTTATATTACACACTTGTGCTGGAAAATCTGACCTATAAAGGACAACTGAAGAAAAAGGGATATGGAGGCCGCCATATTTAATTTCCTTTTAAGCAAATCTAGTTGCCTGGCTATCTTGCTGATCCTCTGCCTCTAATATGTTCAGCCATAGACCCTGAACAAGCATGCAGCACATTTGGTGTTTGACATTATTGTCTGATCTCACAAGATTGCTGCATGCTTGTTTCTAGTGTTGTTCAGACACTACTGCAGCCAAATAGATCAGCTGGGCTGCCAGGCTACTGGTATTGGTTGAAAGGAAATAAATATGGCAGCCTCAATATTCTTCTCACTACAGTTGTCCTTTAACTGCCTACAGTGTTAACATGGCAGCCCTAGAAATGCAGTCGGCCATATCCCCTCGTGCTGATGAACGCCAAAAATAAGTTCAACAAAATTACTAAACGTTAAAAGACTTCACGTGTGCTATAGACACCAGTCCTGGTCAATGAGATGCAGATGGTTTGAGTTCATACATGATAATGCAAATACAGTATATTATGTAAATTCACACAGCTTGAAAACAGACCAAATGCCACCTCGGTGGGATTCCACTGGTCCTTTTTCAAGCTACATAAATTTACATGCAACATTTGCTTAATCATGATATCAAAACGATTTGCATATCATTGACCATTCTTGAGGCGCGTACACACGCCATACCACTGCAAACGATGGATCGGTCAGACCCTCCGCTGGGTGGCCGCTCAGTCGACAGTAGTGAGCGGATCGGTCAGAAACAGCCTTATCAGTCTGCCAACAGCGCGTATACACGTGCTACTGTCAGCTGAACGGCCGCCCAGCGGGAGGGTCTGACGACCCGTCGTTTGTGGTGGTATGGCGTGTGTACGCGCCTTAAGTCCTGGAAACATGTTTAGTGCATGTTAGTGCTTTTACCTGACTATTGACCTGCAGAAACTTACACAAAAATATCCTGCAGCAGATTACACTTGCCTGCCCTCTCCACAAAGCAGGCCACATTCCACAGGTGAGTGTCAAAGAGCATGTTGGTACTGCGATCATTCAAAAACAGTCACCTGAAATGATCATGATTGATTATTTCAGGATACAAAACTAAAACAAAAAAAGGGCCAAAAAGCTACAACAAGCTGAGATCTATTAGTCCAATATATATGATCTATACAAATATAGTTAGATATTACAGTTTCCTTTCCATATGTAAAATGTTATGCTTCATTATTTTTTGACAAGATTGTTCCTTTAAAGCAGGGCTGTGGAGTTGGTACAAAAATCTTCCGACTCCAACTCCGACTCCTCAGTTTATGGAACCACGACTCAGACTCCAAATCCGGGTACCCAAAATAACTCCAACTCCTCGACTCAGACTCCTTAGTCTAATACTTAACAGGGCTGTGGATTTTTTACAAAAATCATCCAACTCCTGACTCCGACTCCTCAGTTTATGAAAACAACGACTCCGACTCCGGGTGCCCAAAATTGCCCCGACTCCTCGACTCCGACCCCAACTCCACAGCCCTGCTTTACAGATGAGAGGAAATACAAAGATTGCCACATACAATATTAGCCAGTGTTTATTTGTCAATGCAAAGTATAGTACAATTCCAAGCTAAACTCATTTTTGGCACATACCCAGGTAAACTGTGAGACTTAGTATGAGCAATGTCTATTGTGAAAGGTACACTATCACACAGGCCGTTCTACAGCTGTGCTTCATAAATAGAGCCAGGAGACACAGTTATTCCCCTCATAAACACAGTGCCTAAAGATCACAGAAATTGTACTAATTATGAAAAGGACTACACCATAAGCCACAAGCACTACAAAGCCTTCACCTATCAATCGCTGTCGCTGTAGACACAGCTTCCACATAGCCTCTGGCATCTAGTATAGCACACATCTAATTTTACACGGCTTTAAAAAGGCTTACCTATGACTTTTATACTTTCCGCACTCTGTTCCTAGTAATGGCAGCATATTGGGATTAAACAGTATACAGAAGGGGAGAAAAGAAAAACTGGATTAAACAATTTTCAGGGAAACTGCCTCTTCCTTGTGTTTCCTTTGTAAGAAATATTTGCTGAAGTCTACAAACAGCATACAAGGGAGATAACTTGGGAATCAATTTATCATTAGGTCTCAAAATAGACCTGCTTAAAGCGGACCTCCAGTGTAAAATTAAAAGCCACGCTATCAGCACAGGCAGCAGAAGCTATAACAGGAAAAAGGGCTAAAAAGTAAAAACTGACCACTTACAGCATAATATCCATGTTGTGTTGGTTAACTATGGATTTAGAATTTACAGCGGAGGTCCACTTTGCATTTATCACAAGTGGCGACATATTTACCACTTGTAGGTGCATCACTGTGGAATGTTTCCTGTGCGTTCTGAAGTGTGCAGAAATAACATCTGGTAACCCAGAATGTTCTGGGAGGAGAATTCTTCAGAATAAACAGCCAAGGCTAAACATCACTGGAAGGGCAGGGTTACACAGCAATATATAGACATAGGAAGCGTTTCTGATGCCAAAACCCATATTATTAATGCAAAAGTGAATAATTTACTACACTCTACTGTTTGCCACTACAGTGCCTTTTTAAAGTAGATTAGCAGCTGTTAGATCATTCGGTTAACTGTGACAGTGGAGTTTTTGGCTGTGAAGGAGTAAGAGTCAGAAGGATGGAGTATCGGAGCAAGAGGGTGTGCAGGTAAGTTAACCTTCTCTGATACAGTTCCCTCCTCAGACTCAAGCAGGTACAGTTATGCTTCTCACAAACCGGTGCTGCTCATCCCTATTGCCCTGTTATCCAGAACTCAGTCAACCAGAATTCTCAGGCATCCAGAAAAAAAATCCTGGCCTTGCAGGATGCATAAATCTACTTTGCACTTCTTTATACAGTAATAAACCTCTGTTATATTTAGTTAAAAGGAACCTGAAGTATGTAAAAAAAAAGTTTCACTTACCTGGGGCTTCTGCCAGCCTCCTACAGCTGTCCTGTGCCCATGCCGTTTCCAAACGATTTTCCGGTCCCCTGCCGCAGCTCACTTTCATTTTCGCCCACTTACAAGTCAACGTCCACTGCGCCTTCACGCCCTGGCCGTGCATGTCCTTTGTACGCGCTCCCATCGCAGGGAGCATCCTGTGCAGGTGCAGTATGAGAAAATCTCTACCGCACAAGACGCTCCTGTGGACGGGAGCACAAACAAATGTGCGCATGGCCAGGGTCGCGCAGGCGCAGTGGACATCGACTGAAGTAACTGAAAGTTAGCCGCGGCGGGGGACCGGAGGATTGTTTGGAAACGACGTGGGCACAGGAAGGCTGCAGTTGGCTGGCATCAGCCCCAGGTAAGTGAAACTTTTTATTATTTCACATACTTCAGGTTCCCTTTTAGTCTGTTCCTTTGTCTTAATTTGTTTTTAATTACTGTATTCCAACAATACAGAGTTTAACTGGTTACCGACCGCTGCACGCCAATTGGCGTGAACGCGGCGGCAGCCCCAGGACGGCTTAACGCCAATTGCCGTGAAGTCCTGGGATGGGGTTGTGCAGGAGATCACGCGCGCATCTCCGCTTGAATGACGGAGCTCTGCCGTCTATTTACACTGTACAGCCGTGTGACACGGCTGTCCCCCTGAGAGGCACAGAAGCGATTGGCTGTCATAAGCTGGTAGGGGGAGGAAGGGCTTGTTTAAAAAAAAAAAATATATATATAAAAATAAATAAATAGTGTGTGTGTAAATAAAAAAAAAAAAGACAAATAATTAAACATCCTGCGAGCGATCAGAACTAATAGCAGGCTGCAGCCTCCCCCCAGATATCCTGTGGAGGCAGGATCATGTTGCATGCTGGGACAACTACTACGCAGGCTCCAATTGCAAAAAAAAACAAAAATTGCAGAAAAATAGCATTTACTGTTTTCATGTGTTTTGCTTTTTAAAGAGTGGTGGTAGCCTGAATTTGATACAGAAGCCCACTTAAAGGGGAACTGTAGTATACAGAGGCTGCCATATTTATTTCCTTTTAATTAATACCAGTTGCCTGGCAGCCCGGCTGGTCTATTTATCTGCAGTAGTATCTGAATAACACCAGAAAAGCATGCAGCTAGTCTTGTCAGATCTGACTTTAAAGTCTGAAACACCAGATCTGCTGCATGCTTGTTCAGGGGCTACGGCTGATAGTATTAGAGGCAGAGGATCAGCAGGGCTGCCAGGCAACTGGTATTGCTTAAAAGGAAATAAACATGGCAGCCTCCATATACCGCTCTCTTCAGCTCCCCTTCAAACATTTTAACCTCTTCAGGACCATAGGCTTACACCACCCTAGTGACCAGGCTATTTTTGACAATTTAGGCCACTGCAGTTTTAAGGGCTCGCTGCAGGGCTGTACAACTGTGCACACAAGTAATCCCCCCCCCTCTACCCACCAACAGAGCTTTCTGTTGGTGGGCAGAAAGGATAGGGGGGAAATCACTTGTGTGCACAGTTGTACAGCCCTGCAGCGAGCCCTTAAAACTGCAGTGGCCTAAATTGTCAAAAATAGCCTGGTCACTAGGGTGGTGTAAGCCTACAATCCTCAAGTGGTTAAGTATACAGTGTGGGATATAGTACCTTTTTTTATAGCTAGGCCTATTTGTTTTTTTAACATCAACTCTCAAGCAACCAGAAACCACACTTATCCAGCATCAGTCAATCCCCATTGGTGCCGGATAATGGGGATTTTACTGTATTGCTGCCCTGCTGAGTACCGCCTATCAGCACGTGAGGTGTGAGATCTGCAACCTTAACACTGGTTTCCTCACACATTCCAAAATCACTTCAATAGCCAACCGATTTCCCCCCAAAATTGGCCTAATGGTGGCCACTAATGATCCAATCTTTTTCATCCAACCTTACCATTTCTATGTAATATAAGGTAACTTCCTGAAGTATCCATTCAGTATATTCACTCAATGTACCCTTATACTACATAGATTTGGTAATATTGGATGAAAAAGATTGGATCATTAGTGGCCACCTTAAAGGTAACCTTAAGTCTGGCAAAAAAAATGACATTTACTCACCTGGGGCTTCCCTTAGCCCCCTTAAGCTGATCAGTGCCCTCGCAGTGTCTCGTAGATCCTCCAGTCCTCGCCGGCGACCACTTGCGGTTTGGCCGTCACCGACTGACAGGCATGGGAACGCGTTCCCAGCCATATTATCGCCCCCTATGCTGCTATTGCGGCCAATATCGCCCCGATATTGTGGCTGGGAACGCGAAGAATCACTCGCGTTCCCATGCTTGTCGGATTCTGGCGGCGAAACCGGAAGGGGTCGCCGGCGAGGACGGGAGGATCTCCGAGACACGGCGAGGGCACCGATCGGCTGCAGAGGGCTGAGGGAAGCCCCGGGTGAGTAAATGTCATTTTTTTTTTGCCAGACTTAAGGTTACCTTTAAGACTATGAATGACTACGGTAGAGTCTAGAAGATTATGAGCTCCTTTAAAAAGCAGTTAGTGACAGGACTATAGCCTCTGTAAATTGCTGCGGAAGTCATCAGCCCTATATAAATAACTGCGCCTCAAAAGCAGCTTTACTACTCATGCACAGAGGGCCTTACAATATTAATATTTAAGTGCGTTTAATGCGTCTTAAAATGGAGACCTGATCAATAATGCAGTGTACTTGCATTAATGATTTTACTCTTAGTATAGTATAAGCTGCTATTGCTGTGCTTATACTGATAGTAAACTAGCTACAAATTGTGCTTATCCTTGCTTGAGTAATTTGTTTCAATCAATTGTAATGTGTGTGTCTGTACTGCTCATCTCTAAACACACTAGGTATAAACTAGTGAGGTGCTATTTCTTTATCTAAAACTCAGTATACACCTATGAATATATGGTTGCCTTTGTGCAGATCAGCATTTCCCTAATAAAAATAAATAAATAATAATAAAAAAATAAATAAATCAGGAAACACTGATTGTTTTATTGCTGTATAACACTCTGATCTGATCACATAATCGATCAGTACACTGGCACCACCACTAGCTAAACAGCCATCGCTCATGCATTTATATCAAAGTTCTTAACCACTTTTCCCACTGCTACAGCATAATCTACATCCTCTGTGACTTCATCCAAGCCAGGATGTAGATGTGATCGGGCACTCCCGGGAACTTTTAGCTGCAACACTAATTGGTTTAAAGGAAAATATGATGGTGACCCCCCCTCCCCCCCCCCAATGCATGGATGAACAATCACCAATGTAACCAACAGCTGTCATCATTCATCTCTGCCCCCACTGCAAAAATATTAGTATTAGGCTTAAACCAGCGTAGTCGGATGTGCCGCCTGTATAGCCAGATTTGCCTCTCAGCATTAGATAACCCCCCTATAGGTTTACTGATGTGCCCTCCAACCCCCCAGTGTAGACCGATGTGCACCCTACCTTTTAAGCAGCACACACTTCTGTGTTAACACCCCCCCCCAATAGGCATTGTTGCCGAGCTGCTGGAAAAAGAATCTCTCACCTTAACTTGTGCCAGCGACAATCCTGAAGCCAGAGCCTGGACACACTGCTCTTTTCTAAGCACGGTACTGCTGAATATCCGGGTCAGCAAGCCGAGACCTGTGTTTTCAGCAGAACGGGGCTAAGAGAAGAGAGGTGCGTGGAGGCTCCGGCTTCAAGATCTTCGCTGGCACAAGTTAAGGCAAGAGATTTTTTCCAGCAGCTCGGCAGCAATGCCTATTGGGGGGGTGTTAACAGAGAGGTGTGTGCTGCTTAAAAGGTAGGGGGCACATCGGTCTACACTGGGGGGTTGGAGGGCACATCAGTAAACCTATAGGGGGGTTATCTAATGCTGAGAGGCAAATCTGGCTATACAGGCGGCACATCCGACTACGCTGGTTTAAGCCTAATACTAATATTTTTGCAGTGGGGGCAGAGATGAATGATGACAGCTGTTGGTTACATTGGTGATTGTTCATCCATGCATTGGGGGGGGGGGGAGGCAAATCTGGCTATACTGGGGGGGCTTATACAGGCGGCACATCTGACTACGCTGGTTTAAGCCTAATACCGGGGGCACATCTAGCTACCTGGGGGGTGCAATACTGAAGGGGGGAAACCTGGCTATCTATACTGAGATAGAACCTAATACTGAGGGCACATCTGGCTACTTGGGTGGGAAACTACCAATAATAGGGGCACGTCTGCTACTGGGGGGGGGGGGGGGGGGGGGGTGTTCACTAGCATCTCTAATGCTGCTAAGCCTTGGTCAGCCCTATCAGAGAACCATACGGGGGCACTGCTAGACTACCAGGGAAATCTGTATAAGGGGATGGGAACAAGGGTAAAATGGGGAAGTGTAATAGGTTAAAAGTGTAATATTGGAGATGCAGGGAAAACTAGTACAATAAAATATACTGTTTAACCACACCCGCTTTTGAGACCGCTTTTGAGTAGGTGTTACTTTTAAGACTACACCCGCTACAAAATAAAATGATTAATTAACCTTCTCCATTAGCCTTTTTCTCCCTAATTTATACGATTAAAAATACTTTTTTTTCTCAGTTCAAAGTGAAAAGTACCCAAGGGGTGTGAATATGGTCAAACTATACAGTTGTATGACTATATTTATCAATCATCTTTTTGTTGAAAGCAAAAAATATATAGTATGACTATATTAATTTAAACTAGTAGAAGCAGTAGAGTGTTGTACTGTGTTAACCATGAGTAAAAACAAGGAGTTTTGAATCAGGATGATACCACTTATTGGCTAACTTAGAGATGGATAAACAGTGAGCTTTCGGCTTATAAAAAGCCTTCGTCGGACTGGTTCCTGACCAGAACTGAAAAACACAGCTTATATACACTGACATACAGAGGAGAAACATTCTTTAGCAAACATAAATGTAATTAGATGCCTCAACTGTTACTGAGGAGGCTTTCCCAGGCATCCTGGCTAAATTGATAAGGTCAACAGTTCCCTCAACATGACATAAAGCAGACTCTGGTGATGGGGAGACATCCTAAATTCAGAGTTCAAATTGTAACTGGGCTGGCTGCATGCACCATTAGTTCTAAGCTTAAGAGAATTGTGGCATTTAAAGCCAACACATGAAAGCAAATAAAATGAATAGTGACAGTGAACACCATCTTACACAGCATATGGCACAAATATGAATGAAAAGAGAAAAATTAAAAGAATTGTAGCATTTAAAACCCATCGTACCAGCACAAGAAGTTAGAGTCCTTGTTTAAACCATCTTCTACAGTTTTGAACCAATGTATAAACTTAGTTTCTTGTATTAGTCTCATGTTTCCCGATTTGAAGCCACCCATTAATACAGTGACGCAAAAATCGCTTAAACTGTGTCCAGGAAAACAAAAGTGTTGGTATCGGGAGATCAGTATATTTTGTAGTATCCTTTTTTTCTGCTGTTGATAGTGGATCTGTGGTGTGTCATGCGATCACGCAGTGGTTGACTTGTTTCTCCCACATAAATTCCTTTGGGGCATTTTGCACACATGATCAGGTATACCACATTAGATGAGTCGCAGGAAAAGGTGCCTTGTACTTTGTATTCCTGTTGTGTACCTGGTATTAGTTTCCTGTCAGTGGAATGGTGTGTTCACAGGTCCCACACCTTTTCCCTCGGCAGGGGAATGTTCCATTCTGTTCTGGCCTATTTACGGCACTCCTCACTATCATCTGCTTAAGATTGGGTGGCTGTCGGAACGCTAGGAGGGGAGGTTCAGGGAATATCTTTTTCAGTCTCTGATCCTTGTGTAGAACAGGATGAAGTTCTTTTGCAATCTTTCTTAAGATTTCTAGGCATGGGTTGTAGGTGACTACCAGTGGGACACGGCTCTCTTCCTGGTTCTGCTTGTACTCCAGGAGCTGAGTCCTAAGGATGTTGTTAGCTTTCCTGATTTGGGTCTCAGCCATTAGAAGATTGTATCCCTGTTTAATGAAATTCTTCTTCAGGTAACCCAGATGTTTGTCTTTGTCATCCCTGTCAGAACAGATCCGATTGCATCTTATTGCCTGGCTGTAAACTATGGAATTCTTTATATGTTTGGGGTGGAAACTGTCATACCTGAGATATGTGGGACGATCCGTTGGTTTGCGGTACACGGACGTTTGTAAGCTGTTCTCTCTGATGTATATGGTGGTGTCAAGAAAGTTAATCTCCCTGTGAGAGTAGCTCAGTTTCAGTTTGATTGTGGGATGGAAGGCATTGAAGTTCCTGTGAAATTGGATAAAATTCTCCTCACTTGCAGACCAGATGATCAAGATGTCGTCTATAAAACGGAAGTAGGCCATGGGTTTTATATGACAAGTATCCAGGTATTCTTCTTCAATCTTTGCCATGAAGAGATTTGCGCACTGCGGTGCAAACCGTGAACCCATTGCCACTCCCATTTGCTGTAAAAAAAGAGGTCCTCCCCAAAAGTGAAATAATTGTGGGTGAGAACGAATCTCATCAGTCCAGCAATGGGCTTTATAGGTGTGCCCAAACCTTGAAGATATTTGCGACAGGCCGCAATACCATCATTATGGGGAATGTTGGTGTAAAGAGACTCCACATCCATAGTGGCAAGAATAGTGCCTTCATCCTGTTCTACACAAGGATCAGAGACTGAAAAAGATATTCCCTGAACCTCCCCTCCTAGCGTTCCGACAGCCACCCAATCTTAAGCAGATGATAGTGAGGAGTGCCGTAAATAGGCCAGAACAGAATGGAACATTTCCCTGCCGAGGGAAAAGGTGTGGGACCTGTGAACACATCCATTCCACTGACAGGATACTAATACCAGGTACACAACAGGAATACAAAGTACAAGGCACCTTTTTCTGCGACTCATCTAATGTGGTATCCCTGATCATGTGTGCAAAATGCCCCAAAGGAATTTATGTAGGAGAAACAAGTCAACCACTGCATGATCGCATGACACACCACAGATCCACTATCAATAGCAGAAAAAAGGATACTACAAAATATACTGATCTCCCGCTACCAACACACTTTTATTTACCTGGAGACAGTTTAAGCGATTTTTGCGTCACTGTATTAATGGGTGGCTTCAAAATCGGGAAACATGAGACTAACACAAGAAACAAAGTTTATACATTGGTTCAAAACTGTAGAAGATGGTTTAAACAAGGACTCTAACTTCTTGTGCTGGTACGATGGTATTTAAATGCTACAATTCTTTTAATTTTTCTATCTTTTCATTCATATTTGTGCCATATGCTGTGTAAGATGGTGTTCACTGTCACTATTCATTTTATTTGCTTTCATGTGCTGGCTTTAAAGGGATACTGTAAGGGGGTCGGGGGAAAATGAGTTGAACTTACCTGGGGCTTCTAATGGTCCCCCGCAGACGTCCTGTGCCCATACAGCCATTCACCGATGCTCCGGCCCCGCCTCCAATTCACTTCTGGAATTTCAGACTTTAAAGTCTGAAAACCACTGCGCCTGCTTTGCCGTGTCCTCGTTCCCGCTGATGTCACCAGGAGCGTACTGCACAGGCCCAGTATGGTCTGAGCCTGCGCAGTATGCTCCTGGTGACATCAGCTGGAGCGAGGACACGGCAACACAGGCGCAGTGGTTTTCTGACTTTAAAGTCTGAAATTCCATAAGTGAACCGGAGGCGGGGCCGGAGCATCGGTAAGCAGCTGCGCGGGTACAGGATGTCTATGGGGGACCATTAGAAGCCACGGGTAAGTTCAACTCATTTTCCCCCGACCCCCCTACAGTATCCCTTTAAATGCCACAATTCTCTTAAGCTTAGAATTAAAGGTGCATGTAACCAGCCCAGTTACAATTTGAACTCGGAATTTACGATGTCTCCCCATCACCAGAGTCTGCTTTATGTCATGTTGAGGGAACTGTTGATCTTATCAATTTAGCCAGGATGCCTGGGAAAGCCTCCTCAGTAACAGTTGAGGCATCTAATTACATTTATGTTTGCTAAAGAATGTTTCTCCTCTGTATGTCAGTGTATATAAGCTGTGTTTTTCAGTTCTGGTCAGGAACCAGTCCGACGAAGGCTTTTTATAAGCCGAAAGCTCACTGTTTATCCATCTCTAAGTTAGCCAATAAATGGTATCATCCTGATTCAAAACTCCTTATATTTAAACTAAAAGTTCATTTAGAGGAGAGGGGAGCCACGTCCTGGAGGGGAGGGGGTTTAGGGGGTAAAATAGACATACCGGAAAAGGACGTACTATGTATCAACTCTATACCCTGCTGACTTGCACATATGCTAGACACACAGACTGGTGTTATCACATATTTCTGATTCAGGTCTTGGTATGAAACATTATACAACCTTTTTATGTAGAGATACTTGCATTTAACGATAGAGGTGGCAGCTTTACCCTATTTCCCGTGTTATCGGTTTGTTTATTATGTTGAATCAGGATAATAACTGCAAATTGTTCTGTTGCCATTTTGTATTGTCAACTACTATAGATAGATAGATAGATAGATAGATACTGTATATTCCTGCGTATAAGACTACTTTTTAACCCTTGAAAATCTTCTGAAAAGTTGGGGGTCGTCTTATTCGCCGGGTGTCATTGATGCCGGGTGATACGCCCTATCCTGTTACCGCTTCTCAGATCTCCCTGCTGAGGGAGTGTAATCTATTCTTCCATACTGCTCTGATAAACAGGTAGACAAGGAGAGCTGACCAGTCTACTCAAGGAGAGTTGACCAATGCAACAAGTCAATTGACTATATACTGTTATATACTGGCTGGTAACACATACAGTACAGCACCAGTATCTGTTCATACACAGCACCAGTATATGATTTTTTTATTTTTTTATTTTATTTTAATTTGGTGTGTGTTGGAAGATGGGTAGTCTTATACGGCGAGTATATCCCAAACTCTATATTTTAACTGGAAAAGTTGGGGGGTCGTCTTATACGCCGGAATATACGGGTAGATAGAAAAGTGAGAATGCACCTTTGCTTCAGAATCAAAACACCATACATTGTGACAGGAACTAAATTTAAGTTTTGCGATAAACAGGAGAAATGGCCAAATTAACCACTTGTCGACTGCCCACTGCCTATGGGCGTCGGTAAGGTGGCTCCCCCAGGGCCGCGTAACGCCGATTGGCGGCAGCACCTGGGGGACTAAGTAGCCGGGGATCGCACATATAGATGCGTGCGCATCCGCCGGTATTAGGCTCCGCCCACCCGTGATGTCAACCCGCCGGCCAATTAGCAGCGCCGGCGGGTTTTAAATACCCTATCTCCCCGTTACTAAGAGTATAATACACTTTGTTAAGCTTACAAAGTATTATACGGGCTGCCTCCTCCCCTGGTGGTCCCAGTGATAGAGCGACCACCAGGGGAGGAGGCAGCCCTTCTATTAAAAACACACACACACACACACACACACACACACACACACACACACACACACACACACACACACACACTGATCCTGCACCCCCCTGCCCCCTGATTGCCCACAGCACCCCTCAGACCCCCCTCCCCGATCACCCCCAGACCACTGTTTGTACCTAATCACCCATCAATCACCCCCTGTCACTATCTGTCAACGCTATATTTTAGATTGGGTCCTAAACTGCCCCCTGATCACCCCCTCAGATCCCCCCCCCCCCCCCCTGTGTACTGTATACATCCAAATCCAAAAAAGCTTTATTGGCAAGACCAAATACATTTAGCATTGCCAAAGCAAAACAAAACATTAACATGGGGAGGGGGATTGTGGGAATAAGGGAAGGATATAGGGGGTTGGGGTATATAGTCCATAGGTGTGTGGAGGATGTAAGGGACAATATGGGGGAATGGGATATACAGTCCATAGGGGGTATTGGGGGAATACAGTCCATGTGGAATCATGTTCCTCTCAGTTGGTGGCAGGCAGTGATATATCGGGCAGCCATTTGCACGGTTGTTTCTTCCTCCCCCAGTAGGATGTAGAGTTTCCTCTCCTCATCTGTCAAGGTAAAATCCTGGATATGGGCGGAGTCTCTGGAAGTGGGTGGTCCTCACAGGTGTGTATTTGCTGCAGTGTAGCAGGAAGTGGGCCTCATCCTCCAAGACCTCCTGGTCACATTGTCTGCACAGTCTCTCCTTCCGGGGCTTCCATGTCTGTCTGTGCCGCCCTGTCTCTATCTCCAGGCTGTGGGCACTCAGACGGTACAGACTCAGGGTCTGTCTGTCTTTGTGGTGGTGTAGCCTCTCCAGATATGGAGCCATGGTGTACTCCCTCTGTAGTGATTGGTAGACAGCGAGTTTCTTGGAGTTCTTTATGTCACTTCTCCATTCCTCTATGTATTGATTGTTTTTTGGGGGGTTTTGTCAGCCTGTGTTGGTGACCTTGGCTGGGCTGGCTGCTGATGCTTTGCTTGAGAGCGCGTGGTATGGCCCCGCCCCCCTGGCTCAGTGAGGCTTTATGGTGGTAAGTGCTGGGGCTGCTGCTCTGTATATGCGCCCAGTATGAGAGTGCCCTCTGCTGGATAGTAAGCCATAGTGGGAACCTGCCTAGCTCTACCCGGCAAGCTGAGTTTGAAGTGCTTCGATAGACTTGGAGGAGATAGTTGCAGAACTATAGCTGGAAGATTTCTGTTGGGCTGGAGTCCCATTTTGATTGGTCTGGGTAGGTGACTGGGCCCCATACCTCACTGCTATAGAGCAGGATTGGGGTGATGATGCTGTCGAATATCTTTACCCACACTCTCACTGGTGGTTTTAGGTGGTAAAGTGGTCTTCTGATGGCATAGAATATCCTGCAGGCTTTTTCTTTCAGGGCCTGTACTGCTGGTTTAAAGCTTCCTGATTGGTTGATCTCCAGCCCCAGGTAGGTGTAGCTGTTAGTGGACACCAGTGGGGAGCCATTTAATATAAATGAGGAGGTGGGGGTTTTATTTCCATTCTTCCTCTGGAACACCATCACTTTTGTCTTCTTTGGGTTGATGGGCAGTGCCCATGTGGTACAGAAACTCTCCAATACTGCCAGGCTATCCTGTAGCCCCTTCTCTGTTGGGGAGAGCAGCACAAGGTCATCTGCATACAGCAGGAACTTCACCTCACGGTCATGCAGGAGGAGGCCTGGAGCTGGGGAGGATTGCAGGGCTACAGCCAGTTGGTTAATGTATATGTTAAAGAGCGTTGGGCTCAGACTGCAGCCCTGCCCGACTCCTCAACCCTGCTTGAACAACGCACTTCTCTTCCCATCCACTTTCACACTGCATTGGTTCCCAGTATATGAACTCATCTATTCTCACCTGTCAATCACCCCCTGTCACTGCCACCCATCAGATCAGACCCTAACCTGCCCCTTGCGGGCACCTGATCACCCGCCCACACCCTCAGATTGCCCGCAGACCCGCCCCTCAGACCACCTCCCAAGTGCATTGTTTACATCTGTTCTCCCCTCTAATCACCTACTGATCATCCATTAATCATCCCGTCACTGCTACTCATCAGATCAGACCCTAATCTGCCCCTTGCGGGCACCCAATTAGCCGCCCACACCCTCAGACCCCCCCCCCCCCCCGATTACCTCGCCAGCGCATTGCGTGCATCTATTCTCCCCTCTAATCACACCCTGATCACCTATCAATCACACAGTCACCACCTGTCACTGCTACACATCAGATCAGACCCTAATCTGCCCCTTGCGGGCACCCAAACACCCGCCCACATCCTCAGATCGCCCTCAACCCCCCCCCCTCCCCCCCCCCCTGATCACCTCCCCAGTGCATTGCTTACATCTATTCTCCTCTCTAATCACCCACTGATCACCCATCACTGCTACCCATCATATCAGACCCTCATCTGCCCCTTGCGGGCACCCAATCACCGACCCACACCTTCAGATCACCTTCAGACCCCCCCCCCCAATCACCTCCCCCAGTGCATTGATTGCATCTATTCCCACCTCTAATCACACCCTGAGACACCATCAATCACTTTCTGTCACCCCCTAGCACACCTACCCATCAGATCAGGCCCTAATCTGCCCCCTGCGGGCTTTCTGATCATCCGGCCAACCCTCACCCGCCCCACCTGTCTGATCACTGCAAAAATACTGTACAATAACCAGGGCTGTGGAGTCGGAGTCGGGGCAATTTTGGGTGCCTGAAGTCGGAGTCGCGAAAAAATGCACCGACTCCGACTCCTAATGAATTTGAACTGTAATTAACCACTTGCCGACCGCCCCCAGCCAATGGGCGGCGGCAAAGACTGGGCCGAAACGACCGCAATACGCCCATCGGCGGAGGCGGCAGCAGGCGTGGTTAAGCGGCGATCGCGTCATTTGTGACTGGCGACTGGCTCCACCCCCCTCGTGCTGTAGCCCGCCGGCCGTTCGGAAGTGCCGGCGGGTTACTAGCACCCGGATCGCCGCATGGAAGAAGTATAATAGGCTTTGTAATAAATACAAAGCCTATTATACTGGCTGTCTCCTGCCCTGGTGGTCCCAGAGTCCGAGGGACCACCAGGGCAGGCTGCAGCCACCCTAGTCTGCACCAAGCACACCGATTCCCCCCCCCTATGCCCCATGATCGCCCACAGCACCCTTCAGACCCCCCCCCCCCCTGCCCACCCCCCAGACCACTGTTTGCACCCAATCACCCCCCTAATCAGCCATCAATCACTCCCTGTCACTACTATTTTTTTT
The DNA here is from genome assembly GCF_040937935.1 of Hyperolius riggenbachi. Classification (NCBI taxonomy): domain Eukaryota; kingdom Metazoa; phylum Chordata; class Amphibia; order Anura; family Hyperoliidae; genus Hyperolius; species Hyperolius riggenbachi. The sequence continues at coordinate 108,615,712 of NC_090656.1, read as the reverse complement.
TTAACCCTAAGCTGCCCCCTGCTCCCTCCTGATCACCCCCCACCCCTCAGATTCTCCCCAGACCCCCCCCCCCCGTGTACTGTATGCATCTATCCCCCCTGATCACCTGTCAATCACCCATCAATCACCCCCTGTCACTGCCACCCATCAATCAGCCCCTAACCTGCCCCTTGCGGGCAATCTGATCACCCACCCACACCAATAGATCGCCCGCAGATCCGACATCAGATCACCTCCCAAGTGCAGTGTTTATATCTGTTCTCTCCTCTAAACACCCACTAATTACCCATCAATCACCCCCTATCACCACCTGTCACTGTTACCCATCAGAATAGACCCTAATCTGCCCCTTGCGGGCACCCAATCACCCAATCACCCGCCCCACACGCTCAGATTGCCCTCAGACCCCCCCTTATCAATTCGCCAGTGCATTATTTACATCTGTTCTTCCCTGTAATAACCCACTGTCACTGCCACCTATCAATAACCCCCTGTCACTGCCACCCATCAATCACCCCCTGTCACTGCCACCCATCAATCAATCCCTAACCTGCCCCTTGCGGGCAATCTGATCACCCACCCACACCATCAGATTGTCCCAGACCTACCCTCAGATCACCTCCAAAGTGCATTGTTTACATCTGTTCTGCCATCTAATCACCCACTGATCACCCATCAATCAGCCCCTGTCACTGCTACCCATCAGATTAGACCCCTATTTGCCCCTAGGGCACCCAATCACCCGCCCACACCCTCAGAACGCCCTCAGACCCCAGCCCTGATCACCTCGCCAGTGCATTGCTTGCATCTATTTCCCCCCTCTAACCACCCCCTCAGACACCCATCAATCACCTCCTGTCACCCCCCCCCTAGCACTCCTATCCATCAGATCAGGCCCAATACAACCTGCCATCTAAGAGGCCACCCTGCTTATGACCGGTTCCACAAAATGTGCCCCCTCATAGACCACCTGTCATCACAATTTGCAGATGCTTATACCCCTGAACAGTCATTTTGAGAAATTTGGTTTCCAGACTACTCACGGTTTTGGGCCCGTAAAATGCCAGGGCAGTATAGGAACCCCACAAGTGACCCCATTTTAGAAAATGACGAGTTCATAGAAGATTTTATTTTTTGTCAACAGTTAGCGGAAATTTGTATTGTTTTTTTCACAAAGTGTCACTTTCCGCTAACTTGTGACAAAAAATAAAATCTTCTAAGAACTCACCATACACCTAACGGAATACCTTGGGGTGTCTTCTTTCTAAAATGGGGTCAAATGTGGGGTTCCTATACTGCCCTGGCATTTTAGGGGCCCTAAACTGTGAGGAGTAGTCTAGAAAACAAATGCCTCAAAATGACCTGTGAATAGGACGTTGGGCCCCTTAGCGCACCTAGGCTGCAAAAAAGTGTCACACGTGGTATCGCCGTACTCAGGAGAAGTAGTATAATGTGTTTTGTGGTATATTTTTACACATACCCATGCTGGGTGGGATAAATCTCTCTGTAAATGGACAATTGTGTGTAAAAAAAAAAAAAATCAAACAATTGTCATTTACAGAGATATTTCTCCCACCCAGCATCTGTATGTGTAAAAATACACCACAAAACACATTATACTACTTCTCCTGAGTACGGCGGTACCGCGTGTGGCACTTTTTTGCACCCTAAGTGCGCTAAGGGGCCCAAAGTCCAATGAGTACCTTTAGGATTTCACAGGTCATTTCGCGACATTTGGTTTCAAGACTACTCCTCACGGTTTAGGGCCCCTAAAATGCCAGGGCAGTATAGGAACCCCACAAATGACCCCATTTTAGAAAGAAGACACCCAAAGGTATTCCGTTAGGAGTATGGTGAGTTCATAGAAGATTTTATTTTTGTCACAAGTTAGCGGAAAATGACACTTTGTGAAAAAACACAATTAAAATCAATTTCCGCTAACTTGTGACAAAAAAAAAAATTCTATGAACTCACCATACGTCTAACGGAATACCTTGGGGTGTCTTCTTTCTAAAATGGGGTCATTTGTGAGGTTCCTATACTGCCCTGGCATTTTAGGGGCCCTAAACCGTGAGGAGTAGTCTTGAAACCAAATGTCGCAAAATGACCTGTGAAATCCTAAAGGTACTCATTGGACTTTGGGCCCCTTAGCGCACTTAGGGTGCAAAAAAGTGCCACACATGTGGTATCGCCGTACTCAGGAAAAGTAGTATAATGTATTTCGGGGTGTATTTTTACACATACCCATGCTGAGTGGGAGAAATATCTCTGTAAATAGACAATTGTGTGTACAAAAAAATAAAAAAATTGTCATTTACGGAGATATTTCTCCCACCCAGCATGGGTATGTGTAAAAATACACCCCAAAACACATTATACTACTTCTCCTGAGTACGGCAATACCACATATGTGGCACTTTTTTGCAGCCTAACTGCGCTAAGGGGCCCAAAGTCCAATGAGCATCTTTAGGCTTTACAGGGGTGCTTACAATTAGGCACCCCCCAAAATGCCAGGACAGTGAACACACCCCACAAATGACCCCATTTTCGAAAGTAGACACTTCAAGGTATTCAGAGAGGAGCATAGTGAGTCCGTGGCAGATTTCATTTTTTTTTTGTCGCAAGTTAGAAGAAATGGAAACTTTTTTTTGTTTGTTTTTTTTGTCACAAAGTGTCCTTTTCCGCTAACTTGTGACAAAAAAATAAAATCTATGAACTCACCATGCCTCTCACTGAATACTTTGGGATGTCTTCTTTCCAAAATGGGGTCATTTGGGGGGTATTTATAATATCTTGGAATTTTAGCACCTCATGAAACATGACAGGTGGTTAGAAAAGGCAGAGATGCTTCCAAATGGGAAAATTCCCTTTTGGCACCATAGTTGGTAAACGCTATAACTTTTACCCAATCCAATAAATATACACTGAATGTTTTTTTGTTTTGTTTTTTATCAAAGACATGTAGCAGAATAACTTTCGCGCTCAAATGTATAGGAAATTTTACTTTATTTGAAAAATGTAAGCACAGAAAGTTAAAAAAGTAATTTTTTTGACAAAATTCATGTCTTTTATAATAAAAAGTAAAACTCGGAGCAGCAATCAAATGGCACCAAAAGAAAGCTGTATTAGTGACAAGAAAAGGAGGTAAAATTCATTTAGGTGGTAGGTTGTATGAGCGAGCAATAAACCGTGAAAGCTGCAGTGGTCTGAATGGAAAAAAAGGCTCTGGTCCTTAAGGGGCGAAAAGACTGTGGTCCTCAAGTGGTTAAAATAGAAAATATGAAAAAAAAAAATTATATTTCTCAGATAATAGTCATCATAAATAATTTATACATACAGTAATAGCTGTGCTTAGTCCACAAAAATGAAATAAACCAATCAAAATTAGTTACTTGTGCTGCTTCAATAAAGCAGCCCCCGTATTTTTAAAGTCAGATATACACATCTGATTGTGACTGTATATATGATGTGTACACAGGAATCTCTTATATATACTAAATAACATCTATGCTGTAAGTATAAAGCCTGATGTGTAGCCGTGTCACTAATAGAGATGGTCAATGAGATGGAAATAATTCTGCGTTGATTCTGATTTACGCAAATGTACGCACTGCTCATGAAATCAAATAATTTGATATGTTGTTAAAATTATGTTTGGTGACTACGAATTATATGGTACCTGAGAAGGATGAAAAGAAAAGTGTTATACATACCTGGGGCTTCTTCCAGCCCCCTTCAGGCTAATCAGTCCCTCACTGTCCACCTCCACCACCTGGATCTTCTGCTATGAGTCCTGGTAATTCAGCCAGTCAGCGCAGTCCGGCCGCATGCCGCTTCCCCAGCCAGGAGCGTTCTGCACCTGCGCAATAGTGCTGCGCAGGTGTAGTACGCTTCCGGCGGCGGAGTTTGTGCATGCACACTACGCCAGACTGGCTCAAGTACCTGGACTCATAGCAGAAGATCCAGGTGGCGGAGGAGGACAGCGAGGGACTGATTAGCCTGAAGGGGGCTGGAGGAAGCCCCAGGTATGTATAAAACTTTAATTTCATCTGTCTCAGGTTTACTTTGTTACACAGTAGTACTATACTCTACATATGCACTCTCCACAGAGCTGCAGGGAATCCACTGAGAATGTTGTGCACATTGAACACAGAGGTGTTGTCTATCACCCATAAACCTGGTTCAGATTGTGCATGAAGAATGTGTAATAGAGGAAGAATCTCCTTATTCCCCTGCAGAGTACCTGCACATCACTCTTACATGTATCCACAGTTACATTGCCTAGGGCCTGATAGATGTTCTTTGTTCCGGTCTGTACCTTTTACAACTTTACAAGTATGCTTACCAAGGACTAGTTTTAGTCTATGAGTAAAGGGAATAAATATGGCAGTCTCCATATCCTTCTCACTTCAGTTATCTTATAAAATTCCTAAGCATTGGCAGTTAAGAGACAAATTTCATGTTACATACTTTCAAACAAGATTGTAATATGCAAATTAGATGAGTCGAGGAGTCGTGGAATCCTAAACTGAGGAGTCGGATTTTTGTACCGACTCCACAGCCCTGACAATAACTGTGGCGCTGTAAAGTCATCAGTAAATTTAGCAGTCCACCATGGCAAAAAAGGGGTATTCCGCTGAAGAGGCCGCCGAGATTCTAGCCCAGTGGGGCAAGTGCAATTGGGAAGCCTCATCCGACGAATCATCCGGGTCAGAATACGAACCGGTGAACAGCAGTGGCTCTCTGACCGATAGCAATGACGAGGTTGACGAGCCACCAGCAAAACGGGCCCGTACTACCCTTAGTCTCCCAGAGATGCTGGCAAATCCCAATTGGCAATCCCCTGGTTCCGCCGCACCCGTACTCCCCCCCCCCCCTTTCACCGCCCAGTGGAGACAGATAATCTAGGATTGGCCCTAGACTTTTTTCATCTGTTCTGCACCGTGGATCTCTATGACTTAATTGTGGCTGAGATCAACAGTTATGCCACACAATACGCAACCGCCAATCCGAGAAGCTACCATGCCCAGGTTTTCGGTGAAAACCACTCCAAGTTTCCACACTTAACATTTTTTTGGGCCTTCTCCTTAACATGGGTCTAGTCAAAAATAATGTATTGAGGTCTTATTGGTCTACGCACCCAATACATCACATGCCCATGTTCTCTGCTGCCATGTCCAGGTCACGATTTAAGAACATCCTGCGCTTCAGTGCCAATACAACCACTTGTGGGGTCACTTGTGGGGTTCCTAAACTGCCCTGGCATTTTAGGGGCCCTAAACCATGAGGAGTAGTCTGGAAACCAAATGCCTCAACATGGCCTGTGAAATCCTAAAGGTACTCATAGGACTTTGGGCCCCTTAGGGCACCTAGGCTGCAAAAAAGTGTCACACATGTGGTATCACCGTACTCAGGAGAAGTAGTATAATGTGTTTTGGGGTGTATTTTTACACATACCCATGCTGGGTGGGAGAAAACTGTGTAAATGGACAATTGTGTGTGGGAAAAAAATAAAAAAAAAATCTCATTTATAGAGATCTTGCTCCCACCCGGCATGGGTATGTGTAAAAATACACCACAAAACATATTATACTATTTCTCTAGAGAACAGCTATACCACGTGTGACCCCTTTTTGCAGCCTAGGTGTGCTAAGGGGCCCAAAGTCCTATGAACACCTTTAGGCTTTACAGGGGTGCTTACAACTTGGCACCCCCCAAAATGCCAGGACAGTAAACACCCCCCAAATGACCCCATTTTGGAAAGTAGACACCCCAAAGTATTCAGAGAGGGGCATGGTGAGTCCGTGGCAGATTTCTTTTTTTTGTCACACGTGGTATCGCCGTACTCAGGAGAAGTAGTATAATGAGTTTTGGGGCGTATTTTTACACATACCCATGCTGGGTGGGAGAAATATCTCTGTAAATTGATAATTGTGTGTAAAATAAAATCAAAAAATTGTCATTTACAGAGATATTTCTCCCACTCAGCATGGGTATGTGTAAAAATACACCCCAAAACACATTATACTACTTCTCCTGAGTACGGAGTTACCACGTGTGACACTTTTTTGCAGCCTAGGTGCGCGAAGGGGCCCAACGTCCTATGAGAACCTTTAGGCTTTACAGTGGTGCTTACAATTTAGCACCCCCCAAAATGCAAGACAGTAAACACACCCCACAATACTTTGGGATGTCTTCTTTCCAAAATGGGGTCATTTGGGAGGTATATATACTATCCTGAAATTTTAGCACCTCATGAAACATGACAGGTGCTCAGAAAAGTCAGAGATGCTTCAAACTGGGGAAATTCACTTTTTGCACCATAGTTTGTAAATGCTATAACTTTTTCCCAAACAAAAAAACAAAACAAAAAACAAAACAAAACTATAAGTGTCTATTTATTGATCAAAGACATGTAGCACAATAAATTTAGACAAAAATGTATATAAAAATGTTACTTTATTTGAAAAATGTCAGCACAGAAAGTAAAAAAAAAAAAAAATTCTCTTTTTAACAAAATTCATGTCTTTTTTGATGAATATAATAAAAACTAAAAATCACAGCAGCAATCAAATAGTACCAAAAGAAAGCTGTATTAGTGACAGGAAAAGGAGGTAAAATTAATTTAGATAGTAGGTTGTATGACCAAGCAATAAACCGTTAAAGCTGCTGTGGTCTGAATGGAAAAAAAGTGTCTGGTCCTTAAAGGACTTACGAGGCCAAGTATACAAAAAAAATAAAAAAAAAGTTAGCTACCTGGATCAGCTTGTAAGGCACGGACGACGCCGTCCGCGCCCTCCGTGCCGTTCCGCCTGATCCCCGCCACTGAACAGCCCCCGAACGGTCCCCGACCGCGCGGCCCGGGTCAGGCTCTCCAGCCTGTACCAAGATGGCCGCCGGAGCTGGCCACGGCTGCGCAGTCCGCATAGCCGCGAGTGCGGCTGCACAGCTCTAAGGCCAACCCCCCGATCCACGCTACTGTTACATGGATCGGGGGGTTGGCGTTAGAGCTGCGCAGCCGCACTCGCGGCTATGCGGACTGCGCAGCCGTGGCCAGCTCCGGCGGCCACCTTGGTACAGGCTGGGGAGCACTACCCGGGCCGTGCGGTCGGGGACCGTTCGGGGGGCTGTTCAGCGGCGGGGACTAGGCGGAACGGCACGGAGGGCGCGGACGGCGTCCTTCGTGCCTTACAAGCTGATCCAGGTAGCTAACTTTTTTATTTATTTTTTTGTATACTTGGCCTCTTAAGTCCTTTAAGGGGTTTTAAGGCTGCAGTCCTTAAGTGGTTAAATATGTGGTTTCAATTTACATTAGTAATTTTTTTTTGTTTTTACTGGAATCTGTAAAAATGTATTTTTTCAATTCTTTCACTACATTCATTTGCATAGAAAACAAAATTGTTCTTGGGAAAAATACCACCCAAGGAAAGTCTTATTTGTCTTGAAAAAAACAAGATATAGATCATTGAGGTAGCATAAGCAGGGATAAAGTTATTGCTTATTAAATAGGGACATAGCTAAAACGTCAAAACTGCTCTGGCCCATAAGGGGGAAACAAGGTCTGGATGCAAAGTGGTTAAAGAATAAAACAACACCCTTTTCACAAATAAAGATTTAATCAATCAAAAAAAAAGTAAGCAGCAGTAAGTTCAAGGTTCTCCACCACTGTCATTTGGTACTCTGCACACTAGAAACATCAGTAGATCGATTAATCTCAGAACCCGATAGAAGCATCAGGCTGCCATTGGTTTGCAAAAGACCAATGGGAATCCTCTCTGTGCACCAAGGAGGATTTTCATTGGTCCACTACTCAAACCAATGAAAACCCTCCCTGGGGAGGGACAATTCCCATTGGTCTATTGCAAATTAATGGGAGTCTGATGTTTCTGCTGGGGCTCTGGGAGCTGTCTACCGGCATTTCTTCCCCTGCAGGGATCCAATGGACGGGGTAAGTCGATAGAGGATCCGAATGAATGCTGGCAGCAGTAACGGAGGAAACCCTGAATGGACGATGGCTGCAGCGGAGGAGGACCTGAATGGATGGGAGTAGATAAGTATTTGCAAAACTGACACTATCCGTTATTACTCCCACTGGCCTCTGTCACCATCTGCTTGGTCTGGCTAATCCAGAAAAGTTGTGCAAGACCCAAAGCTGTGTTCCGCTTATCGGACTGAACTGATCTGTTCCAAATGTACTGATGTGAGTGTATCCTACTGAGTGTATCCTACGGCTTTGCATGGTATCCAATAGCATCCGTTCTGTCCTGCTAAAAGGAAGGTTTTAGTGCCGTTGTGAATCCAGCCTTTGTCTGTGGGCATAGTGTCAAGAAAGCATTTTCTATCCTGGGCTGCAGTACATGGTTTATTAGCCAGACAACTATTCTAATTTAGTGCCAACTTGTTCCCCAGCTACTGTTAATTATAATCTGAAGAAGGATCAATGGATTCTTCTGGCCCACTTGTAAGGCTTGGTGGTGTATTCTCCACAGTCAGCATGCAACGCATGAGCTGGCGTGGAGGAGGTACACACACCAGCACAAGGAAACAGGCTATCCCTAGTATAGTGGAGGGGAGGACTGACTCCAATAGGAGATTGTGGCGCACAGAGCCGGTGCAGATCCGACAGCCACAAACAATGCTTTCGTTATAACGTCTCAGCGCAAAGTAGCGCTGAGCGCATAAACCAGAACTGAGGAGATCAGGACAGGTAGACAGAATGAACGCTTGCTAGCCAGCGGCTACTTAGCGACAGCAAGCGTCCAAAACAAGACAGACTGGAATGAGGCAGCCAATGCGATTGCAGCGATGGCGTGCCTCACAAAGACAGGACAGGATAGTCAGGAAATAGCAGGATCAAGATAGATGAACGTAACACAGACAAAAATACAATAAGTATGTTTTCCTAGCGTATTACAATTACAGCTATCAATGAAACTATTTGTAACGTCTGACTAACATATGTATATAGCGGCAATGAACCGATATATGACATAAGCAGGAACGCTGACTAGGACTGGAGTAATACAGGGAACAGGACTCAGAAGGATTCGCTATCTCTTCGCAGAGATGAACGCAATCCACAAACGGTAACAGAACAGGATTCAGAAGGATTCGTTATCTCTTCGCAGAGATGAACGCAATCCACAAACGGTAACAGGACAGGATTCAGAAGGATTCGTTATCTCCTCGCAGAGATGAACGCAATCCACGAACAGGGAAAGAGAAAGTATAGACATCTGATCGCTCCAGTGCCTCCAGAGGGGACAGCCGAGTGACACGGCTGTCCCCAGTACATCGCTGCCCTAGATTGCAGCACTGTACATTTTAAATAGATTGTGGCTTCGTCGTGTAACAGTCTCCTAGTTGCAATCGCTGATGGGAGACTGATGAAATGCGAGCGCATCGGCACACAATCTCCTGAAAAACACACCCCTAGGACTTGCAGCCAATCGGCGTTAGGCGTTCCTGGGGGAGCCACTGCATTCACACCAACTGGTGTGACGCGGTCGTATAGAAGTTAACCACTTCACCACTGAGGGGTTTTACCCCCTGACCACCAGAGCAATTTTCACCTTTCAGCGCTCCTTCCATTCATTCGTCTATAACTTTATTATTACTTATCCCAATGAAATGAACTATATCTTGTTTTTTTCACCACCAATTAGGCTTTCTTTAGGTGGGACATTATGCCAAGAATTATTTTATTCTAAATGTGTTTTAATGGGGAAATAGGAAAAAATGTGGGAAAAAATTATTATTTTTCAGTTTTCGGCCATTATAGTTTTTAAATAAAGCATGCTACTGTAATTAAAACCCATGAAATGTATTAACCCATTTGTCCCGGTTATAAAACCATTTAAATTATGTCCCTATCACAATGTTTGGCGACAATATTTTATTTGGAAATAAAGGTGCATTTTTTTTCAGTTTTGCATCCATCCCTAATTACAAGCCCGCAGTTTATAAAGTAACAGTGTTATACCCTCTTGACATAAATATTTAAAAAGTTCAGTCCCTAAGGTAACCATTTATGGTTTTTTTTATTGTATTTTTTTTTTTTTTTTTAATTACAAAAAAAAAAAAAAAAAAATTGGGGAGTGTGGGAGGTAATGAGTTAATTTATTGTGTAAATGTAATGTTTGTATATGTAAAATGCTTTTAGGGTGTAGTTTACTATTTGGCCACGCTTACAGGAAGCAGTAGGAGGCTGGGAGACTCACAATGATCTCGCTGTTTCTGAAAGAAGCAGCAGATCATTGCGGGGGCTTAGATCAACGAACGGGAATGGATTTTCCCGTTCATTGATCTCTGGGCGAGCGGGCGGCGGCGTGCACGAGCGGCGGGTGCACGCGCACGAGCGGCAGGAGCGCGGACAGCGGCGGTAGCGCGCAAGGTACGGATTTCTCCGTCCCTGTTTTTTTTAGGAGGGAAAAAAGGGGCGGAGAAATCCGTACGCGTGGGGGTAAAGTGGTTAAACAATGGTGGATGGAGGAGTATCTCTTACTTACTAGCCCCCCTACCTTCCTAAAGTAGCCTGTGGAATATTGGAGAAGGTAATTACTTACCAGCAATAGCTTGTGACTTGGCACAGCTTCTGAACTACTCATTTCCCTCCTATGACTACACTGCTGTACAGTGGCAGAGGTGTGTGCGCTAAGGGGGTTAAAGCGGACCTGAACTCAGAACTTTCTCTTTGCTCTAAAAGGTACGCAACAGCATAACAACTGTTAAAGATTAACATTTCTTAAGTTACAGCCAATACAAATCCTGCAAAATAAATCTGCCGTGTATACTTCCTGCTTTCATTAAAGCAGACATAGGGTTAACATCCTGTGTTTACACATGTGTTGCTTTGCCGAGGCAGCCAGCTGACAGCTGAGGGATCAAATTACAGTTGTGATTAGCCACCGATGAGGGGGAATTAAACAGGCTAAACTCTCTAAAGACATACATGGTGCCTTTATCTATGTTTTAATCCTGTCCTGTGCAAGAGAAGATCCACAAGCTGGGAAACACGTATGGGAGTGTTCCACAGCTGCCAAGAGTAACTAGTTTTGTTTTTTCAATTTTTGGATTAAAAACTATTAAGTCTAAGTCTTTTCCATTTGTTAAAGCTGGCTTGAGCAGAACAGTCTTTATTTTGTTAGTAACTGATACACAAGTCTGGATTGTTGCTTGTTAGAATTGTGTAATATTGCAGATTTTGTACATGAAGACACTTGTTTGCATCTGAAACATTGTAACTGGAGTGATTTGTAAGTAGGGGAGGTTTGTATTGTAATGTAAGGCAGTATGCAGAACTGGCAGTGGATTGTGAGAGGAGAGAGTACTCTAGGGAGAGGCATATCCGGCAAGCTCCAGGGGTATGCAAATAGCAAACAGCACAGAGGTAAAGCATTTCAGAGCACCATGGCAAAAAGGTTTTAATCCATACACAAGTGATGTAAAATGAAGACATGGTGTGTGAAGAGTAAGCTGTAATGAATGTAGGGTATGTTAATGATTGTGATTTAATAGAGTGAGTAATGTGAAAGGATATGTTGTATAACAATGATATGTGTAAAGAGCAGTGGTGATGTTGAGCAGGACTGAAGTAAGTAACATTATTTTATATGTAGATATGTGTAATTAAATATATATTCATGTGCACTGCAATCCAATGCCATGCATTGTTGACCATATTTTCGCAATTCGGATTTGCGATGATGCTACCAACACAAGAAGAAAAGCAGAAAAGACGCAGCATGCAGGACTTTTTTTAATAGTATCAAAAATCAGAATTGCGTTTAAAAAAAAAAAAAAAAAAAAAAACACATTAAAGCAGTAGGATCAGCCATACTATGCCAGGGAAAAAAAAACGCATATATAAGTAGATAAATACTTGATCTACTTACATAACACATGTATTATACTGTCCACGTTTTGATTTCAGTGAATGTTATATAGTAAATTACGAGAATTCTGTTCCTGGTGGGGGCCATGTCTTTTGCCCACAGTTAAGGCTAACTCGTGATGTCATTTCTGCCCTTTACTTTTTTTCCTGTCACCTCAGCCTAGCTTGTAAACACAAGTGAGTAGGGTAGGTTTCACGAGTGAGTAGGTTTCAGATAAGAAGATGGCAGGGAAATAAAGGGAAGAGGAGGAATAGATTACAGATAAAAAGAACCCCCAGCATGCAATTCTTTGGCACGACTACTAAAGGGCCAGTGTTCCTTAAGTATGTGATAACTCCAAATCATAACAGCAGAAAAAGTTTTGAAAGTTTTGAATGCAGGATTAGCATCTTTATCACTTAATTCACTCAGACCAGTTGCTGTTGAAATTTGATTTTTATGGTGACGATACCGCTTTAAAATCGGAATCACATTTAGTGTAACAGAGCCCTGAGGCAAAAAAAAAAAGTCAGTTACAGATATCCTTTATCAGACACTTGGTGGCACCTTATTGTACAAAGCCTCCCCTCCGTGCTGCTGCTGTAGCCTGTTCTGTCCACTCCATATGCTCACTTTTTACACAGTCAAACACCTCCCGGAGTGTACCGAGCATTTTCAATTCTGAATGAATCTGAACCGCACATGTTCAGAGCACTCTTGACCACAGCTGTCCAGGAGTGCACACAAACCGCGCGCGCACGCACCCCAATCCCTCAAACTACAAAGGCAGCATGGTTGTGGCGCCGGCCATAATAAGGGGCCATCAAGTATCTGATGACAAAGAATAAGCAGGTATCCATAACTTTTAGTGGGAATGTATATCTGCATGTAAAAACATCTAGACTTCCATTACATGGGTAAGTGGAATTCTTCCTGGCAGCGTGTGTGGGTGAACTGTGTTTTAAGGCCTATGAGAGTGTGTCCAAGTGACAAGGCTGTGGAGTTGGAGCAATTTTGGGTACCTGGAGTCGGAGGTTTCATAAACTGAGGAGTCTGAATCAGATGATTTGTGTACCAAATCAACAGCCCCAGGGCTGTGGAGTCGGTATAAAAAAAATATCCGACTCAGTTTATGAAACAACCAACTCCAGTTACCCAAAAGTGCTCCGACTCCTCAACTCCTTAGTCTAATTTTTGCAAAGATTATGGATTTTGTTCAAAAATCATCCGACTCCTCAGTTTACTGAAACCACCAACTCCGACTCCAGTTCCCAAAATTGCTCCGACATTAACTCCTCGACTCCACAGCCCTAGGTGGGTGCACAGCTCTAATCTATATACTTCTGACAACATAGGTGTCTGTTGCTACATGGATGGGTGACTTGGGTAGGTGGGCCTATGTAGCAGTTGACAAGGAGCTTTATATATTGGAAGGGGCAAATGAGGAGAGCAATGTTCTCAGCCAGGTTGATTGTTGGCCAAGACACCGGGGGGGGGGGGGGGTGAGCTGTACTCACGCTAGATTCTCGGCAGAGGTTAATCTCACGTGATTACAAGGCATGGACAAAATGTATCTTTTAGTATTTATTGATCGTACTTTATTTGGAACCAGCTTTTGTTATATAAATGAGCACTAAAAAAAGTCTGCAGTGCTTAGGGCCATCTAGTACATATAATGGAACTAACGCTACTCTGAACCAAGCCTAAAGTGGAGAAGAAATACATGTAAGAAATTCAAGAGAAAGTAATAAACAGGTTGGAAGGTGATTGTAACCTGTTGCAGGCTGGTGTAACCAGAAGCCTGGAGATAACCACAGCATGTATCTGAATTTACACTGATAAGCTTGAATTATTTATACACAGGATATCCCAAGTACATAATAGCTGCGGATGCCAGAAGATGGAGAAAGTGACCTCTCTGCTAGGCTGCTAACAGACACAGGGATCATTTTTCATTAGACGCCACAACAAGGGATTTTGCCGTATACTGGTAAACACTGCCCTTATTCAGGTGCTACTTGATGCCAAATACTGAAATGCATATTAGCCGGCTACTATCAGTTGTTACTTTGTTTTATTGAATTAGTAGAGCACAAGCAGCAAGGGTATGACGCTTTAAATCAGTCGTCACAATATCGCATGCAGTTACCACAGTGAACCCCATCGACCACGTCAGCCCGATATTTTCCAACCTACCCGATTAATACATTTGACCAATTTTGGGCCAAAATTGTTCAAATCCTCAATCGGACATGCTTATTACAGCACTGATTTTCATCTGACTCGATAACCAAGGTATCAGATGGTCGATCGGCCGCAAAAATCAACAGATGTATGGCCACCCCTAGAGCTAGTATTGTTTAGGTCAGCTGTGCCCAATCTACGACACTGCGAAGCAGACTTTTGTGGCCCACGGAAGTGTCCTGAGGAGGAGGATCGGTGATTGTGTCCTACTATTTCATAGGTTTACACAGCGTACTCGCTTTCTCCGCAGTAGCGCTGTGATAGTTGGACCCTTGTCCATTGGTTGCTGCAGGAACCACCCTCCAATAGGAATCAGCCTTATTCCTATTGGAGGGAGGTTCCTACAGCAACCAATGGGCGAGAGTCTCTACCTATAACAGCGCTACTGCAGAGAACGCGAGTACTCTGTGTAAACCTATGATGTAATCCCCGATCCTCCTCAGCACGTATTCTTGCTTCGGCTCTCCTCACGTGTTATGGCTCTCCTCTCCCAGATGCTTTGCCGCTGCTCCGGCCTCTCATCTCAGGAGACAGTGACATCACACCCTACCAGCCGGTGAAGCTGTATAAAAAAAAAAAAAATTGCTCCACGCTGACCTTCACCTGCAGCTAGGACATGGCAACTAATTGAGACTCTGGCTTCTGCTGAATAGTAGGCCTCAACTACCCGCAGCTCACACAGCACTTGTTCTCGTGGGGGGGGGGGGGGGGGGGAGGAAATCACCCAGGAAGCCTCTGCACATACACTCAGGGACCGAAGAAAATGGGCATCCAATTATGAGTACAACAATTTTTGGTTTGCCGTTTTCTTTCCTTTTCCATGACCATGTTAACTTTTACTAGAATTTTTTTTTTAAAGATGTATATTTAAATTTTGTATGTATGTATGTATTCCGGCCCGTGAAATTTATCTTGATATGAAGTGCAGCCCACGAGCAATAAAAGGTTCGGCACCACTGGTTTAGGTGATCAAGTGAGAAAGTCCCTACGGAAATTCCACTAACGTGATTGGGAGGACAGCATGCTCTAAAACTCCTAGGTTTCAGATACTGTAGGTTGTAGTAATAATACGCCCACACTATTCAGCCAATTAAAATGCTTCAAGTTGTAGATGTTGCTGTGATTAGGGATATGCCGCAGTCACCACAGAAATGGATACTTCAACCAAAGTGACTGCGAAAGGGCTAACCATATTCAGCAGGTGGCGATCTCATGAACAAGTATTAAGCACACAGCTCTCTTGTTAGAAATAATCAATTGGTCAGGTGCCGAAATGCAAATGAGAAAGGAGTGAAGCCTCCCCCTTTGCTCTCTATCCTTTCGAAGAAAGCAGTCAGAAGCGCAGCTTTCATATACCAATAATATGGACAGGAATCTCTGCTTTGTTATATACTCTGCAATGGCTTTATATGCCATTTAGATGTCATTGAAAAAGTTGGGAGCCCGAAGCATTGTGCACATAGACTGAGATCCACCAAAATAGCCATTCAGGGCTACCTAGTTCCAAACACTAGTGTGTAGAAAATAGGGATGGTCAACGAGATGCAAATAATTTGAAGTTTATGCAGGATTTTGCAAATCCTGTATGCAAATGAATGCAGCTCGAAAAAGGAACAATTGAATTCCACCCTGATGGAATTCAAGTGGGTTAATTTCAAGCTGAATATATTTGAATACAGAATTTGCTTAATCCTGTATAAACTCAGAATTATCTGCAGCTCATTGACAATACCTGCACCCTCTACATCATTTAAAATATAGGTCTCGCAATGTCACTTAAAAATAATTTGCCACAGCTGAACGCATTGTTCTCCTCTTTACCCCGCCCCCAGGAAGCTGCTCCATCATGCATCGTGCCAACATTCTTCCTCCACACATCAGCAGGATGTATCGGTTGGCTGCAGCTGAAGGACATGACTGTATGAGCTTGTGCTTGGAATTGTCGCTACATGGATCTAAGAGGGTCATCCAGAGGCTTTTCACGTCCTCTTCAAGACCACTGTCACTGCCCGGGACCCTCTGAAAGTTTGCTGCCGAGCTCCTTACTGTACCTGCTACCTATGTACGAACAGGTAGTCCCCCGTTTACAAACGACGCACTGACACAAACAGCATGGATTCTGTGAGAATAAGTCATTTTTGTCTTCAAAATTGGATTTGTAGTTTGAGAATGTTGATTTAAAGCAGAAAATCAAAGAAAAATGGCTTTTAACCTTGTATAAGCAGGTACAGGGGGCAGAGGTGACACAGAGGGGGGCACTAGAGGCACAGGGGACAGAGATGGCACAGCATTCCAACATAAGAACAGATTCAGGTTAAGAACAAACCTACAGTCCCGTCTCGTTCGTTAGCCGGGGACTACCTGTACCTAACTTTTTATTCAGGCCACCTTGAGTTCACTTTAACTTACTCCTGTACACAGTCAATTCCCCTCTTACACTACCAACAACTGACAGCACAACTCACAAAATCGACTAAAGAAAATGTGTCCTTATGTTTTTCTAGGTTCACACAGAGCCAGTAATGAAATGCTGACCTAGCCTACACACACACTTATTTGCACTATTCAAGGCAGTTCTGTCAGCTAGAGGAAATCATTAAAATATTTTATCAAAGAAATGTCAGAATTTGGGGACATTTAAGTTCAAATAGAACCTGAAGGGGTTCTGACAAACACTATACAAAAAGGCGTATTTCAGAAGATCTGTGCCTAAAGCCTTACACTTTCTACGCTTGGCCTTGACAGATCCATACAAAAAGCAAAGGCTAATTAGGCAACAGCAGCTTCTTATTAAATATGAATGTCCTAAGAACAATAAAGCATTTTCTATTCAATCTTCCTGGTATCAGTGTAGGGTGACAGCTATGACATGTCAGCAATATGTCTGCACAACAGAAAAGCCTCTGTCATCTGAGTCCTGCTGAAATCTTGCCAGATAGACAATTGTGAAAAATACACTGATGATTGTAGTGCAAGGTTATGGGGAATAAAAAGGGAGTTACGCCACAGCTACTAAGCTGAAAAGTATGAAGATCGGCTTAAATTAAAGCTCAACTTCAGGCTAAAACACACTGCTGAAGTGCAGCGCAGTGAGAAATTGCTATAGCAAAAGGCTTCCCTTTCCTCAAATGATCATCCATGATTGTTTTAGGTGACTTTTTTATTATAACTGCCCCAGTTCCAAAGTTGCATACAGGTTCCATTAAATTTGCACTCAAACTGTAATTATTAGAATCTCACTGACCAGCTCTACTAAAGAACAGTATAATTAAAAGTCACAATTCTAATCTTCCCTCTTGTAGTGAATCAACAGCCTAAAAGTAGAACAATGCAGTACGGCCTGAGGATGGTTTCAAACTGGAAACTGGCGTTAGTGGTGCAATCCGATTATCGCATCGCAAAGCTAAAAATAGCCTTCAGGGATTTCCGCATTAATATGCAGTAATCCCCCTTCTGGCTAAAAGCCAAACAGGAAGTGGGGCCCTCTAGTGCTCATTTCCTGCGGCCGAAATAAGAAACGTGTGGAAGAATATTAACAAAATACGCTTCCGGCACATGTTCGCTGCAACGCGAAAACTGTTTAAAAAAAAAAATGTGTTGGCGAAAGACTTACATGACTTCCAGTCTACCACATAATGCTGCATTTGTTGCACGGATGCTGTAGCGTTAGATGCGCCACTTCCAGCGCATCACATCCAGTGTGAAAGAGGAACTCCAGTGAAAATAATGTAGTAAAAAAGTGCTTCATTTTTTTACCATAATTATGTATAAATGATTTAGTCAGTGTTTGCTCATTGTAAAATCTTTCCTCTCCCCGATTTACATTCTGACATTTATTACATGGTGACATTTTTACTGTGGGCAGGTTATGTAGCTGCTGCTAGCGGTTTTGGCTGTTAGAGACAGCTGTAAACAGCTAATTCCTGTCTGTGAACATTGTTGCATTGTAACAAACTGCCAAAAGTACCGCGGTCCCAGAGCTTCTTGTGGGAGGGGTTTCAGCACAAAATCAGTCATACAGCGCCCCCTGATGGTCTGTTTGTGAAAAGCATTATATTTCTCATGTAAAAGGGGGTATCAGCTACTGATTGGGATAAAGTTCAATTCTAGGTTGGAGTTTCTCTTTAAAGGCCTCAGACTATCCTTGCCCTAGCGTCACCCCGTGGTAAAAAAAAAAAAAAAGGGCAACACACCGCAATTAAAACGTTCCAATGTGAAAGGGGCCTGAATGTTCCATGCTCCAACTTTACGACCAGTGTGACAGCAGAGTAAGAAAGGGGTTACGTGAAGCTAATCCAGAGACTTAAAGTGTAAAGTAATCCTGATTTTTCTACATACTCAAAGCTAACCTGTGATAGAAAAAAAAAGTTAAATAATTACTTCAGTATAGGGATCCTCCAGAAGCTTCCCTGATCCTTCTTGACCCCACTGCTGGCTGAACAACAGCTCACCCTGCTGCCGCTCAAATTCCCAGCAGCATTAAATAATACTACCCTTCCGAATCGTAGCAACTCGGAGGGAAAAGTAATTCAGGGTCCGACGGGGGTGAGGGGTGAGTTGGAGGGGACACTGAAGGCACAAGGGGAACAGAGGTGACAGTAGGGGGCATAGAGGTATAGGGACAGATATCGCACAGTGTTTCAACTTCTGGGCAGGTTCAGGTTGAGAACAAATCTACAGTCCTCATTTTGCTCATTACATGAGGACAACCTGTACTAAGGTATCTAACTTATATCCTCTAACTTCAGGTACACCATTTTAACTGACCATTGAATTCTTAAAATTTTCCTGTAACTGAACCTTGAAAGAACTCTGTATAAAAAGGGATATGAAGACTGCTATCTAAATTCCATTTTTAGAAAACGGCTACTTGTTTGCCTGGTGTTCTAAGCGACTAAAGGTGGCCATACATGGTACAATTTTTCAATTAGATAATTTAGTTCGATTATTCCATTAGATCGCATATAAAGATTTTTCCAGCATGTCCGATCATTTTTCCAGAAAAAAAACGGGATAATCGTTCGAATTTCTTGATCGGAAAAAAAAATAATTTTCAACTTTCATTCAATTCGATCAATTAGATTGAATAAACAGGAAAATTTAACGTTTTTATTGTACCGTGTATGGCCACCATAAGCCCTCTGTCACACTAAACTATGCATTTTAACTGATCATTTGTTCCACAGCAGTGAATTTTGTAAAGCTTTCAGTTAAAATGCAAATAATGTGAACTGACCTATAGGGAAACATGGACATTGGGCTGCACATTAGTTGTCCATTCAGTTATAACTGGCAGCAACTGATTCCATGTAAAAAGACCCTAATGCTTTTATCAATGACTGACCTGGAACAAAAAAGTAGATCCAATGTTCTGCCTAGAATCTAGCCTGTGTATGCCGGGTGTCGACACCCTACCCGCCAAGTGTCCAGGCGCTGGCAGAGTCCACCGCATTGCTATTATGACATGTCAGATTTCTGTCCAGTGTCCGCACTTCAGCGGACACCAGGCAGAATGGACATTTGGCAAGTCCTTGCGGAATACCAGATTTAAAGTGGATCCCCAGTGTAAAAAGAAAAGCCACAGTATCAGCACACGTTGCAGAGTATCAGAACACACACAAAAAAAACAAAAACATTGGTGCTATAAAATCCAGGTTTTGTTGGGTAGCCACACCCCTTTCTGAAAAATTGCCAAGGCAGTATTCAGTCATTGCAAAGATTGCTAAGAATGGGCTTAATTCACAAAAACGTCTCAAATGACTTCTCCACATAATTGATAAAAATAACCTTTCGGCACATTTACAAGCAAAATAATCACTCAAAGTAAGTTGTTCTTGATTAACTTAATTTCAATATTATTTTTCTTACCTTAAATATATTATAATTTTGCTCTTTAGGAGCTTAAAAAAAGTAACATAGATAAGGTGAAAACAGAGGAAAACAGGTGAAAAAGCTTTGTAAATCATGCACAATGTGTCATCCATCTTTGGGTGGGAGGTCTGTCTTAGTGTTTCCAGACAAGTACTTTGGATTTACCGGCACCACTGAGCTAGTGTCTCCCAGAAAGGAGGCGAAGTAGAGAAGTAGTGCAGTGCCAGCCACAATGTGTTGCATTCTGGAGCTGCCACAATGCTTCCCAGCTGCTTAAAGGGATTGTCCAAAAAAAGATCTATTTAGCCAGGGCTTCCTCCAGTCCCTGGCAGCCACTGGCTCCCGGTCCCCTTGGGTGTAGAGGCCAACCTCACCAGGTCGTCCTCTACTGCGTCTGCACGAGCGCTGCTGTCAATCAAGTCCATGTTGTCTGGAGTGTACTGCGCAGGCTTTGCATGGACATTCCTTTTAATGAAGTAGTCACCTGTTGCTGCACTGTGTAAAATAAACAGAGGGGGAACGGTCATAGTAGGTATCATTCTGGCTCGTTTTCACATTAAAATTTACAGAGGATCAATCAACATGTTTGTTGTGGTCCATTCCATGAAATGGACCATTTTGGGCTGTAGTGCAGACCGAGCCTCAGAATGTTTGAAGGGTGGGTGATTTCAATTACACCAGGAAACACACTTTGGTTTGGGCATGGTACAGCTAAGGGATTTTTTTTTCTTCATATAGATGCATTTTGAAGAGTCTTGAGGAGAATATCAAATACCTTATTCTTCTGGGTAAACAACAGAACTTATTCAATATCCTACACTAGCAGCTTACCTCTTATCAGCCCGATAAGCCCGATAAGCACTCATAATCACTCTTTATTATGTGGTTGTAAAGTTTATGGCGCAGAATAGAAAAACTAAAGCAACAGAATAACTAAAGGAGGGGGGGGGGATTGGGGGGAGTAGAGGTTGAACTCATTAATGCATTCACTACTTTGCAGTAATAATGTACCTTTTAACTATGTTTAATATAAGGGTCCTGCTTTTACCAGTCTCCCTATGACAGTTATCTACAGTAATCTCTGGTGGTGATGCCACTCATGACCCCGCAATCCTGGGCTGGACAATTGATATACAGCTATTTGCCAGAGAAAGATTGCCCTGTTAATAAGAAACAAAATGATCCAGTTTGTACACCAAATAAATGGCTGCTAATTACACAAGGATTGCTTTACAGATAAGAAAAAGTGGAAGAGAACAGCATGCAGTGATAAAGGCTACCATTGATGATACTTTATAACGCAATTAAGCAAACAGCTTGGTAAGTGGCATCAACAATAAATATGCCAAACAGGAAGTAGATAATGAAAAAATGTCTAATATAAACGGTTGCAACAATTCAAGGAAACCAAATTATAACAGAACTTTATCTCAAACTATTTAAAGGGAACCTGAGGTGAGAGGGATATGGAGGCTGACATGTTTATTTCCTTTAAAATAATCCACTGTGCCTGGCTGTCCTGCTGATCCACTGCCTCTAATTCTTTAAACCATAGACCCTGAACAAGCATGCAGACCAGATGTCTAGTACAAACCTGACAACATTAGCTGTATGCTTGTTTCAGGTGTGTGATTTAAGCCCTATCTACACAATACAATTTATGCGATTTGATTGGATCAAATTGGATTGATCGATTAAATCCGACATATCCGATCGGGATTCGATTCAATCGGTAGTGTGATAGATTTGCCATTGGTTTGCAATGACAATCGACCATACTATCGAATCCCGATCGGACATGTCAGATTTAATCAATCGAATTTGATCCGATCAAATCGCACAAAAAAAAATTGTATCGTGTAGATGGGGCTTTAGACCCCACTGAGCGGAAAGATCAGCAAGACTGCCAGGCAACTGGTATTTTTTTTTAAAAGGAAAGAAATATAGCAGCTTCCATAGGTCTCACACATATGATTCCTTTTAGGTTTTGTTGTGGTAAAAGTGGTTTGGTAGAGAAGACATCCTCATAGTTTCCTACCAAGGCAAAAATGCAAGAGCGCTTCTTTCTACCGGATATGCACAGAACTTACTCACACATGCCCATTCTGACTGCGCTAGTCCACGGCTGAAGATGAAACCTGAAAATTGCGCAAAAAGTGGGATCAGCGCATCACCAGGCCGCCTCCAAATGGCCTCCGATCAGAGATGTGCTGAGCCCCCCAGAGACTACAAACGCACCTTGAACCCAAACAGAGGCTCTGCATTTACACCAAAAGCAAAGCTGTTAAGTGGGAGCGGCTGACCAAAAATGAATTAAATCAGTACTCAGTGTGTATTTTATCCCATAGGTAGGCACTCATCAGTTTTTAAGTAGCGCTGTTCATTTCCTTGCTATGTACTGATTTAATTCATTTTTGGTCAGCCGCTCCCACTTAACAGCTTTGCTTTTGGTGTATATGCAGAGCTGTTTGGGTTCAAGGTGCCTTTGTAGTCTCTGGGGGGGCTCAGCGCATCTCTGATCAGAGGCCATTCGGAGGCGGCCTGGTGATGCGCTGATCCCACTTTTTGCGCAATTTTCAATTTTACTTGGTAGCACGCCCAGGCTATGCATATGCATAGGTAGGATTTAGTTAGTGTTAGGTTCCCTCCCATGGAGGATTGACTTGTTCGCAGTGGGAGGGACGAGTACTTAAAAAGTTGCATGCAAGCTGTTACAGGAAACCAACATCCTCCAGTGGTAGACAGGTCATGTGTATGCTCGGTGTGTATTTTATCCCATAAGTGGGGCTTGCACTCTTTTGCAGGTAGGCACTCATCTGTTTTTAAGTAGCGCTGTTCATGTCTTTGCTATGAAGAGGAAACCTATTTGACTAAGCATAGAAGTACCCTGTGCTGGAAAGGAGGGCTGTAAGAGGATACAAAAGGGCTCTGAACTATTAAGAGGCTTCTCACTATTGAGACAAGTATCTTATTTTTTATTACTCACTTCAAGGATACCTTAGCCTTAATTAAAATCTAAAAAATTACGCTGTGAGTGTGTTGGCCCGGTGTCTGCATTAATTTGTCTATGCCTCCCGTTGTCATGGTTGGCACCCTTTACACTGGACATACTGTGCTGCGCATGCGCAGTATGCCCTCTTGGGCACTAGGTCTATGGCAAAGGGCCAGGGCTGTGGAGTCAGAGCAATTTTGGGTACCTGGAGTCAGTGGTTTCATAAACTGAGGAGCGGGATGATTTTTGTACCGACTCCACAGCCCTGCAAAGGGTGCCGACTACTCCGGCTAGGACAACGGGAGGCATAGTGGGCGAACGGAGGAAGACACCGGGCCATGGGAGGTGCTGTAAGCCTATGTGTACCTCCATATCTCCCCCCCCCAACATACAAATGGAGTACAAAAAAACAACAACTGACATATTGCACAATTTGTCAGTTTTATCTTTAAGTTACAATAGCTGCTGTAAGGCAGGGGTCACACTTGTCTTTTAGTTTTCTGAAAAGTGTAGAAATGCCTTTAAGTATTAGAGGACAATCACCTTAACTGAAGATCATTTAGCAATACGCTTACACATGCACAATCAAAAAAACTAATGTTTGGAGACTGTAGGCCTAGTTCACACATCAAGCGATTCCCAGCATTTAGTAGCTCTTTACAACTCTAGAACATTGTAAAATACCGCCTCTAAATGAGGTCAGATCACACTATAAGCTAGGAACTGGCAGACTTTGCTAACATTTCTATTGCAGGCATTTTGAGGCCACTGAAAAGTGAAATAACCTCAACAGAAGTCAATGGAAAAATGTCTGTCAGCACCAATGGAATCAATAACAAGCACCAGTCAGACTCTTACTAATGGTCGAGTGAATGACAGTGCAGCAAGCAGAACTGCACATGCTACTGATATTTACAAGTGAAGACAGTCGTAACCAGGTGAGTAACAGAGTGGTATAAAAGTCTATCACTTAAGGGGCTGGCTGGTACCACTACAGATCAGC
Source organism: Hyperolius riggenbachi (assembly GCF_040937935.1). NCBI lineage: Eukaryota > Metazoa > Chordata > Amphibia > Anura > Hyperoliidae > Hyperolius > Hyperolius riggenbachi. The sequence goes on along the minus strand of NC_090656.1, from coordinate 108,591,729 downwards.
AGGTTCCTCCCTATCCAGCCAGCAACCTTGGTCAGCCTTGTTTCTCCAAATTCAGCAGCACACTGTCAACCCATGCGGTTTCACACCCACCCAGCCAGCAATTTCTCACTTTCACTCACCTAGTATTGTTATCCCTCCCCCTCCTGACCACCTACCACAGGGACGTTGAACTCCAGTCCTGAAGGATTTAAGTCCTCACACATTTTTGAAACAGCTCAAATTAACTTATGGAACGGAATCAGAAAAGGTATAGTTCAAGCTTCTCCATGTCTGAGTCCATCCTAAACACTGGCATAGATAAGGCCCTCAAGGACTGGAGTTTGACACCTGCCATCTTTCACGATTTCTAATTTACCACCACTTCATCATCCCTTATTCACCTCCCACCCACTCAGCAATCTCATGCCTCACTCTCACCTAAGCATTTATCTCTTTTTTTTCAGCCAGCACACTGCAGTCCCTCTCCCTCAAACCAAACACACTGCCCCCCCCCCCCCCCCCCCCCTTCAGCTCTCCCACTCACCCAGCACTCTGTAATGCCTCTTCCATCCAAACAAGCACATTGACAACCTTCACTCTCTCCCATCTTTCAGTCAGTTCTCTTTATGCTAGGTACACAACATGGAATTTCACATCAGATCAAAGAGTCAAACTAATAATTTACAACAGGTCTAATCTGCTCCCAATCGATAACAGGATCACTTTCCAGATCACTAATGAACAAAAATCAATCCCATAATCGATATGGAGCAGATCGGACATGTCAGAAATTATTGGTTCGAACTGTCGATCTGACAAAAAAAATTGTATGTTGTGTACCTAGCATTAGGATTAGTTTTGTAAATAAAACAAATAGATTTAGCTGATCAGTTTAATTGATTTCAGGTTCACGTTAACATCCAAGCCGTTCTATCTTCTCCTTGGGCTTAAAGTTCTTCATCTGGATATGTCCACATGGCCAGAAACATGCAAAGAGGTTGGCTGGTGAAGTAGGTACAAACAAAGTAGGTACAAACTAGTCACAACTGCTGTGGAAAAGGGCAAGGCTCGTTTTTTTCTAAACAGATTGTATACATCTTAAACCAGCCTTTCTCAACCTTTTTTGGGTCGGGGAACCCTTAAAAAAAATTTTCAAACCTCAGGGAACCCCTGCATGAAAATGATGACGAGAAACATCGCCAGCGCCAATCGCCCCATATAGAAATTGCACCAATCTACTACTATAGCAAATGCAGTATCTCACATCATAAATGCATTAATCAACCACCCCCATATACAATATGGCAATCACCCAAAATATAAAATGCACCAATCTACTACCATAGCAAATGCACTAATCATCTCACATCAGAAATGCATTTATCACCTCCCATATACAATGTGGCAATTATTCCCAGTATAGGTAACCAGGCATAGATGTTTTCAGTATAAGTGGGCAGAAATAAGGACCCCCAATATAGGTAACCAGGCATAGGTGTTCCCAGTATATGCAGGCAGAAATAGGGACCCCCAATATAGGTAACCAGGCATAGGTGTTCCCAGTATATGCAGACAGGAATAGGGACCCCCAATATGGGTAACCAGGCATAGGTGTTCCCAGTATATGCAGGCAGGAATAGGGACCCCAATATAGGTAACCAGGCATAGGTGTCCCTAGTATATGTAGGTAGGGATAGGGACCCCCAATATAGGTAACCAAGCATAGAAGTTGTCAGTATGTAGGCAGGAATAGGGGCTTCCAGTCTCCAAGACAGTGTCAGCGTGTGGGCTGTGGGGAAAATACAAACTGGCCCTGGAGTTCTGTGCAGTCCTACAGTGCAAAGTGACACTACAAAGACCATGCATACTCACCTGGTGACTGCCTCTATCCGTCTCCTGTTCGCTCGCCATCTCCTTCACCGTCACCTCCTTCTCCAACATGCTGCTCTCTGCCGCATCATTGAAGGGCGCAACAACTGCCCTATAAGAGAACGACGAGATGCGGCGCGGATTGAATCAATCCGCCGGTCGCATCAGTGGGACTAATTTGTCCCACGGAAGGAGAAAGCGGGACATATGTGTCCCGCAGAAGGAGCAAAACGCCGCGGAACCCCTGAGGGGTTATCACGGAACCCCAGGGTTCCACGGAACCCCGGTTGAATATCGCTGTCTTAAACGCTAAAAACCCTTTTTTGCTTTGTGCCCACAAAATTACATATAAACTACTGTATTTTTTTGACTAGAAGACTCACTTTTTCTCTCCCAAAAGTGGGGGGGAAAAAAAGGCACTGCATCTTATAGTCCAAATGCAAGTAGAGTTCCTGACTTGTAAACGCCTGCCAATTTGAACCTCCAACCCGCCACAATGTAGGGGACTCCCTGTACTGTGCCCATGCAGAGAAGGACACGGGCAACAAAATGGACACAGAGGGACAATAGAGGAGGACAAAAGGAGGACACAAGGGGGCAGAGGACGACACAAGAGGACACAAAGAGGTACAAGGGGGCATGAGGCACAAGGGGGCATGAGGTACAAAGAGGGCATAATCCACAAGATGCCCTTTCACCATGGATGCACCAGGTTTAGTATACAATTTTTTTCCATTGGTTTTTGTCCTTTAAACCCAGGTGAGTCTTATGGTCAGGAGCTTCTGATACTCCGAAAAATACAGTAACTAAGTGTTCATGGACAATACCTCATGCACGAAGAGAAGCAGAATTTAACACAGAAACAAAATAAACTCGTTCTGTTTTAGCCAATCTAAGCTACTGCATAGAGGTGAGCTGATTACACACATTGCCATCACATGTGCCTGATAGCAAATCACTACTAGTTATTTCACGTCACTGATCTTTGCTTGTTTAAACATTATAGGGTTTGCTCCAGGCTAGCATAAAAAATTCTGTACACTCCTTGTCTGGATGCTGCCCATGTAAACTCCTAGCATGCTGCCAGGAAGTTATAGCTTGAAAGGTTGTGATATTTATAAGCCACTGACTCAAGGACAAACCTCCACAGCCAAAATGTATGGAAATTAGCCATCCGTGTTGTGTGGTTAAACAAAATCAAAAGATAAAAAAAAAAGGATTCCAGGTTCACTACATTCTAAAATGAATGTTGCTCAAGAGTATTTTATACCCGGTTTCATAAAAGAAATAGCTGGGAAAGGAAGGGGGGTGGTGGAATAAGACAGGAGGATAGGGAATACAGCCTGTGATGTGACAGGTAACATATGCATCCTGTATATCTATGCATGGGGTAGCATTAGGGAAGAACAAGGCCATACTTTCTTGGAAGGACAATATGGTAGAGGAGATGGCAATAGCTATTATTAAAGCGGGATTGTAATCATAAAAATCTAATTTCAACAGCAACTGGTCTGAGTTTAGTGATAAATTGCTAATCCTGCATTCAAAAAACTTTCTGCTGTTATGATTTGGAGTTATCACATACTTAAGGAGCACTGGCCCTATAGTAGTCAGTGCCAAACAGTTGCATGCTGGGGGTTCTTTAATCTATAATATATTCCTCCTCTTCCATTTATTTCCCTGCCTAGCTGCTTATCTGAAACACGATCCACTGCTCACTTGTGTTTACAAGGCTGAGGTGATTCAGCGATTGGAGGAAAAAAGAAAAAAGTGAAGGGCAGAAATGACATCAGGATTTAGCCTAAACTGTGGGCAAAAGACATGGTTCCCACCAGGAACAGAATTATCTTCATTTACTATATAACATTCACTGAAATCAAAACGTGGACAGTACAATACATGTGTTATGTAAGTAGATCAAGTATTTATCTACTTTTATATGTTTTTTTCCCCCTGGCATAGTATGGCTAATCCTACTGCTTATTATACCTATACTATTCATATTCAAAATAACTATTTTAATACATACTTCATGAATAAGGGTGACAACATGACTATACTTGTTTATTATACCTATACTAATTATATTCAAATCAACTTTATTTTAAGACATACTTCATGAATAGGGATGAGTGTTTCAAATCAGAGCGCTGTTCTGAATAATTTGGAACAGAACACGAATTTCAAGCAAAGCGAGACTGCAGCAAGGGGGGGGGGGGGGTTAACTCACTCTTGACGTCGCCTCCACGTACTGGCCTCCATGGTGCATTCCAAGCTCTCAACACTTTCTCCTTCAGAGCCAGAAGGAGGAAGTAGCTGAAGAACTGTAACGCACCATGAGAGGCAAGTGCACGGAGGCAGTGTCAGAGGCGAGTTAACCACCCCTACCGTTTTTTTCTGTGCTGAAATTAGTGTTCTGTTCTGAATTATTCGGAACAGTGCTCTGATTCCTAATGCTCATCCCTACTCATGAAACGGTTTAGGTGGATCAATGCTGTTCTAAAGTCCTAGTACAGAATACTGCTCTCTTTTTCATTCAGAGTGTAGAATATATTATTTACAACGCACAAACTTTTGTTAACCTTTTTTTTTGCAGTGTTCGTTCCCTATTACCTGGCTGGATGGGTTTGCCATGGTGTCTTCCTGTGTGAATGTCAGGTGCTTTTATTAGACTGATGCCACCTACACCAACAAGTCCAGTAAGGTCATCGTTGTATTCAAATACGCAGATTAAATCAAACTGAAAGATGACACAATGAAGTAACATATACAAGCAGTAATCTGCTTAATCCCAAGTCATCCATAACGTCCCTGCTTAACCACTTGAGGACCCACCCTTTACCCCCCCTTAAGGACCAGCGCTGTTTGTTGGGATCTGTGCTGGGTGGGCTCTGCAGCCCCCAGCACAGATCAGCGGGCACGCAGAGCGATCAGATCGCCCCCTTTTTTTCCCCCCTATGGGGATGATGTGCAGGGGGGGGGGTCTGATCGCTCCTGCCTGCAGGCATGTTGCGGGGGGGGCACCTCAAAGCCCCCCTCCACGGCGACATTCTCCCCCTCCCTCTCCTATCTGTCTCCTCTGGGGATCGGGGCTGCACAGGACGCTATCCGTCCTGTGCAGCCAGTGACAGGACGTCCCCTGTCACATGGCGGCGATCCCCGGCTGCTGATTGGCCGGGGATCGCCGATCTGCCTTACGGCGCTGCTGCGTAGCAGCGCCGTACAATGTAAACAAAGCGGATTATTTCCGCTCGTGTTTACATTTAGCCTGCGAGCCGCCATCGGCGGCCCACGGGCTATTCACGGAGCCCCCCCCCCCCCCGCGAATTGACAGGAAGCAGCCGCTCGCGCGAGCGGCTGCTTCCTGATTAATCAGCCTGCAGCTGGCGACGCAGTACTGCGTCGCTGGTCCTGCAGCTGCCACTTAGCCGACGCACGGTATAAGCGTGCGGTCGGCAAGTGGTTAATATGTTACAGACATGGCTCAATGAAAAGCGTGCATGCAAAGTTAAAGTGTACCTGAGATTAAATTAAAGCATTTATACTTACTTGGAGCTTCTTCCAGTCCCCCTTCAGGCCGTGAGCTGCCTTGCCGTCTCTCCGGGCCGCTCCGATTCTCCACTGGTTGCCCAGATATACATTTGTTCGGTCACGCTCTGTTGCGCATTTGCAGACCTGACCACACAAGTCCGAGTCATGCTCCTGTAACCGGGAGCATTCTGTGCCTGTGCAGTACTACAGGAGAGTGATAGAGCGTGACTGAACAAATATACTGGGATGGCCAGAAGAGGATCGAAGCAGCCTGGGGAGGCGGAGAGGAAACCCACCGCCTGAAGGGGGCTGGAGGAGGCCCCAGGTAAGTATAAATTCTTTCATGTACTTTGTCTCGGGTTTTCTTTAATGCAAAGTAAGGCATGGAAAGTATTTGAAAGGCCCTATTCCAAATGGCATACAATGTGCATATTTGCAGATAATTTGCATCTCATTGACCATCTCTTGTCAGTAATATTGGTTGTCTTTTTACAGCCTATAAATGTACTAATGTTAGGGGTTTACATCTATATTCTCTCTAAGGTGTCACTGTACTCAAAGCTAAAACATGAGCTGTAGCTGAAGATGTGCTGGATAAAGAAATAACTGCAAAGAACAGGATTATTTTTTACAAAATTAAGTCAAGCAGGAAAGAGTCCAGATACTTACCCAAGAAGAAGGTCTCACCGGTTTTCTGCTGTTCTTGAGGACAACAGCCGCTAGCGTATGCATCACACTAGAAGCTGGAGACCAGGCTGGAGCAGTCAGCTGAAAGCACTGGCCGCCAGCACGTTAAAGGGGAACTGAAGAGAGAGCTATATAGAGGCCTCTCATGTTTATTTCCTTTTAATCAATACCAGTTGCCTGGCAGCCCTGCTGGTCTATTTCTCTGCAGTAGTATCTGAATAAAACCAGAAACAAGCATGCAGCTAGTCTTGTCAGATCTGACTTTAAAGTCTGAACCACTGAAACACCTGATCTGCCGAATGCTTGTTCAGGGGCTATGGTTAATAGTATTAGAGGCAGAGGATCAGCAGGGCTGCCAGGCAACTGGTATTGCTTAAAAGGAAATAAACATGACAGCCTCCATATACCTCTCTCTTCAGTTCCCCTTTAAGGGTATTGCTCTGGGTGAATGCAAGTCTGTGTGCTGCAGATCTGTATAATGAAACACAGAGACTAATGCATTTTAGACTTTTATTACTGTAATGATAGGGTAAATTAATGACCATCAGCGTTAGCAGCTGTTACTACTCTGACTGCTCTCGGTTGGATCTGAGAGATGCCTACTGCTGACACATCTTTGTCCGGACCCTGTGATTGCCCCAGCCTGGTCCCCAGCTTCAAGTGGGACACATACGCTTGCGGCTGTTGTCCTCCAAAAACAGCCCCCAGAAAACTGATGAGACCAGACATCCCACATCTTACAACATATTTGGAACACCTGATCCTTAAACGACAACGACTACAGAGCACATAGATCTCCTGCTGCAAGCTGTTCCAACCCTATTCCCTCTCCATTGCCACAGAATCATCGCTCTGCTATAGCAGAGCAAACAGTGTGTATAGTGCTCAGCGGCCTGACTCATTCAGTGCCAAATGTCTTAGGGCAGTGGTTTTCACACTTTTTTGGGTGAGGGTGCCCTTGATGGCTTTGAAATTTTTTCAAGGCACCCCTTGGCAACAGCAACTACCAAAATGCTGTTATAACCCTTGTTAGGCAGCACCCACTCCAGACTGTAAGTAACCCCCATTAGCAGGACAAATATTTCCTTACCTATCCTCTGATGTCCAACTTAAACACAAAGGTTAACTGGCAGTTTATGCAGCCGCATTGTATTTCAATATGTGGTTGCATTACCTGAGGGCAATGCACAGAGGATGGGGATGTATGCCGAGGCACCCCTGGGAGGTGCTTGAGGCACACCAGGGTGCCGCGGCACGCAGTTTGAAAACCCCTGCCTTAGGGCAACAACAGTTGTGCATGAGTAAGCACCTTAGGGGTGGTTACCACTAAGAGCGATTCACAGGATTTGCCCATACAGGAATTCAGATGGGAAAAATTCACATGCAGGGAGGAAGGGAGGAGGCGATGCAACAAATTCTCATGTCACGCATGTGAAACTGCTATAGGGTTTAAAAGCATTCCCGCATCACCACAAGTGTCAAGAATCCAAGTCATCACAAGTCTCCGAGATGCATCCTGGCCACAGTGGAAAATGGGCCCATACAACTACTATCTCCCTATATTCCCTCCCTCTGCAGACATAGCAGATTTCAGAATGCCGACATCACAAGGACCGAACGACAAACAACAGATCATTCCATGGGTAAGTACAGTCGCCAAACGTCGATCGCTAAAGATCCATCATGTATCTTTAGCGATGCCCAAGGCACTAGCAGCGCACAATGCCATTGTTCTCGCTGCTACTCCGCCCACTGAAAACTGCTCCATCGCACAAGCTTGTTGTCCCTCCGCCCCTCGCATAGCAACATGTCTGCCGGAGGCTAATGAAGCACATGTACAGAGTCGTGGCTGCTTTGCTGCTCACAGGCAACAGAGCTCTGCAAGAAGTCTTCTGGTGAGTTTGTAGATTTACTACAATGCTTCTGTGAGGTAGACCTACATTTCACTGCTTAGACAAAGTCACCCAATGGATGCGTGAGGTTTGCCTTGTAGTAATGAAACCCATCTAAGTAAAAGAACCTGTATATGAATTGATGATGAGCACACAAAAAATGCTATTCCTACCAAGAACTCCATAAATTCCAAAGCAAAAGATAATATTACAAAAGGTTTTATGAGCCTGAGCAATGCAATAAGTGTGTCTGCAGGGTGCATCATGCTAACATGATGTGGTTTTATCCAGGACATTAATCTCAATCCACTTAATCCAAGCTATTAAAAAGACTATGCTCACTCAGTTTAATCATTTAGAGCTGGGTTTCCAAAACGGGAGAATGATCTTAATGATGCATTAGAAGCACTTCCGAAAGAGAGATGCCTTTTTAAGTTGCTAAAGCTCAATACAGTAGTAGCTCAAAGTCCAGGGACAACTCATCAACTAGCACTGGAGAATATGGTGACAGCCCTACAATGAGTGCAGCGTTGAAAGTGAACCATAGGTGAAAATAAACTGATTAGATAAACAATTGTATTTATCCTCCTACTCCTAAAAATGACTTTTATTTTAGACATCCCATGATTTTATTTTATATTTAAACATTTACAAAGTAGATTGAATGTTTTGTTGTCTCTGCTCAGTTGCAGTCTATTAAGCAGGGCTGTGGAGTCGGAGTCGTGGAGTCGGGCAATTTTGGGTGCCTGGAGTCGGAGTCGTGAAAAAATGCACCGACTCCTAATGAATTTGTAACTAATTAAAATAGAAAATATGATAAAATTTTCTATTTCTCAGATAATAGTCATTAAAAATAATGTATATATACAGTGTATATACAGTAATAGCTGTGCTGGGTCCACAAAAATGAAATAAACCAATCAAAATTAGTTACTTGTGCTGCTTCAATAAAGCAGTCCCCGTATTTTAAAGGTCAGATATACATATCTGATTGTGACTGTATATATGATGTGTACACAGGAATCTCTTATATATACTAAATAACATATATGCTGTAAGAATAAAGCCTGATGTGTAGCTGTGTCACTAATAGAGATGGTCAATGAGATGGAAATAATTCTGCATTGATGCTGATTTATGCAAATGTATGCACTCCCTTTGCTGATGAAATCAAATAATTTGATATGTTAAAATTTGGTTTGGTGACTACAAATTAAAGGGTACCTAAGACGGATGAAAAGTAAAGTTTTATACACAACTGGGGCTTCCTCCAGCCCCCTTCAGGCTAATCAGTCCCTCGCTGTCCTCCACCACCTGGATCTTCTGCTATGAGTCCTGGTAATTCAGCCAGTCAGCGCTGTCCGGCTGCATGCCGCTCCCACAGCCAGGAACATTCTGCACCTGCGCAATAGTGCTGCACAGGTGTAGTATGCTCCTGGCGGCGGAGTGTGTGCATGCGCACTACGCCCGACTGTCTCAAGTACCTGGACTCATAGCAGAAGATCCAGGTGGTGGAGGAGGACAACGAGGCATTGATTATCCTGAAGGCGGCTGGAGGAAGCCCCAGGTATGTATAAAACTTAAATTTCATCTGTCTCAGGTTTACTTTGTTACACAGTAGTACTATACTCTACATATGCACTCCCCACAGAGCTGCAGGGAATCCACTGAGAATGCTGTGCACATTGAACACAGAGGTGTTGTCTTTCACCCATAAACCTTGTTCAGATTGTGCATGAAGAATGTGTAATAGAGGAAGAATCTCCTCATTCCCCTGCAGAGTACCTGCACATCATTCCTACATGTACCCACACTTACATTGCCTAGGGCCTGATAGATGTTCTTTGTTCCGGTTTGTACCTTTTACAAGTACTCTTACCAAGGACTAGTTTTAGTCTAAAGGGAATAAATATAGTAGTTTACATATCCTTCTCACTTCAGTTGTCTTGTAGAATTCCTAAGCGTTGGCAGTTAAGAGACGAATTTCATGTTACATACTTTTAATCAACAAAATTGTAATCTGCAAATTAGAGGAGTCGGAGTCGAGGAGTAGGTGGAATCCTAAACTGAGGAGTCGGAGGATTTTTGGACCGACTCCACAGCCCTGCTATTAAGTGTCCTAAACGAAAATACATGAACTATATTGACCCTTTTCTCTCTCCCTCTGCTCTCAGAAATATGTAGAAAAATGTAATATGTAGAAACAAATTCTTATCAGTGATGTTTACTATATTCCTGACAAGACAGAAGCCGTCATCTCCATCCTTAAAAATTAACTCAGGTAGCAAAATAAAACAAGTAAAACAGCCTTATTATTAATATGTTTAGTACTGTACATACACGTTTGTTTACCTCATGTCACCTCGGGTACACTTGAAAGACTAGGTTTCTTTATATATTTTTTACCAATTAGGGCTCAATTTACAAAACAAGTGACATGTTCGTATTTATCTCAAGCCTGGAGCTGTCAGTAACTAAAGGTTAGTACACACATCAGATAAAAGTCTTTGGAAAATGAAAGATCACAGACCAATTTTAACCCCTTCCATGTAGTATGAGAGCCATACTCTACACAGTCTATGTCTCTTCATTCTATGGAGCTGAACTCCCCATCAGATAGAAGTCTTTGCAAGATGCTGCACACAATGATGCTGTACACATGCAACAGATCAGTATCTGCAAAAGATCTTTTCCTGCAAAAAATCCGTTCCTGCAAAATGCATTCATAGTCTATGATATCTGCAGATCATCATACACACCTTTTTTAACAGACATTCATCTGCAGATCAGACAATCATCTGCAGATCTGAAGATCCATGATGGTGGATCTGATCTGCAGATGAATGTCTGTTAAACAAGGTGTGTATGAGGATCTGCAGATATCAGACTATGAATGCATTTTGCAAGGATGGATCTTTTGCAGATACTAATCTGTTGCATGTGTACAGCATCTGTGTGTGCAGCATCTTGCAAAGATTTCTATCTGATGGGGAGTTCAGCTCCATAGAATAGACTGTGAAGGTATGGCTCTCATACTACATGGAAGGGGGTAAAATTGGTCTGTGATCTTTCATTTTCCAAAGACTATTATCTGTGTGTACCCACCTTAACAGCCAGGCATTCAGTAAGGTTCTAGAAGGAAGGAAACAGAACAGAGAAAAACAAAAAAGGTGAACAAACTGATTTAATTAGTTGGGAAAATAATAAAGTTAAAGGGACCCTGAGAAGACCCTTTAAAAGAAAATATCAACTTACCTGGGAATTCCTCCAGCCCCCCATAGACCACGAGGTCCCTCTGTGTCCTCTCCACGTTCCTGCTGGTGGCCCAGTTAGCCTGGCGAGTTTGGGGTAAATCGTGCATAACTGCACATGTGCGGCACATCCGCTCTCCAAGCTCAATCACGCTCCTGTTGCCGTAAGAGTCATGCGCACAACTTCACCTGAGGTTTCCGGGCTAACGGGGCAGCCAGGGGGACCATGGAGGAGACCCAGAGGGATCTCGCAGTTTACGGGGCCAGAGAAAACCTCAGGTAAGTTCAAATTTGCTTGTAAAGGGTCTGCTCAGGGTCCATTTAATAATTTTATTTATTTATTTTTTTAAAATCTAAGATGCTAATGGTTGTCAGCTGATAAAAAGTTTGTTAATTTTATGCAGCTTGGACTTGCACTTTACTTGTCTGTATAATAATTATTTTTTATCTTTATTACATCTTTCATCCATTTTCCACGCACTGCAATAAGCTATCAAATACTGAATTAAATACCACAATTCCCTAAAATAATCAATGAAATACTACACGAGGCACAAATCTTAAAGAATTGACATGCAGTTTTTCAGTAAGTCTAAAATACTGCATGATCAAGTAAATGGTCTTTGGAGTTGCACACCTTACCAAATTGTGAGGTGAGAGCCATACGGAGGCAGCCATAGTCATTTCATTTTAAACAATGTGAATTGCCTGGACAATCCTGTAGATAATAATAATCCGAATATTTGTATATTGCTTTTCTTCTCAGACTCCAAGCGCTCAAGAGCTGCAGCCATCTCGCTTCAGTGCTTATATTCAGCAGGGGCACGTGTGCCCCTGCTAAACCGCCGCTAAACGGGGGTCCCTTACCTCCTAAATCCCCTCCGTGCAGCGGGGGATCACTTCCGCATTCAGGCAGGGCTAATGGCCGCAGCCCTGCCTCACGCGCGTCGGTCTGTCAGCGCGTATTTCCGCCTCGCTCCTCTCAGTCTTCCTTCGCTGAGAGGGGCGGGGGAGAGGCGGCGATGCGCCGCTGATAGACGGCGCTGAGAGGCAGGGCTGCAGCAGTTAGCCCTGCCTGAAGAGCAGCAAAATCTATGACCAAGTTGGTCGTTGATTTTGCAGGGGGGGGGAGGGGGGGATTGGGGGTGAAGGGACCCCCGTTCAGCCGCGGGATAGCGGCGTTTTAGCAGGGGCACACATGCCCCTGCTGAATATAAGCACTGAAGCGAGATTTATTCTCGCTTCAGTGTCTCTTTAAGAGGCCACACAGCAGTGTTAAAGACAAAAGACAAAACACTTATATAGCGCTTTTCTCCTGGCGGACTCAAAGCACCAGAGCTGCAGCCACTAGGACGCACTCTATAGGCAGCAGCAGTGTTAGGGAGACTTGCCTGAGGTCTCCTGCTGAATAGGTGCTGGCTTACTGAACAGGCAGAGCCGAGATTCGAACCCTGGTCTCCTGTGTCAGAGGCGGAGCCCTTAACCATTACACCATCCAGCCACGTTAGGGAGTCTTGCTTTGAACTCCTTACTGAATCGGTACTGAACCTATCCAGGGTTTGAACCCTGGTCTCCCATGTCAACAGCAGTGCCTTTGACCTTACCTCTGCCTCTAATACGTTTAGCTATATAGCCTTTAGGAAAACCTTACGCGAAAAAAACCCTTATGATTATAATGAATTGTATGTTTAGTACAGATAATGAATAGAACATTGGTAGCAAAGAAAAGAGTCTAATAGTTTTAGTTTGTTATATAGCTTCTTTTTTTGTTTTTTGTTATATAACATTGCATCACACTGGCACAGTTGCAGTTTTAAAACCACACTGTCTTTTAAGCTATAACACAAAGCAAAAATAACGACCCTTTGAACTTCCCTGCAGTAAAACCTTATCTCAAGCTGTCTCTCGTTGCTTGGCTGTTTAAGTGCTTCAAAAAAAAACACAAAACAAAACAGGACTGTATTCGACAAAGTTGGGTCGAAAAGCTCAGAGAAACTCTTCTGCATAGATAACAAGTGAAGTTTTTTTTTTAACTTTCTGTATTGGAAAACAATATGAAAATCTTTTCTTTGCTACTAATGTTCTGTTTCTTGGCTGTACTACACATACGATTCATTATCTAATACGTTTATTTTGCTTCAGGTTTGCTTTAACAAGCATGCAGATCAGATGTTTCTGAAAAAAGTCCGACAAGATTAGGAGCATGCTGGTTTCAGATGTGTGATTCATACACTACTGATGTCAGAATGATCAGCAGAACTGCCAGGCAACTGGTATTGTTTAAGAGGAAATAACTATGGCAGCCTCCACATGGCTCTGACCTTGTATCCATGAGCATTACATCCACTGCTTGCCAACAGTGCAACTGCATCCCATTCCAGCCACCAGAGCTGTGGAGTTGGTACAAAAATCATCCGACTCCTCAGTTTATGAAACCACTGACACCAGGTACCAAAAATTGCTCCGACTCTTCGACTCCACAGCCCTGCCAGTCACAATTCTTAATGTGAAATTCAATTTGCACTTACAGGATGCAAAGGTGACCCCGAGACAGGAAATAAGGGGGAGTCTTCACAGTGGGACATTTGTTTGTTCCACTTGATGTCTGGTGTGCTGGAATATCTGCTATCATTCTCTATTACAGAAAGAGATGCACAACAGTTCTCAGGAGTGCCACTTTCTCTGCGAGGATCTGCAAAGTGGCAAGCTGGATTTCATTTACAAACAAAATACAATTAGAAGGCACAGAAAGTATCAGCCCTGCAGGATGGAAACCCAATGTGGAAAGCCTGGAGCTCTTATGAAAACTGGTTAGCTTAAAGTCTCCAGAGAGCACAATAATGCAGACTTCCAAGATTTGTAGTTTTCTAAACTTGGAAAGGCATTTGTGTCAATACAGAACAGCTATAATTATGCAGAGTGGGACATCTTTTGGGAAGAGAACTCAGCCATGTTCACACTTATTACAGCTTCCAAGTCCTGAGATTCTCAGATCAAGAAAACAACACACACTTTGTTGCTAATGGAACCTCACAGCCAGAAATAGCAACAATTCAGACCTTGAGTTTTTGAAGTCTATCAAGATACTAAAAAACCTACAAAGCAGTCCCAAATTTTATTCAGACTGGATTTCATGAAAGGGTCGCTGGAAAACAATTTGACTTCTGTAAACAAAATGTTGTAGTTCAGAATAAAGGAAAAAAATCCACTTGTGAAATGCTGCAGTATGACAAGTACTGATACTGAACATGCCTCCCCTCCTCGCTAGAAATGGTCAACGAGATGCTAATTATTATTGATTTATAAAGCTCCAACATATTCCATGGCACTGTACAAAGTAGGAAAACAACAAGGGGTACATAATGATACAGACAATGATATACATCAGATATGGACACTGGTACAAAATACAGAACTGGTGACTACAATGACAGATGTAGCATGATGAATACAATGTACAATGTATGAGTGCAAGCTATGAAATGAATAAATTCCAAGACACAAAGGGGTGAGAGAGCCCTGCCCTTTTGAGCTTACAATCTAAAGCAGGGGTGCCCACACTTTCGGCTCGCGAGCTACTTTAAAATTTGCAGAATACAGGAGATCTACCAGCATTTAAGTACCTACGTATAGGTAGATAGGTATAGGTGCCTGAAGTATAGATAGCTAGGTATATCGGCCTTCAGTATAGGTAGCCAGGTATAGTATAGTTAGGTGTAGGGGCCTTCAGTATAGTTAGCCAGGTATAGTGTAGTTAGGTGTAGGGGCCTTCAGTATAGTTAGCCAGGTATAGTGTAGTTAGGTGTAGGGGCCTTCAGTATAGTTAGCCAGGTATAATGTAGTTAGGTTTAGTTAGGTGTAGGTGCCACTTACCTCCCTCCAGTTCCAGCGGCGGTGTCTGGGGCTCCTCCTGGTCTCCCCTCCTGCGGCTGCGCTGGCTAGAGTGCAGATGTGCGGCTGAAAGAACACCCCGGCGTGCGCGGCGGGCAGCGTGCGTTGATGCATTGTACCCAGCGCCGCTCCCAACTATGACGTTGCGGCGTCCTCTCCCGCTGTACTGCCTCTCTCCTCTCCGCCTCTTCTGATCGGCCAGCGGCTGGCAGCAGAATCTGATAGCTGCCGGCCGCAAAATTTAACATGGCCGCGATCTACTAAATAGGCGGTCGCGATCTACCGGTAGATCGCGATCGACCTACTGGGCACCCCTGATCTAAAGGAATTAGGGGGGAGGGGGGGGGGGGTTGGAAAGAAAAGAGGTGAAGTAGTATGGTGTATGTTACGGCCAGAACCCAAAGTCTGGCCACTTCGGGTTCTGGCCGATCAAAAACGCGAAATGATCGTGACCCTGCGGCCAGGGTTAGAAGTGAACAGGATTCCCAGGGGCGTTAAATTAATGAATCCCCCCCCCACGGCAATGTAACAGATTAAACCGCCGCTTCGGCTCTGCCTCCCCTCCTACCCCTGCGGCAGCCGGGGAGCATGCATGTCCCCCTGGACCGTTCGTAGCGCCAGGAAGCAGAGTGGGGAGGCTGCAGACATTACTTCTGCCAGCACCCGCTCCGCAGGAACAAACGGCAGGATTTCCTGCCGATACGAACGACCTTGGGGGACACGCGTTTAGGAGAGAGGCAGGGGGAGGAGAGGAGACAGAGCTGAAGCGGCGGCTTAAACTGTTACATTGCAGCCGGGGGGGGGGGATAAAGATTCGCCGCTGGGATCTGGGAATCCTGTTTATTTCTAACATTGGCCGCAGGTGCATGGCCACTTCGTGTTTTGACGGTCTGGAACCCGAAGTGGCCAGACTTCGGGTTCTGGCCGTAACATATACATACAGGCAGTGTGTGTTTAGGTTATCTAGTAAGGAGTAAAACTTGAGAGGTCGAGGGGAATGGCCTAAGTTATAGCATATGCTTGTCGGAAAAAGTGAGTTTTGAGGGAACGTTTAAAGATATCAAAGGTTGGAGAGTGATAGATGTGCTGTGGAAGGGCATTCAAGAGGTGAGGTATGTGAGTCTTGTATACGAGAATGCGAGGAGGTAGTACTAGAGGACAAAAGAAGCTCATGAGCAGATCAGAGATTGCGGTTGGTATCTGGAAGGTGAGGAGATGCATAGGGTAAAGAGATTGTGGAGAGATTTGTAGGTAATGCCAAGTACACACTTGAAAGATTAATGAAAGATCACAGATCAATTTTATCACCTTCCACGTAGTATGAGAGCATACTCTACACAGTTTATTTTATGGAGCTGAACTCCCCATCAGATAACATGTACCTACAGTTTTCATAGATTGCTAGTCTACAAACCAAAGCCACTTATGGTCTGAATTAATTTTTCTCCTGTAAGATTCAAAGCTCATTTGCAGCCAAGGAGATCTGCAGGTAATTAAAGAGACTCTGAAGTCTAAAAAAACACTTCTTTTTATGTCATAAATATGTTTAATACTTTATCCCTAACTAAACCACCGCATCCCCGCTGCTGTAAACTATATAAATCCCCCCAAACTCCCCGGGACACACTACGGGGAGCGCTTCCGTGTGAGGCAGAGCTATGAGCTGCAGCCCTGCCTCACACGCGTTTGTCAGCGGCGGATCTCCGCCTCTCCCCCGCCCCTCTCAGTCTTCCTTCGCTGAGAGGGGCGGGGAGAGGCGGAGATCCGCCGCTGACAGACGCGTGTGAGGCAGGGCTGCAGCTCATAGCCCTGCCTCACATGCAAGCGCACAGGGCAGCAAAATCCACGACCAAGAAAGTTGTGGATTTTGCGGGGGTAGTTAGGGGGATTTAGATAGTTTACAGCGGCGGTTTAGTTAGGGATAAAGTATTAAATAAATGTATGACATAAAAAGATTTTTTTTTTAGAGACTTCAGAGTCTCTTTAAGCTGACCATAAACAGGTCAATAATAGCCTGATATGCAAAGCCAATTAATCTCTATATAATTGATATTTGAGTGATTCTTACACCACATGGCAATCACAATTTCAATAAAATTTCAGCAGAAAGCCTTCGAGCATCGATTAAATCACAAGTGCTTCATCACTGCAATACTATGTGGCTATGGATACCCCACCACTCCTGCCCTGCCTTCCACTAAGAGTTTAGTGACTACTCAGACTTTCAGATAAAATTAAACTCAGGGCTGCGGAGTTGGAGTCGAGGAGTCGGAGCAATTTTTGTCTACCTGGAGTTGGAAGTCGGTGGCTTCATAAACTGAAGAGTCAGACAATATTTGTACCCACTCCATAGACATGCAAGGGCTGTGGACTAGGAGTCAGGGTAATTTTGGGTACCTGGAGTCGGTACCTCTACTGTAATGCAAGGTCAGCTTCTTGGAGGAAGCCTAATAAAGGCAACCTGAAGAGAGAGGACTTTGGAGGCTGACTTCATTCTCCAATAAACAATGCCAGTAGCCTGACTTCTGTGCTGGTTACCCACCTCCAATAGTAAAGTCACTGACTCAGAATGAGCAGGCAGGTCAGATGAATTTCCTCCACTGGCTGCAAGTTTGTTGCATGTCTATAATTCAAAAACAACTAAGCCAAACACTCAGCATGAGAGCCAGGCAACTTGCATTTTTTATAAGGAATAAAGATGGTAGCCTCCATAATTCTCTCCCCCTAGGTTCCCTTTAACCTACCAGCAAAATTTTTGGGATATGGGAGTAAACTGCAGTGCCTGGAGGAGACTCAATTATGTTATAATCATTCTATGCAAACTTATGTAACTTGGAACAGGACCAAATCGGATGCAACAGCTCAAGTTTAATAATATATGAATTCAGTTTAGCCAATTCCAATATTCTTGTTGAATTGGTCCTAAAGGTGGAACTGACATCAGGATTGGCTTCAGAGGGACTTACTATACAAAATTCACTGAAATAAAAAAAAAAAAAGTAGACAGTACAACACATCTGTTATGCAAGTAGACCAAGTAGTTACCAGTATCTACTTACATGTGTGATTTTATTCCTGGGATAGTATGGCAGTCCCTGCTGCTTTAAGTGCCAATTCCATTCTTAAAAAGCAGGTTTGAGAGCAATTTGCTATTTTAGCGAGCTTCAGCCCTTAGAGCTTAGCTAGTGAAATAGCTACACATTGCGCATTATTCCTACAGAAGATAGACATCTCTCCACAAACCACCTCCCCAGGACACAACGGAAAGCTTATAATCTTTACCTTTGGGCTGGTTCACATTGGGGCGATTCTTCTGCGCTTTGGTGATCAGCAAAGCGCTGCTACAATGTATCCCTATGGATACATTCACACTGCAGAGGTTGCGATTTCGATTAATCGCAAACACACTGCATGCAGCATTTTGGGGGCGATTGTGCTGTGATTCTCGTTCTATTGAACGGGAATCACAAGCGCAAAGCGCGCAAGAATCACAAGACTTTCTGTTAAAATCGCCAGCCGAACACGATCGCGGGCTAGCGGTGCCAAGTGTAAACTAGCCCTTACAGGGTCTTGCATTGTGTTTAACTCAATTATACTAGCAAAAGCCTATTTTAATATTTACTTAACTGATTTGTTTAATCCAGTGTTCCAGACACCGAAAAGAAAATCATTCACGGTTATTCACTGGGCTTTGTGATAGATCTTTGTGTCCCCATATATGAAGTATATATGATATATGAAGTCAATGACCGTGGTCACATTCTAGCATTAAAATCTACTCAAACCGCAACATAAAAAAAAAAGAAAAAACCTTGCCAATATGTCTTGCACTTCAGTGCTTGAAGACATTTTTGTTACCAATTAAAATAGTATGGTTTCCAGGGGATTATAAAAATCTTGTGCATTCTGTACTAGCAAAAAGAGAAGTTATGAAAAGTCCAGCACTATCCTGTTATCAGAATAAGCCAGATAAAAGGGTTTTGTCTTGCATTCACTCTTCAGGAGAGATGCACTGCAATTCAGCTGCCTCATTTGCATAGAATGCTGGGAATACACGGGTCGATCCGGCGGCCGATTAGCCGCTGGATCGACCCCAGCTGCGTCCCCGCTCGTCCGCGCGGATCGATTGCCGCTCGTCCCCGTCGGCGCTTCCTTAGCACTCGATTCCCTGCCATTGACCGCCGGCGGGGATCGAGCGGGCGGGAGTCGAGCGGCTTGATCGGGCCAGCTGAATATTATCGGCTGGTCGATACACGGTACAGAAACGTACCCCATGTATCCCCAGCATAAGAAACACTGATTTCGCTAGAGCTCACCTGAACTGTAAAAGATGACTTCTACTTACCTGGGGACTTCCTCCCCCCCATTGTATTTCAGGTGCTTCTGTGTCTTCAAGATTTCCTCCCTTGTGTTGTTGCCCCCCCTCAGAAAACCCGAAGACACAGAGGAGCCTGCAATACTACTAGGTGGGGGTTATTGGAGGAAGGGCTGGAAGATGCCCCAGGTAAATGAAAGTCATCTTTGTCAGTTTGGGTGTGCTTTAATCATTGCAACGAGTGGAAAAAAACACAAAAAGCTAGTTCTACGATTGATACTATTTGTACTTATGTTTCTGTTATCATGGCACATTAGTTCAGGCACACTTTAAGACCTGTAAGCATCCCTTTTCAGAGACTAAATCATGAAAGCTAAATAAAACAATTTCATATGATAACACTACTGACTTTTAGCCCAGCCATATTAAAAGCTGTATGGTGTAATCTCTGTGAATATACTTTAATAAAACTCATGAGAACAGCTGCGCAATGACTGTACTACATCTCTGGAGACAAATTAGGAAGCGTTGGAGGAGAACACACTGTGTGATTGGTTTCTGAGCCAAAGATCAACCACAACAAGAGGTTCAAACCACAGACCTCAGGGAGGCTGAGCCTACCCTGTATATTTTACATTACCAAACTGTCATGTAAAAAGGTGGAAGAAACAGACAATTAAATGGTGTGAGACTTCAAGTTCTATTTATTTCTTCACTAAATAATATTCACAACGCCTTACAAGTCAGTTCAGATAGTTTGAGTCTCCTCCTTCCTCTGAGGAAACAAAGCTCACTCTTTGAATTCTCTTCTTGGTCCGCTGTTGTGCCCCTCTGAAAGCTGGCCATCTGAGCCTTGTGGCGAGATATTGCGCATGCACAGCCCTGGTTGCGTCATATGACGTGTTGAGAAGTCAAGCAACTGGTGCTAAATAACACTAACCTCCCTCCTGTGCAGAGCTGTGGGCAGCAGAAGTTACATAGTTATTTGGGTTGAAAAAAGACATACGTCCATAAAGTTCAACCAGAAGTAACTTACCAAACTTCTGGGTGCCGCCTTCTACACTTCCCAACGCTCTCCTGTACACTGCAGGAAGTGTAGAAGTCTGCGTCTGGATGTTTGGTAACTTGCTTCTGCTGCCCCCAGCCCTGAAAATAATGAAAGTTCCCCCCACATTTACCCCCACAGGCATGGCAATTAGTTGAGACTGATGGATACCAGAGTTCTTAATAACTGGGGGTTTACTTTAAAGTTTATTTTCACTTCGGGTTCACTTTAAGCTCCCTTGGAGTCCTCCCTCTGGCGTTTTGCTATTAAGTACACTCACCTTTTTTTTCGGGGGGGGGGGCCACAATAACTGGGCGATCCGTTTTTCTGGTGTGTGATACATGGCTTTAGATTAGAGGCTATTTTGAGCTGGGTACTCCTCCCTTCTCCTGTGTCCTGATTGTCTCAACCACCACTGAAGATCTGGGCATATTTTATTTGGCGCAAACATGCAAATGACCCCCAAAACATATAAAACCTCCTAAATATCAACTGTAAATCATTATGTTGAGCTATTTTATTCAATAGTGGTAAAGGAACCTTACATGTAATTAGTTAACATACATAATGCCCTTTATAATCGTTCCTATTACAGTAGTGATACACACAGGTTTATGTAACCCATATTATTAGCAACTGTAAATCATACTGTGATCCACATGTTATTGTAGCCTACATTTCCAGTTCATCTGCAGTAAATATGCTGGGATACTAATTACATTTATGGTCATACAAAAGTCATGCTCTGCTTACTGTCCCAAAGGACGCCGCTCTAGAATACAGGCAGTCACATGCAGCTTGTTCACGTCAATTCGATTCAGCTTTTTCAGCTACAGATAATGGAGTCCTAGGTTTGTTTTAGGACAATGATCCTATTAACCACGGCAAGGGTTCCAGGCTTAAAGTGTCAATCAACCCAAAAGCAAGGTTTCAGATTTACCATTAGACTGACTCAAACTGCTGATTCTGAGGTAAGATCACCAAGTTCCCAGGCCCACCCAAAAGCACACAAACCATAGAAGTAGCAATAAATTCCAATCCAGGACACAGTGCAAATACAATATACAGCCTACATGATGAGATTTATAGTCTCACAGAAAATCCTGAAAATGCATGGTCTACAGTCTGCAATAAACAGCCTGTGAATAACTTGCCATTCTTAACTATCTCTACATGGTTTCCCAGCGCCTCTATGCAAATATTCAAAACCTCACAATACGAACAACTGCCACATTGTATATTCCCGTGAGCAGAAAGCCACAAAAAGTATACATTTAAATATTTGTCATTTTAGGAGCGTTCTCTTTTCTTACTGTTTGGGTGGCTAACCACCTTGTATATTTACACTGAAATAACTGGGGAGGGGGGCTGTCTTTTTCCCACACCCTCAGCTTTTTAAACGTTACATGCTGGAAAAAGATGCTGCTTTTTAATGCATGGAAGAAAAAAACAAAACAAAAAGAAAAAAACAAAAACGAACAGCAGCAGTCTAGTAAACTTTATGTCAGTATTCAATCAAACAATACAATACAATACTATCCCCTCAATTCCAACCTCAATTCCAACTTTGCAGTAACTTGAAACTAAGTGAGTCAAGACCAGTAGCTGATGTTCTGCTGTCAGAAGTTGCAATGCAAGCTTATCTCTACTCTCGTCTGCTTTACGTAAATGTACCCATACATCTAGCGATTTTGACAGCTGATCGACCAATATTACAGACCTGTCTCTGAACAGAGATATCTGTTGGCCGCCATAAACCGCATGACAATTCCTTATTGACATCAGCAATCGGCCTTGTGACGCTGCCTCCCCTCCCCCCAGTGCCCCTGCATTAATACTTTGCCCGACCGGTGACCCCTGCTGTGTCCAGACTTCCGCGGTTGCACCCCACATGGTTGCCATCGTACTACATGAGGAGTGTGTGTGACATGCAATGCATTGGCAGAAGTCTGGACACCGCAGGGGACACCGGTCAGGTAAAGTGTTAATGCAGGGGCACCAGGGTCGGGGGTACATATACATTACGGGTGACAGCAACTGGGGGTTTCTGTTGCGTTCATGATTATTGCATACTGTTACCGCCGGGCACCCAATCAAGTAGGTCAGTCCGAGATTTTCCAGCATGGCTGATAGATACATGCGACCAGTTTTAATCCGATGGTGGCACTGATTTTCATCCAATTTATCAAATCGGATGGTCAATGAGCCGCCGAATATACAGAAGTATAGCCATGTTAACAAGACCACTGAGTACCCAGCTAGCTCATGGTGACTCAGAACCACTAGGACCCAACCAGTGTAACCCAACTTGCCCTCAAGGCTTTTACAATTGTGTGTAACCCTATCAGTAAAACCACTCCCTACCACAGTTTCTCTGAAGTGGTGAGCCCTGCATAGTCACCACTTTTACTGGCTTATCACAGGAAAACATACTATCAGCCTAGGGCTTTTATCACATGTATGTCTCCTCCCCAGTAACGTTATCAATATATCTGTAGAGAGATCACAAAAATTACAAATCCAGTCCAACTGGGCAGATCATCTCATCCCCTCGGTACTTTTAATTATAGTATGTTTATTAAAGGTGCGTACACACGCACTACCAGCGGCAACGACGGGTCCGTCAGACCCTCCCACTGGGCGGACTTTTAGCTCAGTGGATCGTTCAGAAACAGCCCTATCAGTCCGCCGTCAGCGCGTACACGCACTACTGTCGGTTGAACGTCCGCCCAGCGGGAGGGTCTGAAGGACCAGTCGTTGCCGCTGGTAGTGCATGTGTACGCACCTTTAGAGTGTAAACATTTGCAACAACCTAGTCCAAAAGAACACGCACTAAAACTACAACATCCATATATATATTAAAGTCAGAAATGGCCTTTTTGAAGAAACTGCTCTATCATAAATGTGAAATTACATGAGTATTTTTGAACTGCAGCATACAGCAACCACTAAATACCTAAGCACATCTTTCCATAGAGAAGAGTGACTAGATCTCTCACCTTGCAGCACTAGACAACCAGGTTTCCAAACCAAAACACTAACTGCATGCAGTTGGCATGTCAACCAAGCGCTCAGGTTTCTTCTGGGTACTACACTTTACTATTACATTACTGTAGGTCATGTGGATTCCCCCAAATCTGGTGCACTAACTACAATGTTACAATGCAGTGGTACCATACCAAAACTAGAGTTTTAATCTGTGATTTAAATTAATTATAAAAACGAATACTTACCTCGGGATCCTACTGAGGGTAGGAACACACTAGGCAGAATCGTATATATGCGTTTTCCATAGCACATAGCAGGAAACGCATATTCGAATCTGCCTATTGTGTTCCTACCCTTAGGCTTCCCCCCTCCTCCTAAGCCAGTCAGTTCTAGTGATGGCACCCACGAAAAATAGCAGTAACAATAGAGGCCTACCTCCTCAGGCATACTAGCAGCTTTCCCCTTAGGCTCCAGTGGAAATAGCCGAGCCTGATCGGCTCCATTCTACTACGCATGCGGCTCATGCGTGCACCGTAGCGCAGACCCGATTGGGCTCAGCCATTTCCATCAGAGCCAAGCGGAAAGCTGTTAGGGCGCCTGCGCGGAGTGCCAACAAGCCCTTGACGCCGGGCTTTTTGGGGATCCTACCACTGGAACAGGGCTGAAAGGCAGAACGAGGGAAGCCTCTTTAGGATACAGAGGCTTCCCCCTACCCAAGTAAATACCCTCTAGGGGCTCTTTTTTTAACATCAGGTTCACTTTAACTCCTGGTAACCAGTTTAGCTTCTCAACAGCAGGTTATAAAAAAAATGTATTTGTTGCCATGTACATTGTGCTCCTGCTAAGGCCAATCTACCCCTACAAGTGCAGGATGTGCGGAGGAGCAGCTCTAGGGAAGGCAGCAGAGCAGTGACTAGAGCACAAGCTAGACTGGGGACATGCTGGTCTCAAGGGGCTCACCAGAAGAAAGTGTTGGTGCCATCATCATAGACTTCAGACTCGGTGCTCCTCCAGGAGCTCTCCCCTCTGTGCAGAGGCTTATTGGCGGCCAGCCTGCCACGAATCTCCACTTCCTCCCAGCTCTGTCCGTCCAAGGAGGACTTCCTCGCCCCCTTTCTGCCCTCATTGCGCAGCATGGTTCAGCACTGCTCCGGCCGCTGTCATGTGCAACCCCGTCCTCCCCACCGCTGCTGCCGCCGCCACCACTGTGACCAGGGTAGAGGAGGCGGAGCGCTAGGCACACGCTTCCACCCGACCACGTGGGTTCGGATTTCCACGTGATCCGGTGACATCAGCCGCTCTGACAGCCGGCTGGTCGAAGCCGCTCAGCCGTTGCCATGGGGAGGAGACTGGGGATCACGCCAGGCGCGCCGGAGACCAGACGCATGCGCTGTCCGCGGTGCTGAAGCTCATACGGTTGCCCAGTTGTACAGCAACACAATTATGCCTGCCGTTATTGTTCTGTGAGAATAGAACGCGCGCATTGAAATGAACAGGCAGCTTGCATTATGAGGTACCTACAAATTCAGATGCCAATTATGAGGCAAGGGAGGAGAGTTCAATTAAACCAAATGATTTTGGACTTTCTAAAACTAAAAAATTAAGATACCTCAGTAGAAGGAAGCCAGGGGTGTGAAACTCAATCAGGCAAAGTTTTTTTAAAACGTAGTCGAAGTCACAGACCAAATTCTATAAGATTTAAAGGAAACCTGTAATGTGTTTAAAAAAAAGTTCACTTGCCTGGGGCTTCTGCCAGCCCCCTGCAGCTGCCCTGAAACTGAAATGATCCTCCTGCCACGGCTCAATTTTGCCAACTTGCAAGTCGATGTCGCTCTGGCTGTGCACATTCGCGCGGCAGTCGGCGGGCGCGTCCTGCGCAGGCGCATTGCGAGAAAACCTCGTACTGTGCCTACACAGGATGTTCCCGGCGACGGAAGCACAAATGAGTACCGCTGGCAACAGGCTCAGTTGCCAAAAGTGAACCGTGTTGGGGAACCGGAGGATTGTTCCAGGGTGATGCGGGCACAGGGTAGCTGCAGAGGGGGGGAATTGAAGTCCCAGGTAAGTGAAACTTTTTTTTTTAAATACATTACAGGTTTCCTTTAACATTTATTGAACAGCCTCAAACTAAGTGGTGTAACTATAGCGACCATGAGGGACTCCTTCCTCTTTCACAGAGTAGTGCAGTAGAGCAGTTTAATATTAACTGCTCTAGTGCTGCTTCGAGTTTCCTGACCGCCACATGCTTTGTGCTGCATACCTTTGACTCCTGAGTCATGTCACATGATTGGGAGGAGACATGGAAGCATAGTGCGCTTGAAGGTCAGAAGAGACACAACACATTGCTGGAGGAGGTAAACATACTGTGGTGCGGTGCAATGCTGCTTCATAACACGGGTTACTGCACTGCAATGCACCACCTATTTAACATTGCATTATAGTAACGGGACAGTGCAGTACCGCAAAACATAAGCATCAGAGGTTATAGTGAAGCATGCTTCACTTCATTGAACTGTATACTATATGATATTATAAGGACATCATCCTCTGTTGCTTTTGTTGGCTTGGTTTGGTGCTGGGACTTTTCAGCATCTTCTTATGAGTGATGTGATATTATAAAGACATCAATCTTCCATTGCTTTTGTTGGCAATAGTTGGAACCCTCTGGCTGGTCCAGAGGCTTCCCAGATCCTCGTCAAGTGCACCATTCCTGCACAGGGCCCATTTTCATCTCCTGCGGTACTCCCAGCTGTGGACAAGCATATTGTGACTGGGCATGCACGCAGAGGCGTAGCTAGGGCTTTCAGCACCCGGGGACAAAGACTATCAATGCGCCCCCTAAGGTGAAGGCTGCGCCGCGCCAAAAAGGGGCGTGGCCACATAATAAACGTGGGCGTGTTTATGGGTAGAGCCAAATGTTCATGGAGGTTAGCAGGCTCACGCTCACCCACCCTCCCTCAGTATGTACCTTCCAGCATGTTCCAAGACAAATTCAGCAATCATGAGCAAATATGAGGCCCCCAACATGACCAACTCAGCAATCATGAGGCCCCCAACAAGACAAATTTAGCAATCATGAGGCCCCCAAAAAGACAAATTCAGCAATCATGAGGCCCCCCAACAAGGCAAATTTAGCGATCTTGAGGCCCCCAACAAGACAAATTCAGTAACCATGAGGTCCCCAACAAGACAAATTCAGCAGTCATGAGGCACATAAATAGACAGCATTTCACATAAATAGGCAGAATGCCCCCTTAATATGGTAGACACCTCTAACCTGGCAGCAGTTCCCCAAAATACACTCAATCTGACAGCAGTGGTTCCCCCAAAATAGGTAGCCCCAGGTCTATAGGTGTCCTTAGAATAGGTGGCCAGCAGTGTAGATGTCCCCAGAATAGGTGACCAGCGGTATAGATGTCCCCAGAACAGGTAGCCAGTGGTAGAGATGTCCACAGAACAGGTAGCCAGGGGTATATGTGCCCAGTATATGTAGGCAGGGGTATATGTGCCCAGTATATGTAGCCAGGGTTATGTGCCCAGTATATGTAGCCAGGTGTATATGTGCCCAGTATATGTAGTCAGGGTTATATGTGCCCAGTATATGTAGTCAGGGTTATATGTGCCCAGTATATGTAGCCAGGGGTATATGTAGCCAGGGGTATATATGCCCAGTATATGTACCCAGGGGTATAATATGCGCCCAGTATATGTAGCCAGGGGTATAATATGCGTCCAGTATACGTAGCCAGGAGGTATATGTGCCCAGTATATGAAGCCAGGGGTATATATGCCCAGTATATGTAGCCAGGGGTATATGTGCCCAGTATATGTAGCCAGGGTTATAATATGTGCCCAGTATATATAATCAGGGGTATATGTGCCCAGTATATGTAGCCAGGTGTATATGTGCCCAGTATATGTAGCCAGGGGTATATGTGCCCAGTATATGTAGTCAGGGTTATATGTCCCCAGAGTAGGTAGCCAGGTCCCCCCCCCCAGCAGGAGGGGAGCAGCACAGAGAAGAGGGAGAGCTGTGCAGACGGTGGAGAAGGGGGCCATCTCCCCCCCCCCCCCTCACCTTAGGGTGCTTTCCCTCCCTCGCTGTCCCCTCCATTAATGTCCGGGTGGCTGGCAGTGGCGGGCGGAGCTTACCTCCATCTCGTCGCAGCGCCGGATGGATTTGCCGCTACTCGGTCTGGTCCAGACCAGAGCAACGGCTGCGGCACCCGAACTTCCGGCGCCGGAGCGAGACGGAGGTGAGTTTCGCCTGCCGCTGCCAGCCACTTGGACAATAATGGAGGGGACAGCGAGGGAGGGAGAGCACCCTAAGGTGAGGGAAGGGGGGGAGATGGACCCCTTCTCCACCGTCCACACAGCTCTCCCTCTTCTCTGCGCTGCTCCCCTCCCCAAAAGAAACAAAAAAAAACGCAGCTCAGCTGGGCGCCCTTGGGGACCCGGCGCCCGGGGGCACTTGTCCTACCCCGACCCCCCCTAGCTACGCCCCTGCATGCACGAGTAATGTTTACACATGCCCTTTAGAACTAAGCTGCTAATGCCCTTTGTTTTTCCTCTGTATAGGAGCTCTTTGTTCTTCTGGGTATGTGCGCTCTGGATACGTTCATCCTTGGTTAGGAACACAGCCACAAGAAACCTATTTTACAAGCTTTTGTAGAATAGCTGTAGAGCATACATGTCAAACTCCGTCCCACGGGCCAAATCTAGCCCTCAAAGCCATTACATTTGGCCCTCAAGTGGTTTTCCCACTTTGCATTATGTTTGGCCCACTCTAGACCACCAGTGAAGCTATATTGACGGTGAAATCCAAGAACACCACAGGGCCATATGGTGGAGGTAGGGGGAAAGGGAACTGTATAGGGGAGGGTGGGGGTCTTGAGATACCAGGGAACTATATAGGGGAGGGAGAACCACTAGACACCAGAGTACTGTATAGGGGTTGGATGGGGACCATTAGACACCTGGGAAGTTTATTAGGGCAGAAGGTGGCCTGTAGACATTGAGGTTGGCCTGCAACTAGGTCCCAGTGTACAGTTGTGGCCCATTTAGTATTTGAGTTTGACCTGTTAGTCCTGTTGTAGAGGGACCGTGCATGGGAATGG
This sequence comes from Hyperolius riggenbachi, assembly GCF_040937935.1. Lineage (NCBI taxonomy): Eukaryota > Metazoa > Chordata > Amphibia > Anura > Hyperoliidae > Hyperolius > Hyperolius riggenbachi. The sequence continues at coordinate 108,563,164 of NC_090656.1, read as the reverse complement.
TGAATTGTACTGCAGGGGTGGGGCTCCCCACTCTATAGTGAAGATGGTGGGACAGACCCATATAAGCAGAGAAGGCCTGGCTGCTTGGGCCAGCACACAACAGCAGAATTTCATGAATACACAAGATGCAGTATCATGCCCCTTACATTTGAGGGTTTCCCAGGCCTCTGCCCAGATGACCTATGTCTAGAAGTGGCCTTAGCTGCCAAGAATCATTCAATAAAACCACTTGAGATTTTTTTTTTAGTTTGCACCCATGCATTAACTGACACACATTAATAAAAGCTGAATTACCATAAAAAAAAAATCTCATGGGTGTTTCTGTTAGTAAAATAAAGTTAGCAAAATCCTTATAAAATAGGTAAAACAACAGTTGAAGCAGTAAAGAAGTGTAACAAACTTACCTGGTGTGGTCTCTGCAAGCTGCTCTGATAGTTTGAAACATCTGGAGGCGGCTTCCTCTTTAATCAAAGGCATCCCCGGCTTAACCATAGACGTTAATCAGAATGATGGCATCCCCGGCTCCCCTATAGAAGTGGGTAGGCATGTTGGTTCTGGCAGGATGCTCAGAGCTGTCTTTATAGGCTGATGAGGCGTGACTGATGGGGTGTCAGCGGTGATGTCATCAGCTGACACCTTTTTGCAGGAGGAGCTGTCATTTCTGGGGGCTGGGCTTGTGCTCTGCCTCCTGGGTATTTAAAGAGGAACTGTAACGCCAAAACGGCCCCTGGGGGGTACTCACCTCGGGTGGGGGAAGCCTCAGGATCCTAATGAGGCTTCCCACGCCGTCCTGCGTCCCTCGGGGGTCTCGCTGTAGCCCTCCGTGCAGTCCGGGCAGCGGTGACGTCATTATTTACCTTCCTGGCTCCTGCGCAGGCGCTCTGATGCCTCTCGGCGCCGAAGTAGGCGGAAATACCCGATCGCCGTCGGGTCTGCTCTACTGCGCAGGCGCAAGTTTCCGGCGCCTGCGCAGTAGAGCGGACCCGACGGAGATCGGGTATTTCCGTCTATTTCCGTGCCGAAAGTCGCCACAGCGCCCCCGCTGGAGCCAGCAAAGGTAAATATTGAACTGACAGTCGGCACAGTCGCCGGCTGTTCGGAGGGCTGCGGCGAGACCCCCGTGGGACAGAGGACGGCGTGGAAAGCCTCATTAGGATCCGGAGGCTTCCCCCACCCGAGGTAAGTACCCCCCAGGGGAGGTTTTTGTTGTTACAGAGTCTCTTTAAGGCCAGAGTATTCACTTGCGCATTGGCCTTGATACTAATCAGTTCGCTGGTTCTTGGCCTAGTCAGTGAGTTTCGAGAGCTACATTAATATATTGTGTAGACGCACAATATATATGTACTCTAGTTAGTTAGTCAGTCTTGCTTTTTGTAATTATATTTTATCGTAATATTTCAAAGTAACACTTTATTGTATATTTATCTGTGTACCAACCTCTTGCCTGCCTCTTGACCTCGCTCTTGTCTTGTCCTTCTGTACCACTGCCATCTGATACACGTGTTCACTCGGACTCGGCTTGTCCCTCACTTCGTTATTGCCTGATCCTTACAATACGACTGACATCTGACTTATGTGTATGACCCTGCCTGTTTATTGACTACGATATTGCCTTGCTACTCTGTACCTCGATACCTTTGACTTTGTGTACCACTACGGCCTGATCCTGACTACGCTTGTGTACTACTGTTTGTGTATACACTTGTACGTTACCTCATCACGTATCAGAGTGATATTATCAAGGCCCATTAAAAAATATAATGGAGGAGTTGCGAGACCAGATTTTGACACTCGCAGGTGCTGTTAACCACCTCACTGAGCAAGTTGCTACTCAGCAAACACAGTTGACCCATCTGTCCAACAGACTTGCTGAAATAAATTTGTCTGCGAATGTCAATCAGAAAACTCCTCCACTGGCGCCTACTCCACCCATTATGGAGCCTAAAATGCCGTTACCAGAAAAGTTTACGGGTTCACTTTCTGATTTCAGTAATTTCCGTAACAGATGTATGTCCTACTTTGAGGTCAGGTCTAGATCTTCGGGAACAGAGTCCCAGAAGATTACGCTGATTAAGACCTTACTGCAGGGTGACTCACAAACCTGGGCCTATGGATTAAATCCAGATCATGTAGTTCAGTTCTCACCTCGGTTGAAAGTTTTTTTGATGTCATGGCAACCATATATGCTGATCCCGATATTTCAGCCACAGCTGCTCGTAAATTACAAGACTTACGTCATGGTAGGCATACTGTTGAGGAGTATGCGGCTGAGTTTAGGAAATGGTCTGTATCCGTTAAATGGGGTGGGGCAGCGCTGTTAGACCAATTTCTTTTCGGCCTAGCTGATTCTGTAAACGATGTATTAGTGAGCCATCCTGAGCCTAGGAATCTAGAGGATGCTATTTCTCTGTCCATCAAGGTTGACAGACGGATTAGACACCAACATCAGGGAAAAGTCTATTCCGTCTCGGGGAACCTCAGGTCAGGTGAAGAACCCATGCAACTGGGCTTCTCCAGATTGTCACCTGCGGAGAAGCTTAGGAGAAGGCAGGAGGGATTCTGTATGTATTGTGGTGAGAATGGTCATTTTGCTCAAACTTGCTCTGAAAAGAAGGCTCCGGAAAACTCCAGCGCCTAGGTGAAGTTGGAGAACTTCACTTGGGCGAGCCGGTTTTTCCCCTCAGGATGAAAAAGATTTTATTGCCAGTTACTATACATTGGGACAATAGGTCGTCCCAATCAGAAGCCTTTTTTTATTCCAGTGCGGCAGATAACTTTATTGATACCACTTTTGCAGCCAATCTGGGTATTCCTGCCATTCCTCTGCAGAGCAATCTTTATGTCACAGCCAGGGGCGGCGCCAGGGGGGTGCTTGGGGGTGCTCGAGCACCCCCTAGAATTGTCCAAGCACCCCCAAAGCACCCCCTGGAGTGAACTGACTTCAGGCGTCTAAAAGACGCCAAGTCAGTTCACACAGCGGCAGCCCGGAGCAGCAGGCAAGGCTACGGTAAGATGGCCGCCCGAAGCCCTGTTCTGCAGACTCGAAAAGTCTGCAGTGCATGGCTTCGGGCGGCCATTTTCCCGTAGCCCTGCTCTCAGCATGCAGGCAGGAAGTCTCGTGACGTCGGGAAGGAAGAGGATCGTGGGCGCGCGGGCGCTGCGCGCCACAAGGAGGTCGGGACAGGAGGTCGGTAAAGAAGGTCTTCTGGCTGTAGGTGAGTAAATGGGTTTTTCTTTTTTTTTTTCAGGTGGTGCTGATTGTGCATATTGGGGTCATTTCTGCTACGGATTGTGCATATTGGGGTCATTTCTGCTACGGATTGTGCATATTGGGGTCATTTCTGCTACGGATTGTGCATATTGGGGTCATTTCTGCTACGGATTGTGCATATTGGGGTCATATCTGCTACGGATTGTGCATATGACAGACGGATTAGACACCAACATCAGGGAAAAGTCTATTCCGTCTCGGGGAACCTCAGGTCAGGTGAAGAACCCATGCAACTGGGCTTCTCCAGATTGTCACCTGCGGAGAAGCTTAGGAGAAGGCAGGAGGGATTCTGTATGTATTGTGGTGAGAAGGGTCATTTTGCTCAAACTTGCTCTGAAAAGAAGGCTCCGGAAAACTCCAGCGCCTAGGTGAAGTTGGAGAACTTCACTTGGGCGAGCCGGTTTTTCCCCTCAGGATGAAAAAGATTTTATTGCCAGTTACTATACATTGGGACAATAGGTCGTCCCAATCAGAAGCCTTTTTTTATTCCAGTGCGGCAGATAACTTTATTGATACCACTTTTGCAGCCAATCTGGGTATTCCTGCCATTCCTCTGCAGAGCAATCTTTATGTCACAGCCAGGGGCGGCGCCAGGGGGGTGCTTGGGGGTGCTCGAGCACCCCCTAGAATTGTCCAAGCACCCCCAAAGCACCCCCTGGAGTGAACTGACTTCAGGCGTCTAAAAGACGCCAAGTCAGTTCACACAGCGGCAGCCCGGAGCAGCAGGCAAGGCTACGGTAAGATGGCCGCCCGAAGCCCTGTTCTGCAGACTCGAAAAGTCTGCAGTGCATGGCTTCGGGCGGCCATTTTCCCGTAGCCCTGCTCTCAGCATGCAGGCAGGAAGTCTCGTGACGTCGGGAAGGAAGAGGATCGTGGGCGCGCGGGCGCTGCGCGCCACAAGGAGGTCGGGACAGGAGGTCGGTAAAGAAGGTCTTCTGGCTGTAGGTGAGTAAATGGGTTTTTCTTTTTTTTTTCAGGTGGTGCTGATTGTGCATATTGGGGTCATTTCTGCTACGGATTGTGCATATTGGGGTCATTTCTGCTACGGATTGTGCATATTGGGGTCATATCTGCTACGGATTGTGCATATTGGGGTCATTTCTGCTACGGATTGTGCATATTGGGGGTCATTTCTGCTACGGATTGTGCATATTGGGGTCATATCTGCTACGGATTGTGCATATTGGGGTCATTTCTGCTACAAATTGTGCATATTGGGGTCATATCTGCTACCGATTGTGCATATTGGGGTCATATCTGCTACCGATTGTGCATATTGGGGTCATATCTGCTACGATTGTGCATATTGGGGTCATATCTGCTAACGATTGTGCATATTGGGGTCATATCTGCTAACGATTGTGCATATTGGGGTCATATCTGCTACCGATTGTGCATATTGGGGCCATATCTGCTACCGGTTGTGCATATTGGGGCCATATCTGCTACCGATTGTGCATATTAGGGCCATATCTGCTACCGATTGTGCATATTGGGGCCATATCTGCTACCGATTGTGCATATTGGGGTCATATCTGCTACCGATTGTGCATATTGGGGTCATATCTGCTACCGATTTTGCATATTGGGGCCATATCTGCTACCGATTGTGCATATTGGGGTTATTGAACATGTTTTTTGTTCAAATCTGCTCACATTACGTGTATTTTCTTGAGAAAACCTGCACAATTATGTGAATTTTCTGGGGAAAGGGTCACCAAAACTTGGGCCCTCTGTCTTTGCGTGGCACTTTTAAAGGGAACCCGAGGTGAGAATAATATTGAGGCTGCCATATTTATCTCCTTTTAAGTAATACCAGCTGCCTGGCTGCCGTGTTGGTCCTCTGCCTCTAATTCTTTCAACCATAGACCCTGAACAAGCATGCAGCAGGTCAGGGGTTTCTGACAATATTGTCAGAACTGACAAGATTAGCTGCATGCTTGTTTCTGGTGTAATTCAGTTCACTACTACAGCCAAATAGATCAGCAGGGCTGCCAGGCAACTAGAATTGTTTAAAAGGAAATAAATATGGCAGCCACCATATCACTCTCACCCTGGGTTCACGTTAAATTACAGTTAGCCCCGCCCTCATCCGTTGTAGCCACACCCACAGCTCCCCCGGAAATTAGTCCAGCACCTGCATAGCACCCCCTAAAAAAAATTCCTGGAGCCGCCACTGGTCACAGCTATTGATGATACTCCGTTGCAGACTAAAAAACCCATTTCTTTTACACCTGAAATATCAGTACAAGTTGGAGCTTCGCATTATGAAAAAATTCAGTTGTATATGCTCAAAATGCTGTCCAGTCCTATTGTATTAGGACTACCTTGGTTGCAGTATCACAAACTTCACATAGATTGGTGTACAGGACAATTTACCAGCTGGTCACGTCGTTGGCAGGACATTTGTTTAAGGGGTGTCCCTCTTCTTAGTCTAGAGGTTAAACAGATTGCTCTACCGCAACCTTATCTAGATTTTTCTGATGTATGTTCTCCCCAATCTGCAGACAAATTACCTCCGCATAGACCTTATGATTGTCCCATTGATCTATTACCTGGGACTATGCCTCTGCGAGGTCATTTTTACAATCTCACAGGTCCTGAAAAATTGGCAATAAAAGAGTACATTAAGGAAAATCTTGAAAAAGGGTTTATTAGGCAGTCCACATCACCACCCGGTGCCCGGCTTTTTCTTCGTAGAAAAAAAAAGATGGTGGATTACGCCCATGTATCGATTACAGGGGGTTAAACAAAATTATGGTAAAAAATAGATACCCGTTGCCTTTGATCGATGACCTATTCGCTCAGGTATCAGGGGCTAGAATATTCTCCAAACTGGATTTGCGGGGTGCTTATAATTTGATCAGAATACGTCAAGGGGACGAGTGGAAGACAGCCTTCAACACTAATGACGGTCACTATGAGTATATGGTGATGCCCTTTGGTCTGTGTAATGCACCCGCTGTTTTCCAAGATTTTGTAAATGACAACATATTCAGGGATGTTTTGGGGAGATTTGTGGTTGTCTACTTGGACGACATTCTAGTGTACTCTAATTCAGTGTTTCTCAACATTTTATAAGTGTGTACCCCTTTTAAAACCCTGTACTCACCAAGTACCCCCTAGCATAGTAAACATGATCACAAGTACCCCTTGACAAATATATATTTAATCGTAGTACATGATAATTGCTTCTAAACAATGTGCAAGCATTTATTATTGCTTTTAATTAGCTAAAATACTAATTTGGTGTTGTTTAAATAAGAATTATAATTTTCTAAATCTCTAAATTTGTTATTCTTGGTTAAGTATATCAAGCCTGAGTACCCCCTGGACCCATCAGAAGTACCCCCTGGGGTACGCGTACCGCATGTTGAGAACCTAGGCTCTAATTCTTTGTCCGAACATTGGAGTCATGTAAGATTTGTTCTACAGAAACTGAGGGAGAATTCCTTATTTGCTAAGTTTGAGAAATGCCTGTTTGAGGTTACACAAGTTCCCTTCCTGGGTTATGTTATTTCAGACACTGTCTTGTCTATGGATGAGAAAAAAACTGTCAGCAGTACTGGACTGGCCACCACCCAAAGGCCTCAAGGCCATTCAACAGTTTATTGGCTTTGCCAATTACTACTGTAGATTCATTAAGAATTTTTCCTCCCTGGTTGGCCCTCTAACTGACTTGACTAAAAAGATGCAGATTCTGTCAATTGGTCTCCGCAAGCATACAAAGCTTTTTCTGATCTGAAAACAGCTTTCTACTCTGCTCCCATCCTCACTCACCCTGATGTAAACTTACCTTTTATTGTTGAGGTTGATGCTTCTGAGTTGGGGGTGGGAGCCGTTCTCTCTCAGTTTTCTGGTCGTCCGGAACGATTGCACCCGTGCCTTCATTTCCAAAAAATTCTCTCCAGCAGAACGCAATTACGACATTGGTAACCGAGAACTGCTGCCGGTCAAGATGGCTTTTGAGGAGTGGAGGCACTTGCTAGAGGGAGCAATTCATCCAATTACAGTCTATACAGATCACAAAAATCTGGAATACATTGAGGTGGCTAAAAGGCTTAATCCAAGGCAGGCACGATGGGCACTATTCTTTTCTCGTTTCAATTTTGTAATCACGTATAAACCTGGGTCCAAGAATGTGAAGGCTGATGCCTTATCCAGAACCTTTGAACCTGAAACATCTCAGGACGTTTCTCCTAAAAAGATTGTGCCCACACATTGTGTTCTGGATGCTACCCACACTCAAGAATTTCCAGATTTGTATGGGTCACTACAGTCTTTTCAACAAGATAGCCCTCCGAAGAAACCTCCTGGAGTTGATTTTGTACCCTTGCACATACGTCTTCAGATACTTCAGGTATTTCATGACTCTAAATTGGCAGGGCACCCTGGGGAATCTAAAACCTTAGATCTCCTGTTCCGTCATGTGTGGTGGCCTTCTATTAACAAGGACTGCAAAGCTTTTGTGGCAGCCTGTGCCACTTGTGCCAGAAATAAGGTGTATCGGGCTGCCCCCCAGGGCCATCTTATGCCATTACCCATTCCATCGAGACTATGGTCCCATCTCTCGATGGATTTTGTGGTGGACCTACCCTCCTCTGGAGGTAAAACAGTAATTTGGGTCATTATCGACCGTTTTAGTAAGATGGCACATTATGTACCTCTCCCTGGACTACCCTCAGCTCAGGAATTGGCTAAACTATTCATTACACACGTATTTCGCCTACATGGAATTCCTAAGAATATAGTGTCAGACAGGGGGGTTCAATTTATTTCACATTTCTGGCGTGCTTTCAGCAGTCTCTTGGGTATCAAGCTGTCCTTTTCGTCTGGGTTTCACCCTGAAACCAATGGTCAGATAGAGAGAACTAATCAATCACTAGAGCAGTATCTCCGCTGTTTTGTGTCAGACTGTCAAGAATCTTGGGTAGAGTATCTACCATTTGCTGAGTTTGTGTTTAATAACCTATGTAACTCATCTACCAAACTGTCATCTTTTTGGATAGTAACTGGTCAAAATCCTAAATTTACTTTCTTCCCATCCTCTCCTTCTCCTTTCCCAGCTTTGGAGGAGTGGAGCACTCACATTCAACAGATTTAGCCTCAGGTTCAGCAGTTTAAATTTTCCCCAGGAGACCTTGTGTGGGTTTCTACCCGTAATATTCCCCTACGCCAACCATCTCTGAAGTTGGGTCCTAGGTTTATTGGTCCCTACCCCATTCAGGAGAAAAATAATGATGTGGTGTATAGGGTTGACACTACCCCAGTCTATCAAGGGAATTAATTATTTTCATGTCTCTCTTTTGAAACCAGCTGCCAACACCATTTCACCTTCGGCTCCTCCTCCTCCTGTTGAGGTGGATGGTGAACCCGAATATGAAATTGAGAGAATTCTAGACTCTAGAAAAGTTTGTGGTTCTTTACAGTATTTGGTGGATTGGGAGGGATATGGCCCTGAAGAAAGATGCTGGGTTCCTGCACGGCAGATTCATGACGATGAATTAATTCATGAATTATTGTCAACATCCTGGTAAGCCAGGTGGGGAGTGTCCGGAGTCCACCCCTCAAGGGGGGGGGGGAAGGGGGGTTTATGTAACAAACTTACCTGGTGTGGTCTCTGCAAGCTGCTCTGATAGTTTGGAGCAGCTGGAGGAGGCTTCCTCTTCCTTTTTTGATCAAAGCCATCCCCGGCTTCCCTGTAGACGTGAATTAGAATGATGGCATCCCCGGCTCCCCTATAGATGTGGGTCGGCATGTTGGTTCTGGCAGGACACGCGCAGCTCAGAGCTGTCGTTATAGGCTGAGTAGGCGTGTCATTTCTGGGGGCTGGGCTTGTGCTCTGCCTCCTGGGTATTTGAGGCCAGAGTATTCACTTGCTCGTTGGCCTTGATACTAATCAGTTCACTGGTTCTTGGCCTAGTCAGTGAGTTTCGAGAGCTACATTAATATATTGTGTAGACGCACAATATATATGTACTCTAGTTAGTCAGACTTGCTTTTTGTAATTATATTATATATTATCGTAACATTTTAAAGTAACACCTTATTGTATATTTATCTGTGTACCGACCTCTTGCCTGCCTCTTGACCTCGCACTTGTCTTGTCCTTCTGTACCACTGCCATTTGATACACGTGTTCGACTCGGCCTGTCCCTGACTTTGTTATTGCCTGATCCTTACAGTACGACTGACATCTGACTTATGTGTATCACCCTGCCTGTTTATTGACTACGATATTGCCTTGCTACTCTGTACCTCGATACCTTTGGACTTGGTTTTTTTTTTTTTTAACATTTTTTTTGACAGTGTATATTTAATGTGTAACTGAGATGTCCCAATATAAAGATTTTATACTTACCTGGGGCTTCCTCTAGCCCCATGAGTCCCTCGCTGCCCTCCCAGGTGCCTCCGTTCAGCCACAATCAATTTCCGGTTATCCTGTTCAGTCGCGCCAGTCGGCTCTTCTGCACATGCGCGGCAGCTCCAGGCAACCAGGAGGACGGCAAGGGACGCTTCCCTGCTCATGGGGCTGGAGGAAGTCCTGGGTGAGTATAAAATCTTTATGTTGGGACATCTCAAGTTCCCTTTAACAGAAACAAAATGAATCTTAAAGTGAACCTCCAGACGAAAAATCTACTCAACAGCACTTAAAAGGCTTGGTGTTTCTTTAACAGTTTCACAGCATCAGAACTTAGTTTTTCTTACCCAATCCTCATTTTTAGCTACACAGAAGAAAACTGCCCGGGCATTTTTCCCCTGATGCTGTGCAAAGCATGATGGGATTTCTAGCAGTTGGCTGATGGTGTAATGGTTAAGGGCTCTGCCTCTGACACAGGAGACCAGGGTTCGAATCTCGGCTCTGCCTGTTCAGTAAGCCAGCACTAATTCAGTAGGAGACCTTTGGCAAGTCTCCCTTACACTGCTACTGCCAATAGAGCGCGCCCTAGTGGCTGCTGCTCTGCTCTGGCGCTTTGAGTCCGCAAGGAGAAAAGCGCAATATAAATGTTATTTGTCTTGTCTTGTCTTGATGTTCTTGTTCTGCTGTTTTGGTGCAAATTTTTTTTTTCAATTTTGAATTTGAGATTTGAAGCCTAGCGCGCACAGCTAGGAGGGGTGATCAGGGCACAGGGCAGTTGGAACTGTGTCTCATGCTCCCTGTCACCTCCTTTCAAGCAAAAAGATGGCTGCACCCATAAAAAAAATGGCTGCCCCCATGAAATCACAAACATTTGCCTGTTCTTTTAAAACAGTGTGGGTAAGAGATTATATTACCTATCTATTTTAATTAACATAACTAATGTGACATAATGACAGTATGTTTAGGCTGAAGGTCTCCTTTAACTTATTTTGGACCGACTGCTCTGGACCCTTTAAAGATAAACCGTGACCAAGAATTGAACTTTATCCCAATCAGTACCGCCTTTCCCACAAGAAATCTATTCCTTTTCTCAAACGTATCCTCAGGGGAAGCAGGAAATTTGGGCGCATGAGGCAGGTGGACAAAAAGGGCGCCGCCATTCACTCCCATAATAAATATCGTTTAATGGGTGCCCAACAGGAAAAAAGGGCGCCGGAGAAAAATAACGTTTTAAAAGCGGCGCCCGGAGACTTTTAGTGTTTTATAACTGCTTCTCATGATTACACATTATTTAATGATTTATAATTTTTTACACATTATTTTTAAACGAAAAACAGTACAATATTTTTTAAAACATTATTTTTAAACGAAAAATTGTAAAATTTTTCTTTTTTAAAACATTATTTCTAAACGAAAAACCGCACAATATTTTTTAAAACGTTATTAATGCTTATCACAGGGGGTCTTAGGTTTAGGCACCACAAGGAGGGTCTTAGGTTTAGGCACCACCAGGGGGGTCTTAGGTTTAGGCACCACCAGGGGGGTCTTAGGTTTAGGCACCACCAGGGAGGGTCTTAGGTTTAGGCACCACCAGGGGGGTCTTAGGTTTAGGCACCACCAGGGGGGTCTTAGGGTTAGGCACCAACAGGGGGGTCTAGGGGTTAGGGATAGGTACAGGGAGGGTTCTGTGTGAGAGTAGGGTTAGGTATAGCTTTAGTAACATTCTTATTAATGTTTTATAAAACGTTATTATAAATTTCACTTTTTAAACAGGGAAGATTAAGGTTTTTACAATTGCCGATTTCATACACATTATTTAATGATTTATAACTTTATAAAACATTATTTTTAAACGAAATATAGCACAATTTTTTTAAACGTTATTCATGCTTATCGTTTAAAACCGTGCGCCCTTTTTCCCGGCGCCCTTTTTTAACGTACGCATCATCAGGTGCCTCTGTATGGCTGATATTGTGGTGAAACCCCTCCCACAAGAAACTCTGAGGACCATGGTCCTGGCATTTTCCTGTCTGTGGACCTTGTTGCATTGTGGGAAATATCTGTTTACAGCTGTTTCCAACTGCCAAAAAAGCAAGCAGCAATGTCACCATGTGATAAATGTCAGAATGTAAATCAGGGATTTAAAAGATTTTACAATGGGCAAACACTGACTAAATCATTTATAGATAATTATTGTAAAAATGAAGCACTTTTTTTTATTACATTATTTTCATTGCAGTTCCTCTTTAAAGAGACTCTGTAACATTAAAAATCTCCCCTGGGGGGTACTCACCTCGGGTGGGGGAAGCCTCCGGATCCTAATGAGGCTTCCCACGCCGTCCTCTGTCCCACGGGGGTCTCGCCGCAGCCCTCCGAACAGCCGGCGACTGTGCCGACTGTCAGTTCAATATTTACCTTTGCTGGCTCCAGCGGGGGCGCTGTGGCGACTTTCTGCACGGAAATAGACGGAAATACCCGATCTCCGTCGGGTCCGCTCTACTGCGCAGGCGCCGGAAACTTGCGCCTGCGCAGTAGAGCAGACCCGACGGTGATCGGGTATTTCCGCCTACTTCGGCGCCGAGAGGCATCAGAGCGCCTGCGCAGGAGCCAGGAAGGTAAATATTGCGTCACAGCTGTACGGAGGGCTACAGCGAGACCCCCGAGGGATGCAGGACGGCGTGGGAAGCCTCATTAGGATCCTGAGGCTTCCCCCACCCGAGGTGAGTACCCCCCAGGGGCCGTTTTGTCGTTACAGTTCCTCTTTAAGGACCAGAGCCTTTCTTTTTACACTTCCTTATCACTGTGATTGGCACACAGTGACCAGGAGGTCTGGAGCCAATGAAAACAGCTCCTGACTGAGTTACGGAGCTCTGCTGTAGCGTCCCCTGCATGGGATTAGGCATCATTAAAAGGTCGCTGTATCTATGGCCGGTCCTGAAGTGGTTATTAAAGGACACCTGAAGTGAGGAGTATATGGAATATACCTTAAAAATAATAATTCAAAATTCCTGGCTGTCCTGCTGATCCTCTGTCTCTGTTAAAGGATACCCGAACTGAAATTTGACATGATGAGATAGACATGTGTATGTACATTGCCTAGCACACAAATAACTATGCTGTGTTCCTTTTTTTATTTCTCTGCCTGAAAGAGTTAAATATCAGGTATGTAAGTGGCTGACTCAGTCCTGACTCAGACAGGAAGTGACTACAGTGTGACCCTCACTGATAAGAAATTCCTCTTTTATACCTCTTCTCTCAGAAGCCATTTTCTGCTAGGAAAGTGTTTTATAGTTGGAATTTCTTATCAGTGAGGGTCACACTGTAGTCACTTCCTGTCTGAGTCAGGACTGAGTCAGCCACTTACATACCTGATATTTAACAATTTCAGGCAGAGAAAGAAAAAAAGGAACACCGCATAGTTATTTGTGTGCTAGGCACTGTACATACCCATGTCTATCTCATCATGTCACAGTTCAGTTGGGGTATCCTTTAAGGTGGCCATACATCAGGCGATTTGGCAATCGATCGACCATCTGATTATTATAATCGCATCAGTTGGAAATCAGTACCGCTAAGTGCATGCCTAAGCGACTAAGCGACCAATTTCAGGCTGAAATTGGTCGGATGTGCTGCAAGATGTAGGGCCAACTTGCTCTATCAAGTCCGTGGCGGTAACTGCGCATGAGATCAGAACAAGCGACAAATGCGACAAAACCACCAGCGCTGTTCCCACAGCGTATACATTTCTTTAATACTGTTTTAAATATTAATATTATTAATAATTATTATATTAAAAAATTAATATCTACTTGTTTAATACTTCAATTAAAATCCGTATTGCCCATACATTTTAAAAAACATTAACAGACAGAGCCAGGGAAACATGCGCTGAGCTTATGAACGGAAGGAGAGGCGAGAAGCTGGAAATCCAACACGGACAACGCCTGAACCTGCAGGTGGTGGACCCATTTGTATTTTCACTCTCAGTTCTGTGGAATAGATACATGCCTGTCACTAAAGGGTGATAGATTACATTACTTACAGGCTATACTATGTATGGTTTTATGTCCTCATTTAAAGGTGTTTTTTTTTCCTCATAAAACTCGGATACAGCATTGAATGAGAGATTGCGGAGTGATCGCAACTGCTACATAAACATTAAACATGAAGAGCGGCGGGTTCGGAAGACAGATGGGCAACGCAACACAGGACAGGTCATGTATAAATGCACACATACATGCACATTTATACATTAGGGGAACAGCGGCAGATGCAGCGGACACAGACAAATCCCAAGAGACTTCATGCTGAAATCGATCGGGAATCGGCCTGCGGTGTATGGGCAGCTGACAGATCTTTCTCCGATCAGATTTGATTAGAGAGAGACCCTGAACAAGCATAAAGATTAGATGTTTCTGACAAAAATCTGACAAGAATAGTAGCATGCTGGTTTCAGGCGTGTGATTCAGGCATTATTGATGCATAAATTATTAGCAGGATGCCAGGCAACTGTTAGTGTTTAAAAGGAAACACAGGTAGAACTGTAGGTTCGTTCTTAAAGGGAATGTCCAAGCAAAAGAAAAAAATGAGTTTCACTTACCTGGGGCTTCTACCAGCCCCATGCAGCCATCCTGTGCCCTCGCAGTCACTCACTGCTGCTCCAGTCCCCCGCTGGCAGCTTGCCGACCTCGGAGGTCGGTGGGACGCATTGCGTACATTTTTACGCATTCCCGCTTTCAATGCGTAAACATGTACGCATTGAACTAGTAACGCGTAAAATGTATGTGTTAATGTTCCTGCACTAGCGGGAATGCGTAAAAATGTACACAATGCGGCCCGCCGACCTCCGAGGTCAGCAAGCTGCCAGCAGGGGACTGGAGCAGCAGTGAGTGACTACGAGGGCACATGATGGCTGCATGGGGCTGGTAGAAGCCCCAGGTAAGTGAAACTCATTTTTTTTATTTTGCTTGAACCTTCCCTTTAACCTGAATCTGTACTTAAGTCAGAACATTGTACCATCTCTGTCCACTGTACCTCCTCTATGCCCCCCTGTGCCTCCAGTGTCCCCCTCTGTGTCACCTCTGTCCTCTGTACCTGCTTACACAAGTTTAAGGCCTCTTGCACACTGCAAGAAATTCAGATTCCGCTTTTTAATCTGTTTTTACTTCCGATTCTGATTCAGATTTGCAGTTTGCTCCCTGCACACTGCAAATCGGAATTTGAATCGGATATAAAAACTGATTAAAAAGCGGAATCTGAATCGGAATCGCATGCAGTGTGCAAGAGGCCTTAAAGCCATTTTTTCTTTGAATTTTTCAAAATCGATTTTCTCAAAAACTACAAGTCCAGTTTGAAATTTGTTTTTGGGCTTGATCCCATGGAAACAGAGAATCCATGCCGTTCGTATCGGCGGGTCATTCGTAAGTCAAGCGTTCGTAAATCGGGGACTTCCTGTACAGTAAATAAGGCAGCCTTCATATCACTCTTATTTCAAGTGTCCTTTAAAGAGAAACCGTAACCAAGAACTAAACTTCATCCCAATCAGTAGCTGATACCCCCTTTCCCATGAGAAATCTTTTCCTTTTCACAAACGGATCATCAGGGGGCTCTGTATGGCTGATATTGTGGTGAAACCCCTCCCAGAGTGTGAGGTCAGCGCCTCACAGCTCTGAGGTCCTGACATCAAACTGTAGGAGCCTTGTTGCATTGTGGGAAATAACAGCTGTTTCCAACTGCCAAAAATGCAAACAGCATCTCCTTCCAGTGACATCACTTGCCAGCAGTAAAAATGTCACCATATGATAAATGTCTGAATGTAAATCAGGGAGAGGAAAGATTTTACAATGAGCAAACACTGACTAAATTATTTAGACATTATTATTGTAAAAAATAGGCACTTTTTTATTACATTATTTTCACTGGAGTTCCTCCTTAACCACTTGAGGACTGCAGTGTTAAACCCCCCTAAAGACCAGGCTAATTATTGCTAAATTGGCCACTGCAGCTTTAAGGCCAAGCTGCAGGGCCACACAACACAGCACAGGAGTGATTCCCCCCCCCCCCCTCCTTTTCCCCCCATCAACAGAGCTCTCTGTTGGTGGGGTCTGATCGCTCCACAGTTTTTTGTTTTTTTTTTTTAATAAATTTTGCTTTTTTTTTATTTCATTACCCCTGCTCCCTACCTCCCTCCCCCTGCCAGCCAATCAGGGTGATCAGCTGTCATAGGCTTCAGTCTATGACAGCCGATCACTCCCCAGCCTCAGGAGGGGACAGCAGTGTCACACGGCTGTCCCCAGTACAGTGCTGCTGCCGATCGCAGCGCTGTACATGTAAATAGACGCCGATCACGCCGTCATATAACAGTCTCACGATCGGGCGATTGACACTCGGAGACTGAAGGTGGGGCGGAGCTCCGCCCCCGAGCAGGAGATGCACGCGCAGCCTGCGTGCGATCTCTTGCAAAGTGCAGCCCCAGGACTTGACGCTATTGGCGTTAGGCGGTCCTGGGGCTGCCGCCGTGGTCACGCCCATTGGCGTGAGGCGGTCCTAAAGTAGTTAAGTAAAGTAAGCACCCCAATATAGTTCCATCAGTTTAGGGATATTAATACTCTGTATGTTGGTCATTGTTAGTACATCGAATTTACATTTACAGCTACATACAGTATATAGTACATCTACATTTATGAAGCACGTAGTGATTCTCACAGTACACTTTTGGTTTATTTTCTGGCCTATACTGTAGTTTAGTAGCACCTGTTTTAACTAAAATATAAATGGAGCGTTAGAGAATTAGAGAAGGTGCTGGTCTGATGAAAACAACCTTGTTGTGGATGATTGGTATAAGCAACATTCTAAAGGGAGGTAAAGATTTCCCATTTTAAATATTCATAGTGCTTGTATTACTTTCTGTGAAAAAGCTGTTATGTGAGTGAATTACCTCACACCCATTTATCACCTCGCCAAATAAAGGAAAGAAAGAAATACATTTAAAATACATGTGTACACAAACATAACATGTAAAATACACGATAAATTACAGGATTTTACAGTGCATCTCCTGATGGGGGATTCTCAGAGCGCTTCCTGGCAGGACCTTAATTAGAAAGATACAGGCAAGCCTGTCTCCTTGCATACACACTATCCTAGTAGGTGAACTGTGCTACTGCCGCCCAGGCTTTTTTCACCTTTACTAACAATGAAAATTCTGTGAGGGTAACCAAGCAGTTTCAGCCTGGTCAGTACTTCCTGTGTATTTAGAAGAGTCTATTTTACTCACAAAACAAAGGACATTGTTTATGGAGTGTCTGACTATAGAAACGTTTCTGTTCTTGTTGTAGCAACCAGTCAGTCATTCCATGGGATTGCAGGCAGCACAGTAAGGGCAAACCCCTGAACCGTCATTAATAATAACAACTAATAAATAAAGACACAACACTCATATGAATGTGGCAAGAAATGGCCGTGGTACTTTATTATAGGTATGAAACTTAAAAATAATAGTGTATTACAGATATAAACCAATCTGTTAAATTCAAACCACAAACATGAACCAACCAGTCCCCTGCACTTAAAGAGGTAGGAAAACCAAGCAAATAAGCCAGTAAACCGCCCTGGAACTAATGCCCAAGCACTATACAGTTGAATTAAACACCAACAGTCACCTTCACTCAAAGGGCTTTATTCACAAAGCGGTGCTAACCTACTTAGCACGCCTAAAGACTTTGGGTGTGCTAACCAGGGTGCACAGCGTGGTGCTCGCAAAACGTCACATGGCAGTGCGACTTTAACGGAGCATCCGATGTGCTCATAAGGTCGCATGGGATTCGACTTTAATGGCGCATGGTGCGACATTAAAGTCGCATCCCATGCGACCCATTGGGCGCATCTGGTGCGCCGTTAAAGTCGCACCGCGATGTGACATTTTGTGCGCACCACGCTGTGTGCGCGCAAAGTTTTGCGCGTGGGACTTTGCGCGTGATCTGATTTCAAAAAACGGTGCTAACCTACTTAGCACCCTGGTTAGCACGCCCAAAGTGTTTAGGCGTGCTAAGTAGGTTAGCACCGCTTCGTGAATCAAGCCCTTTGAGTGAAGGTGACTGTTGGTGTTTAATTCAACTGTATAGTGCCTGGGCATTATTTGCTTGGTTTTCCTACCTCTTTGAGTGAAGGGGACTGGTTGGTTCATGTTTGTGGTTTGAATTTAACAGATTGGTTTATATCTGTAATAAACTATTATTTTCAAGTTTCACACTTATAATAAAGTACCACTGCCATTTCTTGCCACATTCATATGGGTGTTGTGTCTTTATTTATTAGTTGTTATTAATATTATTAATGACGGTTCAGGGGTTTGCCCTTACTGTGCTGCCTGCAATCCCATGGAATGACTGACTGGTTGCTACAACAAGAACAGAAACGTTTCTATAGTCAGACACTCCATAAACAATGTCCTTTGTTTTGTGAGTAGAATAGACTCTTCTAAATACACAGGAAGTACTGACCAGGCTGAAACTGCAAAACTTTGCGCACGGGACTTTGCACGCGAGTGCGAATTACAGCGCGAAAATGATCTTTAGGCTTGATAAGTGGCTTTTCACAAGCGTGCTAACAGTTAGCACCGCTTTGCGAACCAAGCCCAAAGAGGTGAGAAAACCAACCACTAACCAAATAAACCAGTAAACTGTCATGGAACCAATGCCCAGGCACTCTAGAGCATGTGTGGGCCTTTACTATATGGATAGATAAATGAGATAAGTTAGATAAGGAGAGATAAACTAAGAATGAAGATACATAAGGAGAGATAATCAGAAAAGGGACCATATTCAATTGGTAACTTATCTCCTAAGTTTTTTAAGGATATCATTTTTCATCTTCTTTCAGGGCTAGATTTACCATGAGGCATGTGCCTACATGTGCCTGATGATGGAAAGGCAGCTCACTCCCCTCCCCTAGTGCCTCCCTTCTTCCCTATGTTGAGTCCCGAGCAGAGCGTAAATGAGTGGTTACTCATCCGGCTCTCGGTATTACAGTGATGAGATCTCCCTTCAGTTGGGGGCACCACTCGCTACTTAATACTGAGGGTACTTCTGGCTTCCTAATACTAAGGGGCACCTGTAGCTACCTATGATGGGCAAGGGAAATAAGGGAGAATTGACAGTTAGGCCAGCCAGCACACTTATGGTGTGGTTTGGCGGAGGTTTGTAGGTTCATGGAAGACAAAGTCTAGGGTGACAGAACTGTAGGTTCCTGTGATTTAAATCCAGGCTTGTCTTCTCTATAAAATTGCTTTTGCAATTTTATAGAGAAGACAGGGTCATATGCATAGGCACGCCCCCCGCTCAGTGACATACTCCCTGCTGAGCCTGGAAGTACATCACTGCGTTTCCTGTACGCACCGTGCTCCGTCACTCACACATAGGGCTTGATTCATTAAAGAGAATCTGTACTCTAATATTCTTACACTAAAAAGCATACCATTCTATTCCTTATTTTCTCCTGTGCCCCTCTGTGCTGTTTCTGCCGCTCTCTGCTGCAATCCTGGCTTGTAATTAACAGTTTTAGGCAATGTTTACAAACAAACTAACCAGCTTCTAATAGGCTCAGCTAAGCATAGTGTGTGAGTATGCAGGGGGCCTGCAGAGGGTGTGTATCGCTTCTACCAATCACAAGCAGCCCTGCACATTCCACACAATCAAAGCCTTAGCCCGACAAACAGGACAGAGGAAAGATACATTGATTTATTACAGAGACAGTGTAATTAGGAAGAGCTGCAGTAAGCCCCAGCACATTAGAACAGGCATAAGAACTCATAGGATAGAAGAACTAAGGCTGAAAAAATTGTTACAGAGTCTCTTTAAATCGTGATAACTCATATCACGGCTGCGCTAAAGTTTTTGCACTAGTGTTTTCGCAATAGCAAATTTCTGTGCGCAATCGCAAATTTCCATGCACAATCGCGAATATTTGCACGTGAACATTTGTGACTGCGCGCAAAAACTCTAGCGCGCCCGTGTTATGAGTTATAACAGTTTAGGGAATCAAGCACCTAGTGCTTCAACAACAGACTTCCATTCCCAAGCAACATGCTATTGCCCTTTCATCAGCTTGGACATTTCCGACGCACCGTAAGAGACCACAATAAGTGTGAGAATAGACTTTCATTGCTTTTGCAGCCCTTTGCACCAAAATAGGGTAACACAACACATGTTTAGCCTGCAAGTGTAAAAGGGGACATGAAGTGAATGACTGAACTGAATAAAATGGGCTGTCAGATGTATTACAATTCACATTGCAGAGAAACGCACATAGTAGTTTAAGTGTCAGTGCATAGTGCACGGATGAAACACTGACCCGTTAAAAACTGATCCTTGGAAATTATCTGTTTTTTAAAGGCATCAGCTTTTCATTTGTGACCCTCCGTTCTGTTAGCACAAGGCCAATGCGACGCGTCCACCGATCCGGAAAATTAGTTCCCAAACCAAACTTGAAATCCGTTTGGCGGATTGTGCTGAACAAATCCGTTTTAACGGAGCAATGTGAATGATTAACATAGGATCTGTTGACCTCCATTAGGATCTGGTCTGTTTATTTCCTCTAAACAAACTGCTTTTAATGCGTGAACTGGGCATAAATGAGCCCTCAGAGAAAAAATACAGAAATGTAAAAAAATCTAAGTACAAAAATGTACAGCTTCCCATATTGTCAGGCATCACTGTCACAATCACTTTGTGGCAAAGGTAACTAATGTGATGTATGACATAAATAAGGGTGTGAAGAGAACACTATTAGTACACTCAACAAAAGTAATCCAGCTGCAGGCATCAAACTGTATTTGTGTTGCTGGGATGATGAGCGGTTGTGCTAGTTCGGTCACATCATTTGCAGAATACCTATTGAATTCTCAGAAGTGTAACCATCACCTACTATTATACTGAGAGAAAAGCATGCACTGTGCCGTAACTGTCAGATTTCACATTGTTTCCTCATGCTGTTTGAGTTTGATCATTTTTCTTTCTTTTTTTCTACCCTTCTCTGTATGCTCGCCTAAGCTGTGAAGCTACTTTCCTCAGCAGTATGAAGTGAATAGGTAAAAAAAAGTAGAGAACATCTTTTGAAGAATTGTTTTCTGTTTCTACGGCTGCTCTACTGCTTTCCAGCCATAGCTTCTGCTATGGCACAGGGCATAACGGTAAAGACTGCCACATTTTCCCATGAACATCACTGTTATTGGGCTTCACCTCTCCTGAACTAAAAAAAAATGTATTTGGGAGAATTTCACTTTGACCCAAATCTGAAGAGCAGCAGGAAACTACCGGTAGTATTTCTGAGAAGAAAGGCAGCAAGGACAGTTGCCATATCCCTTTAACAATATAGTAGTAAAAAAGAAAAAAAAAAAAAAGGAGGAGGGAACTCATAAACAAATGAAATGCAAAAGAAAACAGCAGAAAAGTAGAGGGAAAAGCAGCAAGATAAGGACAGGATGTTGTCATTGTCTCTCTTCTGCTTCCTGTGTAGGCTAAAATGGGAATCAGATGTGAAACTAGATCAAATTATTGTGACCGCCCATTTTTTGTGAACAATTTTGTTCATGATATACTACAACATTGTTTAACAAAAATGTGTTAAACGATGTTGACTGATGCACAACACCTGCAGCGAATAGCGATTGTTTGTTTTTGAATGACCGACATGTCCCATTAATTCGTTGAGGATAGTGCTGATCCTCTTTGACGGGCACGGCTAGCTTGGCTCTCTGCAGCACATTCAGTTATATGGAGAGGGGAGAATCCCAAATGTTGCAGTACAAATGATCCCATAGGGAGACACGGCACTAGCTATTTTCCAATAACCAGCGATTGTCAATTGCATCACAGTCGCTGTGGAATCACCCATGGTGTGAAACATCCATTATGTTTACAGTGCATTTGCGATGTATTTGAGCCTTTGTGCACCTTTTGAATATTTGTTCATGTGTGAGGCTGGATTCACAGTGGTCATTTGCAGAAAGCACGTGTATAATGACTGTGAACTGTAATGGAGACTGGACATAGACTTTAATACAAAGCCTGCATGCAGCAAGTTAGAATTACGTGACCCTTTACAACGCATTACTGTGAACAGGCCCATAGAACTGTATGGGCAGTGAGTTGACATGCAGATTTATTCTGCAACACAACTGACCTCTGTGAACCTAGCTCACAGTGCTCAGTTACGTTGCAGAAAAATTCTGCATGTCAACTCACTTCCCATACAATTA
Organism: Hyperolius riggenbachi; assembly: GCF_040937935.1. Classification (NCBI taxonomy): domain Eukaryota; kingdom Metazoa; phylum Chordata; class Amphibia; order Anura; family Hyperoliidae; genus Hyperolius; species Hyperolius riggenbachi. The sequence goes on along the minus strand of NC_090656.1, from coordinate 108,541,276 downwards.
TATGGGCCTGTTCACAGTAAAGGGTCATAACCAGGGGTCAAGTGGGGCGTGGACGCAGGTGGACGACGTCCACTTGCTTTTTTCAGAGAGTGGACGCTGTCCACCCTGGCATTTTGTGGAGGGGAGCAGCGCAGAGGAAGGAGAGCTGTGGGCGCAGTGGGTAAGGGGGGCCATCTCCCCCCTCCTTCCCTCACCTTGGGGCTCTCCATCCCCCTCTCTCCCCTCCAGAACTAATGTGCGGGCGGCTGGCAGCGGGCGGGATTTACCTCCGTCTTGCTCCAAGCCGGATCTGCATGCCACTGCTCTGGTAGAGCAGCTGCACGCAGATCCGGCTTGGAGCGAGACGGAGGTAAGTCCCGCCCGCTGTCAGCCGCCCGCACGTTAGTTCTGGAGGGGAGAGCAGGGGATGGAGAGCCCCAAGGTGAGGGAAGGAGGGGGGAGATGGCCCCCCTTCCCCACTGCGCCCACAGCTCTTCTTCCACTGCGATGCTCCCCTCATGCTGGGGGGACACCTGACTACCTATTCTGGGGACATATACCCCTGGCTACATATACTGGGACATATACCCCTGGCTACATATACTGGGGTATATACCCCCTGACTACATATACTGGGGACATATACCCCCTGACTACATATACGAGGCACATATATCCCTGGCTACATATACAGGGCACATAAACCCCTGGCTACATATACTTGGGCATATACCCCCTGATTACATATACTGGGGACTTATACCCCCTGACTACACATACTGGGGACATACCCCGGCTACATATACTGGGCACATATACCCTTGACTACATATACTGGGCACATATACCCCTGGCTACATATACTGGGGCATATACCCCCTGACTACATATACTGGGGACATATACCCCTGGCTACATGTACTGGGCACATATACCCCTGACTACATATACTGGGCACATATACCCCTGACTACATATACTGGGCACATATACCCCTGACTACATATACTGGGCACATATACCCCTGGCTACATATACTGGGCACATATACCCCTGGCTACATATACTGGGCACACATACCCCTGGCTACATATACTGGGCACATATACCCCTGGCTACATATACTGGGACATATACCCCTGGCTTCATATACTGGGACATATACCCCTGACTACATATACTGGGCACATATACCCCTGACTACATATACTGGGCACATATACCCCTGACTACATATACTGGGCACATATACCCCTGGCTACATATACTGGGCACATATACCCCTGGCTACATATACTGGGGACTATGGCTACTTATACTGGGGACACCTATAGACCTGGCTACCTATGCTGGGGGTACCTATTTTGGGGGAACTGCTGTCAGATTATCTGCATTTTTGTGGAACCGCTGTTATGTATTTTGGGGAACAGCTGCCAGATTATGTATATGTTAGGGGAACGGCTGCTGCCAGATTACGTGTATTTTGGGTGATCCGCTGCCAGCAGTGGCGGCTCCAGGAATTTTTTTTAGGGGGTGCTATGCAGGCGCTGGACCAATTTTCGGGGGAGCTGACGACCTGCGTTGCGCGAAGTGTGCCGCGGCAAAAAATGGGTGTAGCTACAACCTGCGGGGGGGGGGGGGGGGGGGGGGGGATGGGCGTGGTCATGACTGGATGAGGGCGGGGCTAACTGTAATTTAAAGTGAACCCAGGGTAAGAGTGATATGGTGGCTGCCATATTTATTTCCTTTTAAACAATTCTAGTTGCCTGGCAGCCCTGCTGATCTATTGGCTGCAGTAGTGAATTACACCAGAAAAAAGCATGCAGCTAATCTTGTCAGTTCTGACAATATTGTCAGAAACCCCTGACCTGCTGCATGCTTGTTCAGGGTCTATGGTTGAAAGAATTAGAGGCAGAGGACCAACACGGCAGCCAGGCAGCTGGTATTACTTAAAAGGAGATAAATATGGCAGCCTCAATATTATTCTCACCTCGGGTTCCCTTTAAAAGTGCAACGCAAAGACAGAGAGCCCAAGCTTTGGTGACCCTTTCCCCAGAAAATTCACATAATTGTGCAGGTTTTCTCAAGAAAATACACGTAATGTGAGCAGATTTGAACAAAAAACATGTTCAATGACCCCAATACGCACAATCGTTATCAGATATGACCCCAATATGCACAACCGTTATCAGATATGACCCCAATATGCACAACCGTTATCAGATATGACCCCAATATGCACAATCGTTATCAGATATGACCCCAATATGCACAACCGTTATCAGATATGACCCCAATATGCACAACCGTTATCAGATATGACCCCAATATGCACAATCGTTATCAGATATGACCCCAATATGCACAATCGTTATCAGATATGACCCCAATATGCACAATCGTGATCAGATATGACCCCAATATGCACAATCGTTATCAGATATGACCCCAATATGCACAATCGTTATCAGATATGACCCCAATATGCACAATCCTTATCAGATATGACCCCAATATGCACAATCCTTATCAGATATGACCCCAATATGCACAATCGTTATCAGATATGACCCCAATATGCACAATCCGTATCAGATATGACCCCAATATGTACAATCCTCAGCAGATCTGACCCCAATATGCACAATGCTCAGCAGATCTGACCCCAATATGCACAATGCTCAGCAGGTCTGACCCCAATATGCACAATGCTCAGCAGTTCTGACCACAATCAGCAGCACCACCTGAAAAAGAAAAGAAAAACCCATTTACTCACCTAGTCAGAAGACCTCCTGTTCCGACCTCCTCCTCTCCCGACCTTCTTGTGGCACGCAGCTCAGCTCCCACGATCCTCTTCCTTCTTGCAGCAGCCTGCATTACCCGGCGAGCAGGGCTACGGGAAAATGGCCATCCGAAGCCCTGCTCTGCAGACTCCAAGTCTGCAGAGCAGGGCTTCGGGCGGCCATCTTACCGTAGCCCTGCCTGCTGCTCCGGGCTGCCGCTGTGAACTGACTTGGCGTCTCTTAGACGCCTGAAGTCAGTTCACGCCAGGGGATGCTTTGGGGGTGCTTGGACAAATTTAGGGGGTGCTTGAGCACCCCCAAGCCCCGCCCTGGCACCGCCACTGGCTGCCAGGTTTCGCGTATTTTGGGGAACTGCTTCCAAATTATGTGTATGTTGGGGGAACTGCTGCTACCACATTGTCTATTTTGGGGGAACCACTGCCATATTATCTGTATTTTGGAGGAATTTCTACAAGATTATGTGTGTTTTTGGTGAAATGCTGTCAGATTACATCTATTTTTGGGGGATACACTATGGCAGAGCTCAAACTTCCCCGGCAGACCTTTTACATCACTGCTAAGGTCATGTATATTTGGCCACACCCATGACCATGCCCATGTTATGCTTGCCCACGCCCATTTTGGCACACTGCGCTACGCGCGGCGCAGGTGTTTTGCAGGTGAGTCCACTCACCTCTTTTCCCAGGACTAGACCCCTGGTCATAACTGATTGCGTTTTTCTAACTCGCTGCATGCAGGCTTTGCATTAAGGTCTATGTCCAGTCTCCATTGTGTGGTTTGTGCAACTGACCACTGTGAAACTAGCCTTAAGCTTAACACCCTCTGGCAGATGCAGCCAGATGGATCAGGGATCGCCACCAAACGATCATTTCCTCGATCCATCTGGCTGCATCTGCAATCATCTTGTGCAGTGGCGGAAACAAATGATTGTGTAAATGATCACTTACGCGATTGCAGCGAACACATCTGTACACTGATCATGGGTAAAATGTCACCTGACGCAATCGTGAAAGATCTGCGTATGTATCTTTAAAAGAGTTCCCCTTGCACAGGAAGTAGGAGTTTCATTCTTTGCAGCCACCAGGTCTTTCTTCTGTTTTCTGTTTTTCCTATTTATATCTTCCTTTTTACTATTGCTGTGATTGCTGTGAAGCGTAACAGTTGTTTCTTCTGTTGCTGTGATTTATGTTATGTTACAGTAAACACTTCCTCTGCTAGGACACATTATTTATTTATTCCACTTGGCAGAGTGTTGTCAATCTAAATAGTTCATTGAACTGGTAAACAGCAGTAAGGGGTCAGTTGAGCATAGTACACATAAGCAGGAATATTAAGCATTCTGTGGGCGTTGTAGTTTACAACTCTGTACTCCCTGACAAAGTGTGCTTTCACTTACACAGAACAGACAATTGACATTGGCCTATTGCATAGCTTAGGCCACATACACACATCAGACCATAGTCTTTTGAAAATGAAAGATCACAGACCAATCTTACCACCCTTCCTGTAGTATAAGAGCCATACTCTACACAGTCTTTTCTATGGAGCTGAACTCCCCATCAGAAAAAAATCTTTGCAAGATGCTGAACACACAGATCCTGTACAGACACAAAAGATCAGTATCTGCAAAAGATCTGTTCCTGCCAGAAATCCATTCCTGCAAATTGCAATGATAGTCTATGAGATCTGCAGATCATCATACACACATGATTTAACTGACATTCATCTGCAGATCAGATCCACCAGGATGGATTTTCAGATCTGCGGATCTGCAGATGAAGGTCAGTTAAATCATGTGTGTATGATGATCTGCAGATCTCATAGACTATCATTGCAATTTGCAGGAATGGATTTCTGGCAGGAACAGATCTTTTGCAGATACTGATCTTTTGTGTCTGTACAGGATCTGTGTGTTCAGCATCTTGCAAAGATTTTTTTCTGATGGGGAGTTCAGCTCCATAGAAAAGACTGTGTAGAGTATGGCTCTTATACTACAGGAAGGGTGGTAAGATTGGTCTGTGATCTTTCATTTTCCAAAGACTATGGTCTGATGTGTGTATGTGGCCTTAGATGTGTTGTCATCCGCCAGATGCTTTCTCAATGAAGTTTGGATCATAGCCAGAGCATTCCACACTTCATTACTGGACAATGGGATGGAATTACTAAGGTTCTTGAAGGCTGGGGATCAGTGGATGTTATAAGTGGCCCTGTATGAAACTTTGTAGTAGACAGCACTCCCCAATAGTATCAATCGATGTGCCCGATCTAAGGTCCTGCAGCACTCAGGATCAACTTGACAAGAAGAAGTGGAGATCGGCACCATCTAATGTATTCAGCTCAATTACTTTATTGTAAAGACATCTTGACAATAAAACGACGTTTCGGAGGTGGACCTCCTTTATCAAGTTCCTGTCAGTGTCTGATTAACATTGAATCATACTTTCTCTTTATATACACCACCATGGAAAATAAGCCAATCACGCCAGTGGGGTCGCCTCTGGCGACCAATCCCCTACTGTCACGCTCGGCGGACCTGATGGGGAACTATATGTGCGCATACAGCGTGCGCACAGTCTAGGAGGAATATATGTATATAAAGAGAAAGTATGATTCAATGTTAATCAGACACTGACAGGAACTTGATAAAGGAGGTCCACCTCCGAAACGTCGTTTTATTGTCAAGATGTCTTTACAATAAAGTAATTGAGCTGAATACATTAGATAAGTGGCCCTGTAGGCATTGCTTGGCAGGGGCAAACCCAGGATTTTCAAGGGGGGGTGGGATTACTGAAAGATCTCCCTTAGCCATGCACAATACAGTATAATAATATGGTAGGCCATCATGCTGGATACACATAATGCGATTTCCCATCCGACTGACAGGATCTGACAATTATTTCCTAAATGTTGGATCTGTTACCGATTCACAACGGTATAGATCAGGAGCAGTTTGGATACAGATAATAATGAGGACAGCCGACATTGGTAGTGAATAGGAAAGTGACGCATTCACACAGCAGGGCACAGGGCTGTGCTCATACCTGACTCTGTTAAGTTCCCCAGAGCTACTCCATGCTCCATACACACACTGCTGCTCCATGCTCTGTACACACACTGCTGCTCCATGCTCTGTACACACGCTCAGGGGCAAACCCAGGATTTTCAGGGGGGGGGGGGGGGGATTACTGAAAGGAGTCCCTCAGCCATGCACAATACAGTATAAATACTATGGTAGGACATCATACTGAGTACACATAATGTCATTTCCCGTCTGACTGACAGGATCTGCCAATTATTTCCTAAATGTCCGTTCTGCTCCCAATCGACAACAGGATCAATCCAGAACTGCTCCATGCTCTGTACACACACTGCTGCTACATACAAAGTCAACTGTAGCAGGGAAAGAAAGGGTGCAATGCTGTGAGCTGGTAGATACATGCAGATATTCTGGTGTCTCAACTTGTGCCTGTCCCGAGACACTGCAGCGGCCCTGGTCTGAGGGGGGATTCTGGGCAGCTGTAATCCCCCCCCCCCCCCCCCCTGCGTTTGCCTATGCTTGGATTAATTAAGGGCTAGTTCACATTGCTCAGGTGGGTTGCAAAATTAGGCCTCGTTCACATCAGGGCCGTTTATGTGCGCTTTTCACAGTGCATTGCCCTGTGCGTTTAGCTATTGATTTTCCCATGTAAGGGCTCTTTTCCACTTTGAAAAGCGTTTTTCAATTTCCACTATGCGATTGAGCTACTATACTCAGCATAGTAGAGCTCAATCGCATCCAAAACGCGGCAGAACGACAATTGCACTTGGACCAAAATCGGGACGCAATCGGATTGCACTAATGGAAATTTCTGCTGCTGTTTCCATTCGTTTAATATACCTTGAGTTTTGAGATCTGTTAACAATCAGAATCAAATTGCAAATCGCAGGGTAGTAGAAAAAGGCCCTGAATGTGCCCGGTTCACATCTATGCGTTGCGCTGAGCTGCGTTACAAAAACTTAGTGTTGCATGCATTTCTGTGCATTGAGTTGTAAAGTGCACATCAATGCCAGTGAATGGGTGCGCTTTTTTAGCGCATGGAAGCGCATACAAGTGCATAGAAGCGCATGTGTTTTTACCCCTAATTAAAAAAAAACAACACATTTTCATATGAAAACAAATCTTTACTGCTACTGCTACAATAAGCAAAACATGGTTTAAAGGGGCACTATGGCAGAAAATTTTACAAATTTTAAATATGTGCAAACATATACAAATAAGTACATTTTTTTCCAGAGTAAAATGAGCCATAAATTACTTTTCTCCTATGTTGCTATCACTTACAGTAGGTAGTAGAAATCTGACAGAAGTGACAGGTTTTGGACTAGTCCATCTCTTCGTAGGGGATTCTCAGGGATTTATTTATTTTCAAAAGCAGTTAGTGAATGGCAGTTGCTCTGTCCAACTGCCAAAAAACTGTGTAGTGAGCAGGAAAGCTGGCCATTATCATTGTTTAAATCCTTTTTAGGGAAAATCTTCATAAAGAATAAAAGCATTGCATCATAGGTGTACCTTAGTATTAGGTAGCCAGTAGGGATGCTCGTTCAGATTCCACGGAAATTGCATTTCCGCATCGAAATTCGGAAATCGGTAATGCAAGTGCGGTAGGTGGATTTTCGTGGAAATTTTCGTGGAAATCAAGGACATTTCCGCCAACTTTAACATCAAACTTCTCAAAAGCTACAAGGTCTTTTTGAAAGATTTTTTTCCTTTTGTTCCTACTTTTCTGCCTAACATTCCCTGAAAATTTGGTGTTTCTAGCACCTATGGGGGATTTGCTATTAACCTCTAAAGTCGGCATCATACCGCATAGCGGTTCCAATGCGGATTTTCGCGGTAATTTCTGCCAATTTTAACATCGATTTTCTCAAAAACTACAAGGTGTTTTTGAAATATTTTTTTTCTTCTTGTTTCCACTTTTCTGCTTAACATACCCTGAAAATTTAGTGTTTGTACAACCTACGGGGGCTTTGCTATTAACCGCCAATTTTGCCCGCTGTTGACTGTGATGTAAAATGCAGAAAATTTGCATTACCGATATGAGGTATTATGCCAACTTTAGAGGTTAATAGCAAAGCCCCCGTGGGAGCTATAAACACCACATTTTTAGGGAATGTTAGGCAGACAAAGGAAAACCAGAAAAACATATTTCAAAAAGACTTTTTGAGAAAATCGATGTTAAAGTCGGCAGAAATTACCGCGAAGATTTGCATTGGAACCGGTATGCGTTATGACACCGACTTTAGAGGTTAATAGCAAAGCCCTTATAGGTGCTAGAAACACCAAATTTTCAGGGAATGTTAAGCAGATAAGTGGGAACAAGAGGAAAAAATACTTCAAAAAGACCTTGTAGTTTTTGAGAAAATTGATGTTAAAGTCAGCTGAGATTTCCGCGAAAATTTGCCTACTGCACTTGCATTACCGAATTTCGATGCTAAAATGCAATTTCCGATCGGAAAATCGGAAATTGCATTTCCGCGGAACCTGAACAAGCACTGGCTACCTAATACTAAGGTGCACCTGTAGCTACCTTGTAGTTTTTGAGAAAATCAATGTTAAAGTCAGCAGAAATTACTGCGGAAATCGTTAGCAGAAAGCGGTAGATGTAGTGGTAATTGGCAATGGCGGAATGCGGATTTTCGGCGGTAACAGAAATTGGCATTTCCGAGCATCCCTAGTAGCCAGAGCTTTCTTCAATATTAATTAGATAGAGGTGCCCCCAAGTATTAGGTAGCTAGAGGAACCTTAGTATTAGCTAGAGATGTCCCTGACTGAAGGAAGATCTGATCAGTGGAGTGCCGAGAGCTGGGGGAGTAAACTCTTATTTACACTCTGATTGGGACGCTGCATAGGTAAGGCAGGAGGGAGGCATTAGGGAGGAGAATGAGCCGCCTTTGCATCATCAGGTGCCTGTAGGCACACGCCTACAGTGCCTTATGGTAAATCCAGCCCTGCTGACCACTGTGAACTGGTGTTTCTAGCGTGTATGGGGGCTTTGCTATACATTCGGCAGAGACACAAAAGGTCTGAAACACAGATTGTCCTTTGTCCTTCCTTGCTGGTCTACAGCTCAGTACTTTGATCCATCCATCCCAGATCCATCTATTGGCCCGATTGGACCTCTGGCCCAACTCTCTTTTATTAGGACTTTTAACAATGGATGTCCTACCAATTTCTTGGACAATTCCAATGGACATGGTAATTCCATAGACTACTCAGACTTTTTTTTACAGTTTTGTTTCTACCATATTCCTTGATAATTTACTATATGATCTTATTTGTTTATTAGACCTTTTTAACATTTTTCTGTGATCTCATGATTTTGGTTTACAAAATAAACTCGTTAATAAAGTAAAGCCTAGCACTTGTTCTGAATATCTTTGTAAAGAATCCTGCCTTTCGAAGAGAATTTTACCATAATTGTTTTATTATTATATTGTTAGATATAGTTAGGTTGTTAAAATAACCCTTTTTCCTACAGGACAAGTTCAATTTTGATTCACATCTTCTCACGCTACCTGATCTCTGAACAAGATTGCAGATTGTATTGATTGTACATATAATCAAAATTGTAGTGTGTGAGACTGTCTGAAGACACTGGGAGGAGGGCGGGTAACAAATACATAATTAAACACATACATTTTATTTCTAGGTTAGCATGGGTGTCAGTTCTTTAAACAATACCAGTTGCCTGGCATCCTGCTGATCATTACGGCTTCACTAGTGTCTGAATCACACACCTGAAACAAGCATGTGGCTAATCTTGTCAGATTTATGTCAGAATCATCTGACCTACATCCTCGTTCAGGGTCTATGGCTAAATGTATTAGAAAGTCCTGGAACCCACTAGCAGGGATTTTCTAAGCCTTTTCTGAGGGCTTGTGATTTGAAAAGCTCTTGGCAATGTAATGCTATGTGTGTGATCCCGCTTGAGGGATGTGATTTTTAAAAAATCCCCCATGGCATTGCATTAGCAAGAGCTTTACAAATCACTGGTGCTTAGTAAGTGCTGCTAGTGGGTTCCAGGCCAAACAGAGGATCAGCAGGACTGCCAGGCAACAGGAATTGCTTTAAATTAAATAAATATGTCAGCCTCCATATCCCTCCCACGGCAGGTTACCTTTAACCCCCCTGACGGTATGATTACTTCCAGATTTTAGGGTCTGAAAGCCGTGCATTTTTTTGCATGCCTTTAGACCCTAAAACCGCAAACAAATCATGGCACCGGAAAGCCTGCGGCAGCCCCGGCGCTTACTCACCTCCCTGGGATCCCGTACTGAAGTCGTCCCTCCATACTCCAGGTGGCGCTGTAACCCTAAAGTGAGATTGCCGTCTGTTGTCATGACGAAAGACAGCGATCTCACCATTGGGATGCAGAGCCTCGGAGGACAGGAAGAAGAATATCTTCAGGCGTCTGGATCGCTGGGGAGGTGAGTTGAAACTCCCGCTGTGCACTATGCTCTGCACAGTCCTGCCGGCGGTCACCAAGAGTCTGGCTCGGGGTTACCACTCTGAGCTGCGGATTTCCAACCCCGAGCCTGACTTGGGGTTACCGCCAGGGAGGTTAAAGGTTAATTTGCTGTTTCATATCTTTTCAAGCAGAGAAGACATTCTGAGTTCAGGTCCGCTTTAAATGTTTCCAGTTTATCACAATAAACATGGGTGTCCAAATCTAAACCAATACAGAAACCTATTTCACCTACAGTACATTCAGGCATGCAGCTCGCCATCTGCAATAATCAGGGGTGTTGCCGGCCCCAAAGATCAGTGGCATGAGCCCTGGATCTATTCTGGGGTGCCCCGGATGTCCCTCAGACAGAGTCAGCTGTGGTGCCTCAATGGCGGGCATTCAGGGCGCTGTGGTGCATCAATCGGGGGTATGCTAGGTGCAGTGGTGCCTCTATGAGGGCATACTGGGTGCTATGGTGCCATGCTGGGCACTGTGATGCTTTTATGTGGGCATGCAGGGAACTGCGGTTCTTCTATGGGGCATGCAGGGAACTGCGGTTCTTCTATGGGGCATGCTGGGAAGTGTGGTGCCTAAATGGGAGGAGCATGGGAAGGGGTACAGTAGAAGGTCAGGGAATGCTATGGGGGAACTGCCAGATAACCTGGCGGCAGTCAGCCTGCCCAGCAGAAAGACAATACTGCCAGCACAGAAGAAGCCAGGTAACACTGCCTAGTTATGTTTAACTTCTTAACTTGTTAACGACCAACTGGCGTCAAGTCCTGGGGCGGGGTTTTGCAGTAGATCGAGCTCACCAATGCACGTGCATCTCCGCTTGAATAATGCTCCGTTCCGCCATCAGTCTCCCAGCAGTGATTGCCACTAGGATACTGTTAGACAGCGAAAGTCACGTCTATTTAAAAGGTACAGCCCTGCGATCTAAGGTAGCGCTGTACTGGGGACAGCTGTGTGACAGGCTGAAGTCTATAAGAACCAATTGCGGTGATTGGCTGGCGGGGGGGAGGGAGGGAAAGAAAAAAAGGGTTATATTTATTTAACCACTAAGGCCTCTTTCACAGTAGGACGTTGCATTTTGATGGGATGTTAAGATCGCAACGCAACTTAATGCCCCGTTATCGTTGAATACTGTAGAGCAGGGGTCCCCAAACGTTTTGGGTCGAGGGCCGGGTCAACATACTTCAGACTGCTGCGGGGCCGGAGCATACATAAAATGATGTAGAAGTCTTTGCGAGCCAGAAAGTGAAGCATACCCAGGTGACAACCTGCAGTGAACAGCAGTGTCACCTGATGTGGAATTTGATTGGAAACCAGCGAATTACTGCTTTCTGGCTTCCATGTGGATGGGCGTTGCCAGCACTGCTATTCTATATGCAAACCACCAATATTTAAAGATATAGCTGACCGCATCTATAAGTAATACATTTTGTGTGTGAGGGGCTGGTGAAAAAGCCTCAGGGGGCCACATTCGGCCCTCGGGCCTTAGTTTGAGGACCACTGCTGTGGAGCATACAGGCAATGAAAAGTATGCTTCCAAGTCATTACTGAGCATGTGCAAACAGTCTAACGCAGCTAATAACGTGTGTAACGCACAGCATGCAGCACTTTCTAATAACGCTACACGTTACACACAAATGCAACGTGTGCACTGTGAATGTAGCACAGACTTAGTATTCAAACACTCCACCATCTCACCTGCAGCCTGTTTGCATATAGCTAGGATAGGAAGTCAATTTTGAACACCTGAACCCAAAATGTATCTGTGAGGGCCCGTTTCCACTATCGCGAATCCGCATGCGGGCAACGCATGCGGATTCGCACAGTCAGTACAAGTGGATGGGACTGTTTCCACTTGTGCGTTTCCCCGCACGTTTTTCTGTGCAGAAAAAATCTGCAGGGTAGGGGCCTCAGAATTCGCCTGCGTGTGGAATGCAGGCGAATCGCACGCAATGTATTTAATAGGGAAATCGCATGCGTTTTCCCCATGCGTTTTTTGCCGCGATTTCGCATAGGTACCCATGTTAATTCACACAGGCAGTGACATGGTTAAAATCGCATACAGCCTTACCTATGCGAAATCGCATGCGAAATCGCGGCAAAAAACGCATGCGGAATCGCACCCGCATGCGATTTGCCTGCGGTGATTTGCCGGCGATTTCGTAACGCTATAGTGGAAACGGGCCCTAACTCTAAGTGTAAAGAAAATACTAAGACCAGAATTAGACCAGAAAGAAACATCTACCATCATGCTCATTCCTCCTCAGCTGACATCATCCATTTTGTTTTTCAGGTACGCTCCCAGCTTCAACTATCGATTTTCTATCTGATTGCAATATCTGTCTGTCTATGGTACGCTCCCAGCTTTAACTATCGATTTTCTATCTGATTGCAATATTATATGTCTGTTGATAACATACCATGCCCTGCTATCTGACTGGGATATTCATGGTTCTAAATTTGTCAACCTTTGATCTTTGGTTCCATTCCACTAGTTCCCAGCCTGTGGCCTTATCGAGATCTTGGCCTTAAATTAGCATACAATTTATTGCCTTACTAGCTGTTAGGGCTTGCTTGTTTATGAGAGTGTTGTATGCTGTGTTTGATCTGTGAGTTACAAATCTGTCCAGCCACATGCAGAGTCTCCTTTAAATCCAGCCTACAAGGCTGAGACTCCCATTTAAATACTCCACCATCTCACCTGCATTCAGTCTGCTAATTAAGATGCTGGCAGCCTGCTTGCATATAGCTAGGATAGGAGGTCAATTTTGACCACTGGTCAGTTTTGACCACCTGAACCCAAAGTGCATCTGTAACTCTAGGTGTAAAGAAAATACTAATACCAGAATTAGACCAGAATTGAACCAGAAGGGAACTGTAAGGAATAGCGGAGATGCCGCCGCTGAGTCTAGCGGCATGGCGGCTATCTCCGTGTGTCAGCCTGCGGCCTCTGCCGCGTGGTTACATGCTCAGGTTATGCCTGGTCCTTCCATTGCTCACAGGCTAAGAGCTATGTGCGCGCGAGCAGAGCGACAGGACCTTTATGCTGCTAAGAGGGGAGTCAGCTGATCATGCGGTCAGCTGACTCCAGCTAGCATCCGGATTGGCTGAGTGACTGAGGCGGCGCTGTGGAGCATGTTGAGTATATATAGAGCAGGTCTGTCAGTAGCTCCGCGTCTGCTGTTGCGAATGCTATAGTGTGTTAGCGCTCAGACCCCAGTCAGATCCCAAAGTGTGCTAGAACCGGCCGGAGCTGGGGATCCACACTTAGCTAGATTCTGTTGATAGCTTTAAAGTACTAGTGCATTGTTTATTTGTTATGACCTTTTGCTTGCTCTGACTATTCTTCCGTTTGTCGATTCTGTACCTCAGCCTATCTGATTCACGTTGCCGACCCTGCCTGTCCCTGACGTTGAATCAGTCTTCCGCTTCTGTACTGTATCCAGGGGCGTCGCTAGCCCTATTTTGGGGTGGCACATGCCCCCAATCTGTCCTGGGGTGCCACGGATCTCAGCGGCTCCCTCCAGCCGCCGCAGCCGCTGCCACCGCGTCACTTAGACCTCAGGATCAGGCGGCGAGCCGGCGACCAATCGTGCGGGCGCTAGGACCCAGCGCCCGCACTGATATGCGGAAGTAACATCACTTCCGCATATCGAGCGGGTGCGTCCGGCGCCCGCTGGTACTGGTCAGGTCGCTGCTGATCCTGAGGTCTGCTGCAAGGTAAGGGGGCGGGGAGCGGCGGCGGCTAGAGGGGGGGGGGCCTTCCTGTCACTCACTCACTCCCTAAAGGGCCTCCCTGTCACTCACTCACTCCCTAAAGGGGCTCCCTGTCACTCACTCACTACCTAAAGGGCCTCCCTGTCACTCACTCACTTCCTAAAGGGGCTCCCTGTCACTCACTCACTCCCTAAAGGGGCTCCCTGTCACTCACTCACTGCCTAAAGGGGCTCCCTGTCACTCACTCACTCCCTAAAGGGGCTCCCTGGCACTCACTCACTACCTAAAGGGCCTCCCTGTCACTCACTCACTTCCTAAAAGGCCTCCCTGTCACTCACTCACTTCCTAAAGGGCCTCCCTGTCACTCACTCACTTCCTAAAGGGGCTCCCTGTCACTCACTCACTTCCTAAAGGGGCTCCCTGTCACTCACTCACTCCCTAAAGGGGCTTCCTGGCACTCACTCACTCCATAAAGGGGCTCCCTGGCACTCACTCACTCCCTAAAGGGGCTCCCTGGCACTCACTCACTCCCTAAAGGGGCTCCCTGGCACTCACTCACTCCCTAAAGGGGCTCCCTGGCACTCACTCCCTAAAGGGGCTCCCTGGCACTCACTCCCTAAAGGGGCTCCCTGGCACTCACTCACTACCTAAAGGGCCTCCCTGTCACTCACTCAGTCCCTAAAGGGGCTCCCTGGCACTCAGTCCCTAAAGGGGCTCCCTTGCACTCACTCACTCCCTAAAGGGGCTCCCTGGCACTCACTCACTCCCTAAAGGGGCTCCCTGGCACTCACTCACTGCCTAAAGGGGCTCCCTGGAACTCACTCACTGCCTAAAGGGGCTCCCTGGCACTCACTCACTCCCTAAAGGGGCTCCCTGGCACTCACTCACTGCCTAAAGGGGCTCCCTGTCACTCACTCACTACCTAAAGGGGCTCCCTGTCACTCACTCACTGCCTAAAGGGGCTCCCTGTCACTCACTCACTGCCTAAAGGGGCTCCCTGTCACTCACTCACTGCCTAAAGGGGCTCCCTGTCACTCACTCACTGCCTAAAGGGGCTCCCTGTCACTCACTCACTCCCTAAAGGGGCTTCCTGTCACTCACCCACTCACTCCCTAAAGGGGCTCCCTGGCACTCACTCACTGCCTAAAAGGGCTCCCTGGCACTCACTCACTGCCTAAAGGGGCTCCCTGGCACTCACTCACTCCCTAAAGGGGCTCCCTGGCACTCACTCACTCCCTAAAGGGGCTCCCTGTCACTCACTATTGGGGTCCCTGTCACTCACTACCTAACTGGAGGCGCCTGTCACTCACTAGCTAACCTGGGGGTCCCTGTCACTCACTACCTAACTTGGGGGCTACCATATTAAGGGGGCATTCTGCCTATTGATGTGAAATGCTGTCTATTTATGTGCCTCATGACTGCTGAATTTGTCTTGTTGGGAGCCTTATGATTTGTTGGGGGCCTCAAGATTGCTGAATTTGTCTTGTTGGGGGCCTCATGATTTGTTGGGGGCCTCATGATAGCTGAATTTGTCTTGTTGGGGGCCTCATGATTTGTTGGAGGCCTCATGATTGCTGAATTTGTCTTGTTGGGGGCCTCATGATTTGTTGGGGGCCTCATGATTGCTGAATTTGTCTTGTTGGGGGTCACATGATTGCTAACTACGAGACTATGGTAAAAGCTGAATCCTTATCATATGAGACAATAGCATTAAACTTACTTTTTTAGCTTTTTAAAACAGAAAATAAAACTGAGAGGTTCTAAAAAATTGAATACATTTTTCAGGAGTAGGATGGATGAAATTGTTTATCTTCACAGTTTATTTTCAACTTGGATTTTCCATAATGTTCATGTATGAGTTAAAACGTTTGTACAGTATTTAGTTTAAATTGCTGTTGCCACTTTGCGATATATAAGTGACTTTTGGGTTGCAGTTTGGGCACTCGGCCTCCAAAAGGTTCGCCACCACTGTCATAATCTAATGTCCCACCATTGCTAGGTTCATGTAAATTTGTCTCCACCCGTTACCACACCTATATTCTGGTCCATGGCCCACCCATTTTACGGTGCGGCGCGATAAGCACGCCGCACAACGTGATCCTCATATTTTTGGCACGCTAGCTGCAGTGTGCTGAATTCTGCTGCCTACAGTATGTACAGTATACGCTGTTCTCTAGTGCCTGCACTGTGTGCTGATTTACCTCCAGTGTGTACAGTGTAAGGTGTTACTCTGTGCCTTTACTGATTGTAAACCAGCTATATTGTATGCTGATCCCTGCTACTTTCAGTATGTACAGTATTAGCTGTAAAGCCTGGTACAAACATACAATTTTGATTAGCCAATTTTATCTCTGTTCATAAAATTCATTGTCTGTTGGCCCACTTACTGCACGGGGGTGGTAAAATTGGGGGTCAGTGATTGACCAATCAAAATTGTATGTGCGTATACATCTTTGATCTATGCCTATACTGATTGTAAATTATCTAAATAAAGGACAGGGGGCTCCATCCAATATTTCGATGGGCAGGTCCGTTATCTGTAGCTTACACCGCTGCTAAGTTCATGTACATTTGGCCCCACCCAGGCCACGCCCACTCACCTCATGGCCACGCCCATTTTTGAAAAGTTTTCTGGCCATAGATCTGACTTTCAGAATTTTAGGAATCGTGTATTATCTTATTTTGTGTTGAGGCCTAATTTGTCAAGATCAGAGCACCAGAGGGTAACATTTATAAAAAGCCTCTTGTCAGGAGATTCACAAACATGGGCATATAGTCTTCAGGCAGGGCAGGAGGCTCTATCATCAGTTCAGGAATTTTTTAGGGCCATGGCCATTATATATGATGATCCTTCCATCACTGAACGGAAGCTGAAGACCCTGCGTCAGGGCCGAGATCCGGTAGAAGTTTACGCAGCAGAGTTTAGGAAGTGGGCTGTGTCAGCTAGGTGGGGAACATATGCATTGCTAGACTGTTTCCTGTCAGGATTGTCTGATACAATCTCTGATTTGATGTTAGGACATCCTGAGCCCAAATCTATAGATGAAGCAATTTCTTTGGCCGTGCGGGTAGATCGCCGCCTGCGCTACCAGAAACAGACTTGTGGTAGGAATGCTATAAGATCAGTCTCCTATGCCTCCTTTCCACCCTCATCACCTCCAGACGAACCGATGATAAGATCTGTCTCCTACGCCTCCTCTCCACCCTCGTCACCTCCAGACGAGCCAATGCAATTCGGACACGCTGGGTTGACGCAAGTGGAAAAGAATTGCAGAAAGTCAGAAGGACTCTGTCTATACTGTGCTGAGGAGGGTCATGTTGTCCAGAATTGTCCTAAGAAGTCAGGAAAACACTGCCGTTTAGGTGTAGTCAGAGGTAATACCCTAGGCGAGCAGTCTTTACCTCTAAACGATAATCGTCTGCTCCTTCCCTGCTCTAACACGTGGGAAGGTCAGACTGTTCCCACAGAAGCCTTTATAGACTCTGGTTCTGCGGTTAACTTCATAGATTATGATTTTGTAAAATAATTGGCAATTCCCTTGCTCTCGTTAGACCGACAGATTTTGGTCACTGCAGTTGATGACTCTCCTTTGTAGAGTAGACAACCTCTTTCGGGCTCCCTGGCACTCACTCACTCCCTAAAGGGGCTCCCTGTCACTCACTCACTGCCTAAAGGGGCTCCCTGTCACTCACTCACTCCCTAAAGGGGCTCCCTGGCACTCACTCACTACCTAAAGGGCCTCCCTGTCACTCACTCACTTCCTAAAAGGCCTCCCGGTCACTCACTCACTTCCTAAAGGGCCTCCCTGTCACTCACTCACTTCCTAAAGGGGCTCCCTGTCACTCACTCACTTCCTAAAGGGGCTCCCTGTCACTCACTCACTCCCTAAAGGGGCTCCCTGGCACTCACTCACTCCCTAAAGGGGCTCCCTGGCACTCACTCACTCACTGCCTAAAGGGGCTCCCTGGCACTCACTCACTCCCTAAAGGGGCTCCCTGGCACTCACTCCCTAAAGGGGCTCCCTGGCACTCACTCCCTAAAGGGGCTCCCTGGCACTCACTCACTACCTAAAGGGCCTCCCTGTCACTCACTCAGTCACTAAAGGGGCTCCCTGGCACTCAGTCCCTAAAGGGGCTCCCTGGCACTCACTCACTCCCTAAAGGGGCTCCCTGGCACTCACTCACTCCCTAAAGGGGCTCCCTGGCACTCACTCACTGCCTAAAGGGGCTCCCTGGAACTCACTCACTGCCTAAAGGGGCTCCCTGGCACTCACTCACTCCCTAAAGGGGCTCCCTGGCACTCACTCACTGCCTAAAGGGGCTCCCTGTCACTCACTCACTACCTAAAGGGGCTCCCTGTCACTCACTCACTGCCTAAAGGGGCTCCCTGTCACTCACTCACTGCCTAAAGGGGCTCCCTGTCACTCACTCACTGCCTAAAGGGGCTCCCTGTCACTCACTCACTCCCTAAAGGGGCTTCCTGTCACTCACCCACTCACTCCCTAAAGGGGCTCCCTGGCACTCACTCACTGCCTAAAGGGGCTCCCTGGCACTCACTCACTGCCTAAAGGGGCTCCCTGGCACTCACTCACTCCCTAAAGGGGCTCCCTGGCACTCACTCACTCCCAAAAGGGGCTCCCTGTCACTCACTATTGGGGTCCCTGTCACTCACTACCTAACTGGAGGCGCCTGTCACTCACTAGCTAACCTGGGGGTCCCTGTCACTCACTACCTAACTTGGGGGCTACCATATTAAGGGGGCATTCTGCCTATTTATGTGAAATGCTGTCTATTTATGTGCCTCATGACTGCTGAATTTGTCTTGTTGGGAGCCTTATGATTTGTTGGGGGCCTCAAGATTGCTGAATTTGTCTTGTTGGGGGCCTCATGATTTGTTGGGGGCCTCATGATTGCTGAATTTGTCTTGTTGGGGGCCTCATGATTTGTTGGGGGCCTCATGATTGCTGAATTTGTCTTGTTGGGGGCCTCATGATTTGTTGGAGGCCTCATGATTGCTGAATTTGTCTTGTTGGGGGTCACATGATTGCTAACTACGAGACTATGGGAAAAGCTGAATCCTTATCATATGAGACAATAGCATTAAACTTACTTTTTTAGCTTTTTAAAACAGAAAATAAAACTGAGAGGTTCTAAAAAATTGAATACATTTTTCAGGAGTAGGATGGATGAAATTGTTTATCTTCACAGTTTATTTTCAACTTGGATTTTCCATAATGTTCATGTATGAGTTAAAACGTTTGTACAGTATTTAGTTTAAATTGCGGTTGGCACTTTGCGATAGATAAGTGACTTTTGGGTTGCAGTTTGGGCACTCGGCCTCCAAAAGGTTCGCCACCACTGTCATAATCTAATGTCCCACCATTGCTAGGTTCATGTAAATTTGTTTCCAACCGGCCGTTACCACACCTATATTCTGGTCCATGGCCCACCCATTTTACGGTGCGGCGTGATAAGCACGCCGCACAACGTGATCCTCATATTTTTGGCACGCTAGCTGCAGTGTGCTGAATTCTGCTGCCTACAGTATGTACAGTATACGCTGTTCTCTAGTGCCTGCACTGTGTGCTGATTTACCTCCAGTGTGTACAGTGTAAGGTGTTACTCTGTGCCTTTACTGATTGTAAACCAGCTATATTGTATGCTGATCCCTGCTACTTTCAGTATGTACAGTATTAGCTGTAAAGCCTGGTACACACATACAATTTTGATTAGCCAATTTTAGCTCTGTTCATAAAATTCATTGTCTGTTGGCCCACTTACTGCACGGGGGTGGTAAAATTGGGGGTCAGTGATTGACCAATCAAAATTGTATGTGCGTATACATCTTTGATCTATGCCTATACTGATTGTAAATTATCTAAATAAAGGACAGGGGGCTCCATCCAATATTTCGATGGGCAGGTCCGTTATCTGTAGCTTACACCGCTGCTAAGTTCATGTACATTTGGCCCCACCCAGGCCACGCCCACTCACCTCATGGCCACGCCCATTTTTGAAAAGTTTTCTGGCCATAGATCTGACTTTCAGAATTTTAGGAATCGTGTATTATCTTATTTTGTGTTGAGGCCTAATTTGTCAAGATCAGAGCACCAGAGGGTAACATTTATAAAAAGCCTCTTGTCAGGAGATTCACAAACATGGGCATATAGTCTTCAGGCAGGGCAGGAGGCTCTATCATCAGTTCAGGAATTTTTTAGGGCCATGGCCATTATATATGATGATCCTTCCATCACTGAACGGAAGCTGAAGACCCTGCGTCAGGGCCGAGATCCGGTAGAAGTTTACGCAGCAGAATTTAGGAAGTGGGCTGTGTCAGCTAGGTGGGGAACATATGCATTGCTAGACTGTTTCCTGTCAGGATTGTCTGATACAATCTCTGATTTGATGTTAGGACATCCTGAGCCCAAATCTATAGACGAAGCAATTTCTTTGGCCGTGCGGGTAGATCGCCGCCTGCGCTACCAGAAACAGACTTGTGGTAGGAATGCTATAAGATCAGTCTCCTATGCCTCCTTTCCACCCTCATCACCTCCAGACGAACCGATGATAAGATCTGTCTCCTACGCCTCCTCTCCACCCTCGTCACCTCCAGACGAGCCAATGCAATTCGGACACGCTGGGTTGACGCAAGTGGAAAAGAATTGCAGAAAGTCAGAAGGACTCTGTCTATACTGTGCTGAGGAGGGTCATGTTGTCCAGAATTGTCCTAAGAAGTCAGGAAAACACTGCCGTTTAGGTGTAGTCAGAGGTAATACCCTAGGCGAGCAGTCTTTACCTCTAAACGATAATCGTCTGCTCCTTCCCTGCTCTAACACGTGGGAAGGTCAGACTGTTCCCACAGAAGCCTTTATAGACTCTGGTTCTGCGGTTAACTTCATAGATTATGATTTTGTAAAATAATTGGCAATTCCCTTGCTCTCGTTAGACCGACAGATTTTGGTCACTGCAGTTGATGACTCTCCTTTGTAGAGTAGACAACCTCTTTCGGGCTCCCTGGCACTCACTCACTCCCTAAAGGGGCTCCCTGTCACTCACTCACTGCCTAAAGGGGCTCCCTGTCACTCACTCACTCCCTAAAGGGGCTCCCTGGCACTCACTCACTACCTAAAGGGCCTCCCTGTCACTCACTCACTTCCTAAAAGGCCTCCCTGTCACTCACTCACTTCCTAAAGGGCCTCCCTGTCACTCACTCACTTCCTAAAGGGGCTCCCTGTCACTCACTCACTTCCTAAAGGGGCTCCCTGTCACTCACTCACTCCCTAAAGGGGCTCCCTGGCACTCACTCACTCCCTAAAGGGGCTCCCTGGCACTCACTCACTCACTGCCTAAAGGGGCTCCCTGGCACTCACTCACTCCCTAAAGGGGCTCCCTGGCACTCACTCCCTAAAGGGGCTCCCTGGCACTCACTCCCTAAAGGGGCTCCCTGGCACTCACTCACTACCTAAAGGGCCTCCCTGTCACTCACTCAGTCACTAAAGGGGCTCCCTGGCACTCAGTCCCTAAAGGGGCTCCCTGGCACTCACTCACTGCCTAAAGGGGCTCCCTGGCACTCACTCACTCCCTAAAGGGGCTCCCTGGCACTCACTCACTGCCTAAAGGGGCTCCCTGGAACTCACTCACTGCCTAAAGGGGCTCCCTGGCACTCACTCACTCCCTAAAGGGGCTCCCTGGCACTCACTCACTGCCTAAAGGGGCTCCCTGTCACTCACTCACTACCTAAAGGGGCTCCCTGTCACTCACTCACTGCCTAAAGGGGCTCCCTGTCACTCACTCACTGCCTAAAGGGGCTCCCTGTCACTCACTCACTGCCTAAAGGGGCTCCCTGTCACTCACTCACTCCCTAAAGGGGCTTCCTGTCACTCACCCACTCACTCCCTAAAGGGGCTCCCTGGCACTCACTCACTGCCTAAAGGGGCTCCCTGGCACTCACTCACTGCCTAAAGGGGCTCCCTGGCACTCACTCACTGCCTAAAGGGGCTCCCTGGCACTCACTCACTCCCTAAAGGGGCTCCCTGGCACTCACTCACTCCCTAAAGGGGCTCCCTGTCACTCACTATTGGGGTCCCTGTCACTCACTACCTAACTGGAGGCGCCTGTCACTCACTAGCTAACCTGGGGGTCCCTGTCACTCACTACCTAACTTGGGGGCTACCATATTAAGGGGGCATTCTGCCTATTTATGTGAAATGCTGTCTATTTATGTGCCTCATGACTGCTGAATTTGTCTTGTTGGGAGCCTTATGATTTGTTGGGGGCCTCAAGATTGCTGAATTTGTCTTGTTGGGGGCCTCATGATTTGTTGGGGGCCTCATGATTGCTGAATTTGTCTTGTTGGGGGCCTCATGATTTGTTGGAGGCCTCATGATTGCTGAATTTGTCTTGTTGGGGGCCTCATGATTTGTTGGGGGCCTCATGATTGCTGAATTTGTCTTGTTGGGGGTCACATGATTGCTAACTGCGAGACTATGGGAAAAGCTGAATCCTTATCATATGAGACAATAGCATTAAACTTACTTTTTTAGCTTTTTAAAACAGAAAATAAAACTGAGAGGTTCTAAAAAATTGAATACATTTTTCAGGAGTAGGATGGATTAAATTGTTTATCTTCACAGTTTATTTTCAACTTGGATTTTCCATAATGTTCATGTATGAGTTAAAACGTTTGTACAGTATTTAGTTTAAATTGCGGTTGGCACTTTGCGATAGATAAGTGACTTTTGGGTTGCAGTTTGGGCACTCGGCCTCCAAAAGGTTCGCCACCACTGTCATAATCTAATGTCCCACCATTGCTAGGTTCATGTAAATTTGTCTCCACCCGTTACCACACCTATATTCTGGTCCATGGCCCACCCATTTTACGGTGCGGCGTGATAAGCACGCCGCACAACGTGATCCTCATATTTTTGGCACGCTAGCTGCAGTGTGCTGAATTCTGCTGCCTACAGTATGTACAGTATACGCTGTTCTCTAGTGCCTGCACTGTGTGCTGATTTACCTCCAGTGTGTACAGTGTAAGGTGTTACTCTGTGCCTTTACTGATTGTAAACCAGCTATATTGTATGCTGATCCCTGCTACTTTCAGTATGTACAGTATTAGCTGTAAAGCCTGGTACACACATACAATTTTGATTAGCCAATTTTAGCTCTGTTCATAAAATTCATTGTCTGTTGGCCCACTTACTGCACGGGGGTGGTAAAATTGGGGGTCAGTGATTGACCAATCAAAATTGTATGTGCGTATACATCTTTGATCTATGCCTATACTGATTGTAAATTATCTAAATAAAGGACAGGGGGCTCCATCCAATATTTCGATGGGCAGGTCCGTTATCTGTAGCTTACACCGCTGCTAAGTTCATGTACATTTGGCCCCACCCAGGCCACGCCCACTCACCTCATGGCCACGCCCATTTTTGAAAAGTTTTCTGGCCATAGATCTGACTTTCAGAATTTTAGGAATCGTGTATTATCTTATTTTGTGTTGAGGCCTAATTTGTCAAGATCAGAGCACCAGAGGGTAACATTTATAAAAACCCTCTTGTCAGGAGATTCACAAACATGGGCATATAGTCTTCAGGCAGGGCAGGAGGCTCTATCATCAGTTCAGGAATTTTTTAGGGCCATGGCCATTATATATGATGATCCTTCCATCACTGAACGGAAGCTGAAGACCCTGCGTCAGGGCCGAGATCCGGTAGAAGTTTACGCAGCAGAGTTTAGGAAGTGGGCTGTGTCAGCTAGGTGGGGAACATATGCATTGCTAGACTGTTTCCTGTCAGGATTGTCTGATACAATCTCTGATTTGATGTTAGGACATCCTGAGCCCAAATCTATAGACGAAGCAATTTCTTTGGCCGTGCGGGTAGATCGCCGCCTGCGCTACCAGAAACAGACTTGTGGTAGGAATGCTATAAGATCAGTCTCCTATGCCTCCTTTCCACCCTCATCACCTCCAGACGAACCGATGATAAGATCTGTCTCCTACGCCTCCTCTCCACCCTCGTCACCTCCAGACGAGCCAATGCAATTCGGACACGCTGGGTTGACGCAAGTGGAAAAGAATTGCAGAAAGTCAGAAGGACTCTGTCTATACTGTGCTGAGGAGGGTCATGTTGTCCAGAATTGTCCTAAGAAGTCAGGAAAACACTGCCGTTTAGGTGTAGTCAGAGGTAATACCCTAGGCGAGCAGTCTTTACCTCTAAACGATAATCGTCTGCTCCTTCCCTGCTCTAACACGTGGGAAGGTCAGACTGTTCCCACAGAAGCCTTTATAGACTCTGGTTCTGCGGTTAACTTCATAGATTATGATTTTGTAAAATAATTGGCAATTCCCTTGCTCTCGTTAGACCGACAGATTTTGGTCACTGCAGTTGATGACTCTCCTTTGTAGAGTAGACAACCTCTTTCGGGCTCCCTGGCACTCACTCACTCCCTAAAGGGGCTCCCTGTCACTCACTCACTGCCTAAAGGGGCTCCCTGTCACTCACTCACTCCCTAAAGGGGCTCCCTGGCACTCACTCACTACCTAAAGGGCCTCCCTGTCACTCACTCACTTCCTAAAAGGCCTCCCGGTCACTCACTCACTTCCTAAAGGGCCTCCCTGTCACTCACTCACTTCCTAAAGGGGCTCCCTGTCACTCACTCACTTCCTAAAGGGGCTCCCTGTCACTCACTCACTCCCTAAAGGGGCTCCCTGGCACTCACTCACTCCCTAAAGGGGCTCCCTGGCACTCACTCACTCACTGCCTAAAGGGGCTCCCTGGCACTCACTCACTCCCTAAAGGGGCTCCCTGACACTCACTCCCTAAAGGGGCTCCCTGGCACTCACTCCCTAAAGGGGCTCCCTGGCACTCACTCACTACCTAAAGGGCCTCCCTGTCACTCACTCAGTCACTAAAGGGGCTCCCTGGCACTCAGTCCCTAAAGGGGCTCCCTGGCACTCACTCACTCCCTAAAGGGGCTCCCTGGCACTCACTCACTCCCTAAAGGGGCTCCCTGGCACTCACTCACTGCCTAAAGGGGCTCCCTGGAACTCACTCACTGCCTAAAGGGGCTCCCTGGCACTCACTCACTCCCTAAAGGGGCTCCCTGGCACTCACTCACTGCCTAAAGGGGCTCCCTGTCACTCACTCACTACCTAAAGGGGCTCCCTGTCACTCACTCACTGCCTAAAGGGGCTCCCTGTCACTCACTCACTGCCTAAAGGGGCTCCCTGTCACTCACTCACTGCCTAAAGGGGCTCCCTGTCACTCACTCACTCCCTAAAGGGGCTTCCTGTCACTCACCCACTCACTCCCTAAAGGGGCTCCCTGGCACTCACTCACTGCCTAAAGGGGCTCCCTGGCACTCACTCACTGCCTAAAGGGGCTCCCTGGCACTCACTCACTCCCTAAAGGGGCTCCCTGGCACTCACTCACTCCCTAAAGGGGCTCCCTGTCACTCACTATTGGGGTCCCTGTCACTCACTACCTAACTGGAGGCGCCTGTCACTCACTAGCTAACCTGGGGGTCCCTGTCACTCACTACCTAACTTGGGGGCTACCATATTAAGGGGGCATTCTGCCTATTTATGTGAAATGCTGTCTATTTATGTGCCTCATGACTGCTGAATTTGTCTTGTTGGGAGCCTTATGATTTGTTGGGGGCCTCAAGATTGCTGAATTTGTCTTGTTGGGGGCCTCATGATTTGTTGGGGGCCTCATGATTGCTGAATTTGTCTTGTTGGGGGCCTCATGATTTGTTGGAGGCCTCATGATTGCTGAATTTGTCTTGTTGGGGGCCACATGATTGCTAACTGCGAGACTATGGGAAAAGCTGAATCCTTATCATATGAGACAATAGCATTAAACTTACTTTTTTAGCTTTTTAAAACAGAAAATAAAACTGAGAGGTTCTAAAAAATTGAATACATTTTTCAGGAGTAGGATGGATTAAATTGTTTATCTTCACAGTTTATTTTCAACTTGGATTTTCCATAATGTTCATGTATGAGTTAAAACGTTTGTACAGTATTTAGTTTAAATTGCTGTTGCCACTTTGCGATATATAAGTGACTTTTGGGTTGCAGTTTGGGCACTCGGCCTCCAAAAGGTTCGCCACCACTGTCATAATCTAATGTCCCACCATTGCTAGGTTCATGTAAATTTGTCTCCACCCGTTACCACACCTATATTCTGGTCCATGGCCCACCCATTTTACGGTGCGGCGTGATAAGCACGCCGCAC
Organism: Hyperolius riggenbachi; assembly: GCF_040937935.1. Taxonomy (NCBI): domain Eukaryota; kingdom Metazoa; phylum Chordata; class Amphibia; order Anura; family Hyperoliidae; genus Hyperolius; species Hyperolius riggenbachi. Next base: position 108,515,032 of record NC_090656.1, on the reverse strand, counting down.
AACGTGATCCTCATATTTTTGGCACGCTAGCTGCAGTGTGCTGAATTCTGCTGCCTACAGTATGTACAGTATACGCTGTTCTCTAGTGCCTGCACTGTGTGCTGATTTACCTCCAGTGTGTACAGTGTAAGGTGTTACTCTGTGCCTTTACTGATTGTAAACCAGCTATATTGTATGCTGATCCCTGCTACTTTCAGTATGTACAGTATTAGCTGTAAAGCCTGGTACACACATACAATTTTGATTAGCCAATTTTAGCTCTGTTCATAAAATTCATTGTCTGTTGGCCCACTTACTGCACGGGGGTGGTAAAATTGGGGGTCAGTGATTGACCAATCAAAATTGTATGTGCGTATACATCTTTGATCTATGCCTATACTGATTGTAAATTATCTAAATAAAGGACAGGGGGCTCCATCCAATATTTCGATGGGCAGGTCCGTTATCTGTAGCTTACACCGCTGCTAAGTTCATGTACATTTGGCCCCACCCAGGCCACGCCCACTCACCTCATGGCCACGCCCATTTTTGAAAAGTTTTCTGGCCATAGATCTGACTTTCAGAATTTTAGGAATCGTGTATTATCTTATTTTGTGTTGAGGCCTAATTTGTCAAGATCAGAGCACCAGAGGGTAACATTTATAAAAAGCCTCTTGTCAGGAGATTCACAAACATGGGCATATAGTCTTCAGGCAGGGCAGGAGGCTCTATCATCAGTTCAGGAATTTTTTAGGGCCATGGCCATTATATATGATGATCCTTCCATCACTGAACGGAAGCTGAAGACCCTGCGTCAGGGCCGAGATCCGGTAGAAGTTTACGCAGCAGAGTTTAGGAAGTGGGCTGTGTCAGCTAGGTGGGGAACATATGCATTGCTAGACTGTTTCCTGTCAGGATTGTCTGATACAATCTCTGATTTGATGTTAGGACATCCTGAGCCCAAATCTATAGACGAAGCAATTTCTTTGGCCGTGCAGGTAGATCGCCGCCTGCGCTACCAGAAACAGACTTGTGGTAGGAATGCTATAAGATCAGTCTCCTATGCCTCCTTTCCACCCTCATCACCTCCAGACGAACCGATGATAAGATCTGTCTCCTACGCCTCCTCTCCACCCTCGTCACCTCCAGACGAGCCAATGCAATTCGGACACGCTGGGTTGACGCAAGTGGAAAAGAATTGCAGAAAGTCAGAAGGACTCTGTCTATACTGTGCTGAGGAGGGTCATGTTGTCCAGAATTGTCCTAAGAAGTCAGGAAAACACTGCCGTTTAGGTGTAGTCAGAGGTAATACCCTAGGCGAGCAGTCTTTACCTCTAAACGATAATCGTCTGCTCCTTCCCTGCTCTAACACGTGGGAAGGTCAGACTGTTCCCACAGAAGCCTTTATAGACTCTGGTTCTGCGGTTAACTTCATAGATTATGATTTTGTAAAATAATTGGCAATTCCCTTGCTCTCGTTAGACCGACAGATTTTGGTCACTGCAGTTGATGACTCTCCTTTGTAGAGTAGACAACCTCTTTCGGGCTCCCTGGCACTCACTCACTCCCTAAAGGGGCTCCCTGTCACTCACTCACTGCCTAAAGGGGCTCCCTGTCACTCACTCACTCCCTAAAGGGGCTCCCTGGCACTCACTCACTACCTAAAGGGCCTCCCTGTCACTCACTCACTTCCTAAAAGGCCTCCCTGTCACTCACTCACTTCCTAAAGGGCCTCCCTGTCACTCACTCACTTCCTAAAGGGGCTCCCTGTCACTCACTCACTTCCTAAAGGGGCTCCCTGTCACTCACTCACTCCCTAAAGGGGCTCCCTGGCACTCACTCACTCCCTAAAGGGGCTCCCTGGCACTCACTCACTCACTGCCTAAAGGGGCTCCCTGGCACTCACTCACTCCCTAAAGGGGCTCCCTGGCACTCACTCCCTAAAGGGGCTCCCTGGCACTCACTCCCTAAAGGGGCTCCCTGGCACTCACTCACTACCTAAAGGGCCTCCCTGTCACTCACTCAGTCACTAAAGGGGCTCCCTGGCACTCAGTCCCTAAAGGGGCTCCCTGGCACTCACTCACTGCCTAAAGGGGCTCCCTGGCACTCACTCACTCCCTAAAGGGGCTCCCTGGCACTCACTCACTGCCTAAAGGGGCTCCCTGGAACTCACTCACTGCCTAAAGGGGCTCCCTGGCACTCACTCACTCCCTAAAGGGGCTCCCTGGCACTCACTCACTGCCTAAAGGGGCTCCCTGTCACTCACTCACTACCTAAAGGGGCTCCCTGTCACTCACTCACTGCCTAAAGGGGCTCCCTGTCACTCACTCACTGCCTAAAGGGGCTCCCTGTCACTCACTCACTGCCTAAAGGGGCTCCCTGTCACTCACTCACTCCCTAAAGGGGCTTCCTGTCACTCACCCACTCACTCCCTAAAGGGGCTCCCTGGCACTCACTCACTCCCTAAAGGGGCTCCCTGTCACTCACTATTGGGGTCCCTGTCACTCACTACCTAACTGGAGGCGCCTGTCACTCACTAGCTAACCTGGGGGTCCCTGTCACTCACTACCTAACTTGGGGGCTACCATATTAAGGGGGCATTCTGCCTATTTATGTGAAATGCTGTCTATTTATGTGCCTCATGACTGCTGAATTTGTCTTGTTGGGAGCCTTATGATTTGTTGGGGGCCTCAAGATTGCTGAATTTGTCTTGTTGGGGGCCTCATGATTTGTTGGGGGCCTCATGATTGCTGAATTTGTCTTGTTGGGGGCCTCATGATTTGTTGGAGGCCTCATGATTGCTGAATTTGTCTTGTTGGGGGCCTCATGATTTGTTGGGGGCCTCATGATTGCTGAATTTGTCTTGTTGGGGGTCACATGATTGCTAACTGCGAGACTATGGGAAAAGCTGAATCCTTATCATATGAGACAATAGCATTAAACTTACTTTTTTAGCTTTTTAAAACAGAAAATAAAACTGAGAGGTTCTAAAAAATTGAATACATTTTTCAGGAGTAGGATGGATTAAATTGTTTATCTTCACAGTTTATTTTCAACTTGGATTTTCCATAATGTTCATGTATGAGTTAAAACGTTTGTACAGTATTTAGTTTAAATTGCTGTTGCCACTTTGCGATATATAAGTGACTTTTGGGTTGCAGTTTGGGCACTCGGCCTCCAAAAGGTTCGCCACCACTGTCATAATCTAATGTCCCACCATTGCTAGGTTCATGTAAATTTGTCTCCACCCGTTACCACACCTATATTCTGGTCCATGGCCCACCCATTTTACGGTGCGGCGTGATAAGCACGCCGCACAACGTGATCCTCATATTTTTGGCACGCTAGCTGCAGTGTGCTGAATTCTGCTGCCTACAGTATGTACAGTATACGCTGTTCTCTAGTGCCTGCACTGTGTGCTGATTTACCTCCAGTGTGTACAGTGTAAGGTGTTACTCTGTGCCTTTACTGATTGTAAACCAGCTATATTGTATGCTGATCCCTGCTACTTTCAGTATGTACAGTATTAGCTGTAAAGCCTGGTACACACATACAATTTTGATTAGCCAATTTTAGCTCTGTTCATAAAATTCATTGTCTGTTGGCCCACTTACTGCACGGGGGTGGTAAAATTGGGGGTCAGTGATTGACCAATCAAAATTGTATGTGCGTATACATCTTTGATCTATGCCTATACTGATTGTAAATTATCTAAATAAAGGACAGGGGGCTCCATCCAATATTTCGATGGGCAGGTCCGTTATCTGTAGCTTACACCGCTGCTAAGTTCATGTACATTTGGCCCCACCCAGGCCACGCCCACTCACCTCATGGCCACGCCCATTTTTGAAAAGTTTTCTGGCCATAGATCTGACTTTCAGAATTTTAGGAATCGTGTATTATCTTATTTTGTGTTGAGGCCTAATTTGTCAAGATCAGAGCACCAGAGGGTAACATTTATAAAAACCCTCTTGTCAGGAGATTCACAAACATGGGCATATAGTCTTCAGGCAGGGCAGGAGGCTCTATCATCAGTTCAGGAATTTTTTAGGGCCATGGCCATTATATATGATGATCCTTCCATCACTGAACGGAAGCTGAAGACCCTGCGTCAGGGCCGAGATCCGGTAGAAGTTTACGCAGCAGAGTTTAGGAAGTGGGCTGTGTCAGCTAGGTGGGGAACATATGCATTGCTAGACTGTTTCCTGTCAGGATTGTCTGATACAATCTCTGATTTGATGTTAGGACATCCTGAGCCCAAATCTATAGACGAAGCAATTTCTTTGGCCGTGCGGGTAGATCGCCGCCTGCGCTACCAGAAACAGACTTGTGGTAGGAATGCTATAAGATCAGTCTCCTATGCCTCCTTTCCACCCTCATCACCTCCAGACGAATCGATGATAAGATCTGTCTCCTACGCCTCCTCTCCACCCTCGTCACCTCCAGACGAGCCAATGCAATTCGGACACGCTGGGTTGACGCAAGTGGAAAAGAATTGCAGAAAGTCAGAAGGACTCTGTCTATACTGTGCTGAGGAGGGTCATGTTGTCCAGAATTGTCCTAAGAAGTCAGGAAAACACTGCCGTTTAGGTGTAGTCAGAGGTAATACCCTAGGCGAGCAGTCTTTACCTCTAAACGATAATCGTCTGCTCCTTCCCTGCTCTAACACGTGGGAAGGTCAGACTGTTCCCACAGAAGCCTTTATAGACTCTGGTTCTGCGGTTAACTTCATAGATTATGATTTTGTAAAATAATTGGCAATTCCCTTGCTCTCGTTAGACCGACAGATTTTGGTCACTGCAGTTGATGACTCTCCTTTGTAGAGTAGACAACCTCTTTCTCGAACCCCTTTGTTGGTGTGTAATGTAGGGGTGCTACACAAAGAGAGTTTACAGTACTTAGTCCTGCACATGACTACTTCTACCATCATACTTGGGATGCCCTGGTTGCAACTTCACTTCCCTCAGATCGACTGGGCGTCAGGTCAGCTACAAAGCTGGTCTACCCATTGTCGTCATCATTGTTTGGAGAGGGTTGCTGTTTGCACCACCAAGATTCAGGTTAAAGGGGTACCAGTGCAGTACGCAGAGTTTGCGGATGTCTTCTGCCCTAAGTCTGCGGATAAACTTCCACCTCACCGGAGTTATTATTATCCCATAGAGTTAAGAGCTGGTTGTATGCCCCCTAGAGGCCATCTCTATAATCTGTCTGGGCCTGAGAAACTGGCAATGTAAGAATACATTAAGGAAAACTTGGCCAAAGGCTTTATCCGTCCTTCCCGGTCACCCGCTGGGGCTGGGTTCTTTTTTGTACAGAAGAAGGACGGAGGGCTTAGGCCCCGTTCACACTTGCGTTTCTGTGCCAAACGGACCGGATGACCGGATCTGGATCGGAACCGTACGGTTCCGATCCGGATCCGATCCAGATCCGGTCCAGTTGCATCAGGTAGGTATACGGCTGCGATCCGGATCCGTTTGGTAAAAGAGATATAAAAGTAAATAAAAATGTTGGGGTCTGGGAGGTCAACAGAAGGTGCACCTGTAGAATCAGGTCCTCCGCTGTGTAGGGCCTCACCTCCACGTCAGACATACTGCCAAACAGTTTCAGCAATTAGTCACTGCTGCTCCACTCCAGAAATGCTGGGCCCATGTGTCCCTATCCAAAATGGCCGCTAGAAAATGCATAGGAAGTGGGGTAGAACGTCAGTTTTTTAAGGCCAGTGTGTTCTGTGCTTTCCGTTCCCCATTGGTTTCTTTTTCCGGATGGTGCAGTCAGGCTCCGGTCCGGGTGCGTGGGCCGGATGATCCGGACCCGAAAAATAGAGCATGTTGGAAAAGTGTTGGGAGTCCGGATCCGATCCGGCTCCGTTCTGTACGGAACGGACGCGTGTGAACGTCCGCATAGACTTTGCATTGCTATGCGGAACGTACGTTCCGTTTGTACAGTATACGGTCCGGATCCGATCAGGCGAATCCGGACAGCAAACGCTAATGTGAACCGGGCCGTAGGCCCTGTATTGACTACAAAGGTTTAAATAAGATCACGGTGCAAAATCGGTACCCGTTGCCTTTGATAGACGATTTGTTCACACAAGTGACTAATGCCAGTATCTTCTCCAAATTAGACCTGTGAGGGGCATAGAACCTGGTACGCATTAGGAACGGTGACGAATGGAAGATGGCGTTCAACACGCCCGACGGGCATTACGAGTATCTGGTTATGCCCTTCGGGTTGTGTAATGCTCCTGCCGTCTTCCAGGAGCTAATCAATGAGGTTTTCCGGGAGGTCTTGGGAAAATTTGTGCTTGTATATCTTGATGATATACTAATTTTCTCAGCTAACCTGACAGAGCATCGTAAGCATGTTAAATTTGTTCTTCAGAAATTAAGACAGAATTCACTTTATGCGAAGTTGGAGAAGTGCCTCTTCGAGGTCACGGAAGTATCATTCTTGGGATACATCATTTCCACGTCCGGACTTTTGATGGATCCCGAGAAGGTCTCTGCTGTTTTGGAGTGGCCACAACCTGTGGGATTGAAGGCACTCCAAAGATTCCTTGGCTTTGCCAATTACTACAGAAAGTTCATCAAAGGCTTCTCCTCGGTAGTGTCACCTCTCACCAGTCTTACAAAGAAAGGGGCTGACACATATCACTGGTCGGAAGAGGCCTAATCAGCCTTTGCCACTTTGAAAAGGTTGTTTTGTTCCGCTCCCATCCTGAGACACGTGGATGTCACCTTCTCCTTTATTGTGGAAGTCGATGCGTCTGAAATAGGGGTTGGGGCTGTGCTGTCTCAGCGCTCTGGTCTCCAAGGCAAACTGCACCCGTGTGCCTTCTTTTCACGTAGGTTCTCTCCTGCCGAGAGGAACTACGATACTGGTAATCGGGAGCTTTTAGCCATCAAATTAGCCTTTGAAGAATGGCGCCATTGGCTGGAAGGGGCAGAACATACAATTACAGTTTATACAGATCATAAGAACTTGGAGTACATCGAGGGGGCCAAGAGGCTTAGCCCTCGGCAGGCTCGTTGGTCTTTTTTCTTTTCAAGGTTCAGATTCATTATTACGTATACACCAGGTAGCAAGAACGTTAAGGCAGACGCTCTATCTAGGTGTTTTGAGCCTGAGACAGTCCAGTCTTCAACCCCAGAGACCATCCTACCTCAGAAGGTGGTGTTGGCAGCTACTGAGACCTGGGAGGACTGGGCAGCTACACTGGCTCCTTATCAACAGCATACTCCAGAAGGGAAGCCTGAGGGGGTTATGTTCGTGCCACTCCCCTTCCGCTTACAACTCTTGCAATTATTCCATACCCATAAGAATGCTGGGCATCCAGGGGCTACCCGAACTCAGGATCTTTTAGCTAGATGTGTATGGTGGCCTTCGCTGGCATCTGATTGTAAGGAGTTTGTGAGGGAATGTTCAGTTTGTGTTAGAAACAAACCCTCCCGCCAGGCTTCAGTTGGCACGTTACAACCTCTACCAGTGCCAAATGAGCCCTGGACTCATTTGTCAATGGACTTTGTAGGAGAACTCCCTAGGTCTGAGGGCAAGATGGCCAAGAGTTAGCTGACCTCTTCATTCAGCACATTTTCCGGCTACATGGCATTCCGGAGAATGTGGTGTCAGATAGGGGAGTCCAGTTTGTGTCGAAATTTTGGAGAGCCTTTTGCCATCAGTTGGGCATGAACCTGTCTTTCTCATCAGGCTACCACCCACAAACCAATGGCCAGACCGAAAGAGTTAACCAGTCCCTTGAACAATTCCTCAGGTGTTATGTGGCAGATGCACAATCAGATTGGGTAAAGTTCCTGCAGTTCGCAGAGTTTGCACATAATAACCTGAGGAGTTCCTCTTCAGGATTTTTCCCTTTTCAGGTGGTGTCGGGAAAATCTCCCAAGTTTTCTCCTTTACCAGTGGCATCTTCCCCTTTCCCGGCTCTAGAGGATTGGCAAAGGGCGTTAAAGGAGATTTGGGGTTCAGTTAAGAGAAATTTAGGGAAGGCGTTCCAGTCTCAGAAAAAACAGGCGGACAAGAGGCGCTCTGTTGAGTGGAATTTTTCCCCAGGGGACATGGTGTGGATTTCTATTTAGCATTTGGCATTGAAACAACCATCACCCAAGTTAGGACCCAGATTTATAGGCCCATATCCTGTCACAAAAAAGATTAATGATGTCACATATGCGATTGATCTCCCAGCCAGCATGAGAGGCGTGAGATCGTTCCATGTGTCTCTGTTAAAGCCTGCTGGGCACGTGGATTCCTCTCCCCCTCCCCGTGATGGTGGATGATCAACCTGAGTATGAGATTGAGAAGATTCTGGATTCTCGATTAGTGCAGAATTCTGTACAGTACCTGGTCCATTGGAAGGGATATGGGCTGGAGGAGAGAACTTAAGTGCCGAGTTGTCGCATGCATGCTGAGGATTTAAGGAAAGAATTTCATGACTTGCACCCAGAGAAGCCGGGTGGGAAGTGTCCGGAGTCCACTCCTCGGGGGGGGGGGGGGGGGGGGGGTACTGTAAGGAATAGCGGATATGCCGCCGCTGAGTCTAGCGGCATGGCGGCTATCTCCGCGTGTCATCCTGTGGCCTCTGCCCCGCGGTTACATGCTCAGGTTATGCCTGGTCCTTCCATTGCTCACAGGCTAAGAGCTACGCGCGCGTGAGCAGAGCGACAGGACCTTTATGCTGCTAAGAGGGGAGTCAGCTGATCATGCGGTCAGCTTACTCCAGCTAGCATCCGGATTGGCTGAGTGACTGGGGCGGCGCTGTGGAGCATGTTGAGTATATATAGAGCAGGTCTGTCAGTAGCTCCGCGTCTGCTGCTGCGAATGCTATAGTGTGTTAGCGCTCAGACCCCAGTCAGATCCCAAAGTGTGCTAGAACCGGCTGGAGCCGGGGATCCACACTTAGCTAGATTCTGTTGATAGCTTTAAAGTACTATTGCATTGCTTATTTGTTATGGCCTTTTGCTTGCTCTGACTATTCTTCCGTTTGTCGATTCTGTACCTCAGCCTATCTGATTCACGTTGCCGATCCTGCCTGTCCCTGACGTTGAATCAGTCTTCCGCTTCTGTACTGTATCTGTCTGCTCGTTGCTAACTCTGCCTGTCTGACCTCGCTACCCGCATTAGTGAGCTCTGCCACTGGTGAGGGACTCTAGTTTTCTACACCAACCTCTCAGGTGTAGAATACTGCTGCTTAGTCTGTGATACCCGCCCTTCAGGTATCCACAGGCTGCAGTACTATCTGTGTCACTTGCTCCTAGGCTGCAGTACTGTCTGTGTCACTTGCTCCTAGGCTGCAGTACTGCCTGTGTCACTTGCTCCTAGGCTGCAGTACTGTCTGTGTCACAACTGCTCCTAGGCTGCAGTACTGTCTGTAACATATACCCCTTGGCTGCAGCACGGTTTGTCTCATCCACCCATAAGGTGAGCGCTGGCTGCAGCACGCACGGGGTCGGCCGCTCCTCGGGTGAACTCTCTCATCCGTATTACTGTTACACCAAACACTATCTCCCATTGCTTGTCCAGTGTCAGGCTATACTAGTACTATTGGTGATTCTGCAGATCACCATATAATCAGGTATAGCATCTTTATTATTGGTGATACTGCAGATCATCAATAATCAGAGATCTCTGTGTGCTGACACCAATCGTTACAGGAACATAAGGAACTGACACAAAACTCTGCTTCTCTGGTTAGTTGCAAAAATGTTCAATCTGGTGTTCACTATCTGCCTGCTCTCTCCAGCCATCCTCAAGTCTCTTCATGCACTACATCCACCTGCTGTTAGCAATATGCTGTACATTTCACCATCCCTCCTATCCACTCCACAGCTCGCCTCTCATGAGATTTTCTTGTACTTACAACCTCACCTTCCTTGTCACACTACGTCTAAATATAAGTCTACACCGCAACTTCTGCTCCGCTGTGTCTGCCTACTCCTCCTCTTTGCTGCTGGGGACATTTCATCTAACCCTGGACCCCCACTACCCCCTGCTAATAACACTGATTGCAACAAATCAAATTCCCTTCCCTCTTACCGTAACCTTATTAATATTCCACTTCTTCCCCCTATACCCCCTCCTATCTCAGCTGCCCTCTGGAATGCCCCTTCTGACACAGTCTCACCTGCCGCCCTCTCCTATGGAGGTTTCCACTTCTCCTAGAAGTGGGAATAAACATGGTGGTGGTGTGGGCATTCTCCTCTCAGATAAATGCTCCTTCAAGCCTCTCATTCCTATTCCCTCTCTCTCCCTGCCATCCTTTGAATTCCATGCAGTCTGACTATACTCTTCCTCGAACCTCCAAATTGCAGTTATTTACTGCCCTCCAGGCCCAGTTTCTGTTTTCTTAGATCATTTCTCTGCCTGGCTTCTCCAGTTCCTATCCTCTGACATCCCTACCATCATCATGGGTGATTTTAACATTCCTATTGACACCGATAACACTGTCTTCAATAAACTTCTATCACTCACTTTCTCCTATGGCTTGTCTCAGTGGTCCTCTACCTCAACCCACACTGTTGGCCATACGCTTGACCTCGTATTCACTCATCTATGTTCTGTCACTGACTTTACTAATGATCCACTACCACTCTCTGACCATAACCTACTTAACTTCTCTCTCCTCCTCTTTTCTTCCACCCTGGCACAAGCACGCTCACATACTCGAAGAAACTATTGCAATCTAGACATTCAAACTGTCTCTGATGCCCTGGCACCTCTCCTCACACAATCCTTCACCGACCCAGACTCAGCTGCTATACACTACAACAGCTCCATTACAAAAGTCGTGGATGACTTCGCCCCCCTCGTCAATGTCCGCTCTCACCGCGTCATTCGCCAACCCAGGATGACCAAAACCACTAAACAGTTAAAAAGATGCTCTAGAGCAGCTGAACGGCGTTGGAGGAAAAATAACACAAGTGAGGACTTCATCTCAAATAAAATTGCCTTGAACAACTTCAGAAACGCACTCTGTGTAGTAAAACAGTCCTATTTTTCTTCCCTAATATCCGCCCATTTACACAATCCAAAACGCTTGTTCAGCACCTTCAACTCCATTCTCCATCCCCCTCCTCCTCCTCCTTTATCTTGCTTATCAGCTGAAGAATTTTCAACATACTTCACTGATAAAATTGACAAAATCCGAAGTGAATTCTCCATGCAGCCCTCAAATTCCACCTCCACACCTCTCCGTGACTGCTCTCTAACTGCCTTCTCTCCACTCTCTGAACATTCTCTCTCCTCTATAATTTCCAAAGCTAATCTAACCATCTGTTCTTTGGATCATATTCCCTCCTATTTCATTCCGCAGCTATCCTCATCTCTCATGCCTCTCA